>NC_133505.1:177137500-177488333 GCF_049354715.1 Callithrix jacchus
ATTTTCTGTGTCTTGACTATTAATGTCAGAATCCGCTTGCCAGGTGTTACCACTGGGAGAGGAAGCACGAAGGATGTATGGAATCTCTCTGTATTATGTTTTACAAGTACACGTGAATCCACAATGACCTCAAAATAAAAAGTTTAATTTTTTACCAAAACAATATGCTGTGTGATTTAATTTTTCATATTCTGGAAATGGCAAAATTAGAGGAACAGAAAACACATCAGTGTGCCAAGAGCTGGTGGTTTAGAAGAAGGGGTGACTACAAAAGCACAGAGGAAAATTTTGAGGCGTGAAACAACTATCACGTATCTTGATTGTGGTGGTAGTTACCCACTGAATGCATTTATCAAAACACACAGAACAGTACCTGAAAGAGTTTATTTCGGCCGGGCGCGGTGATTCACGCCTGTAATCCCAGCACTTTGGGAGGCCGAGGCGGGTGGATCACGAGGTCAGGAGATCAGACCATCCTGGTCAACATGGTGAAACCTTGTCTCTACTAAAAATACAAAAATTAGCTGGGCGTGGTAGCGCGTGCCTGTAGTCCCAGCTACTTGGGAGGCTGGGGCAGGAGAATTGCCTGAACCCAGGAGGCAGAGGTTGCAGTGAGCCGAGATCTCGCCATTGCACTCCAGCCTGGGTAACAAGAGCGAAACTCCATCTCAAAAAAAAAAAAAAACGGGGTTTATTTCATTGTCTGCAAGTATTCTTATGTGAACTAAAAAGCAATGAATAACGTTGAAGGGGGAACTGGCAGGGTCACACTCGTGTATCAGGAAGGTCACTCTTCTTACTCTGTGGAGCATGGACGAGGGTAAGACCAGGAGATGTGGATATTACTGAGTCTCCAGGCTTGGAACTAGGATCTGAACTAGAAATTAAGGAGCAATGGATATAGGAAAGTGTCAGTGATTTTAGCACTTCCTAGGGCTGTTCTAGGCCAGGAATAAAAGATGTGGTTCCTCCTAAGAAAGTGGGGCCTTTTAAATAGGTGTCTATGTGGATAATCTCATCCTGTCAACAAGCAGGTAAAATGGTAACTTACACATAGTGTGGAAAACTGACTTTGAGACATCGAAGGGTGGGAACCCAGGACTAGGATTTTATAATTTTATTTCATATTCAAGGATATTTAAACACCAAATTAAAACAAGTGTTTTTAAATAAAATATTTGATCACAAATTTACTGGTTGGGGTTTGAGATGAATAAGAAGTAATGGAGACATAGAATACGGAATGGACTTTGCCACCCAGATTTACATTCCATGAACTTTTGTACATGGTTGATACTACACTCCTTCTCCCACCCTTCATCTTTGAAGGAATTATCTAGAAATGGCTTGTCTTCTTGAAAATTGAGGCCTCAAAAAGAGAATCTCCTTGTGCTGTCCTGATGCCAGGACCCAGTGTTCGTCCTGGAGAGGGCCAGAGGGGAAGGTCACTGGGGCACCGAAGTGGTATTTCCCAAGGATCTTCCCCACAGTTACGGGTTATTGACATTGGCAAACTCCTGCTTCAAAATGAAAGTATTCCCAAGGATCAGTCTTTCACACAGAGAAGTCATAGAAAACCCTTTAGAGAGACCCCAGGAACGAACACCAGCAGGATGGGAGGAAAGAGGCTGGGGTAAGGAAACTGAATCCAGAGTCCATAGGCAGAATGGCTTGCCGGGGGTGGACTTTGGACAGAGAACACCCAAACCTTCAGGGTCATAGGAAGTGGAGAGGACTCAAAAAGCGTAAAAGTGTGAAAAGAAGCGTGTGCTTTGCAACTTCACCACAGGTTCTAGTAGCTGCCAAAAAGTGTCCCCAGAGAGTCATTTTCCCACAGCTTCTTTGCCCCTCACAGATTGAGAACAATGTTTATTATCCGAAATTTTCTTTTCACTTAAAAATCAATATATATTAGTAAAAAAGAAAAAACACCTGTAATCCTATCAGCAATATCAACCACTTTCAATATTTTGATGTATTTATTTCTAGCCCATTTTCTATGTGTTTGTTGCTTGCTTGCACATGATTTTATATTTTTACAAAAACCAACCAAACCAAACATGCTGTTTTAAACTCAGTTTTAAAATTTAGTTGTGATGACAAGGCACCATGTTGGAAAAGGGGTTCTACTGTATAATGTGTAGACCTGTGTATTATAGTCTGTTCTCAGGCTGCTGTAAGAACATACCTGAGACTGCGTAATTTATAAAGGAAAGAGATTTAATTGACTTACAAATTTGCAGGGCTGGGAAGCCTCAGGAAACTTACAATCATGGTGGAAGAGTAGGCAAACACATCCTTCTTCACATGGCGGCAACGAGGAGAAGTGCAGAGCAAAGAGGGGAGGGGGAGGCCCCTTATAAAACCATCGGATCTCACGAGAACTCACTCACTGTCAGAACAGCATGAGGGTATCTGCCCCCGTGATTCAATCAGCTCTCACCAGGTCCCTCCTACAACATGTGGGAATTATGGGAACTACAATTCGAGATGAGATTTGGGTGGGGACACAGCCAAACCATATCAATCTGTAAATCTGAATTGCTGAAGCTTGAATAACTGCAAGATCTGGCTCTACCTGTGTGGTCATCATGTTGTGGATATTCTGAAGTGGTTCTAAATTTAAATCATATTCTATATACACATTTTTAACAGTATGTTATTAAATGTGATTTAGTATTTGTGACTTTACAAGTGTTCTCATATAAATTATTCATAGATTGAAAATCAACCCTTGATTGGTGAGCCCAGTTTGGGGGCCTGAAAATGAAGTCATTATATTAAGTGGGGTCATTTATAAAATTTTGCATGTATAAAATTTTAACTGCAAAACAGAGGCAGAGTATGAGAAGTGTAGATCCTAATCTCAGGGTTATTTGCAGCAAAATGACCCCAAGGGACCTTGGAGAGTGGCCAGGGTTTGGAGGCTCCAGGAAGGCCAACAGGGTGTCAAGTCAGAAAGAGGGAAGTAGCCACATCAGGTCCCAGGAGGACACTGGTCAGCCGCAGAGCACTGCACCCTGTCCTTCTGTGGCATCTGCTGCCTCCACGCTCAGAAAACAAATACTTAACATGGAGATCAAGCTCCCACTTGGCTGGGAGGAGATGGTAGCCCCATCGTTCCTCACTTTTTAACAAAAATTCTTTTTATCTCCTCCCATTGCCCACCCTGTGTTTGCAAGGTTCTTCTTACCATACTGCATTTAGTGACAATGGAATCTCCAAGAATCAGACATTTATTACTGCCAGCCAAAATTTTATTCACAGGAAACCACTGAATTGATTGAATTCATTATTTTAACAAATAATTATTAAGTAATAATGGTAGCCCTGGAGCTAGAGCCAAGGGTAGAAAGAT
The DNA here is from genome assembly GCF_049354715.1 of Callithrix jacchus. Classification (NCBI taxonomy): domain Eukaryota; kingdom Metazoa; phylum Chordata; class Mammalia; order Primates; family Cebidae; genus Callithrix; species Callithrix jacchus. Next base: position 177,140,859 of record NC_133505.1, read on the forward strand.
AGGGAGGTCCTTGCCCTCTAGGGAATAATAGGCTTGAATGCACATTTGGGTCAGAAGTTGCTCTGTGGCTTGCAAAGTGGGAGTTAGGTTTAGGAAATGGACAGAGAAAACGAAGGCGGAGGACCGCATCAGAGACACACTTGAGTCAAAACTTGAAGGATGAATATGAGTTTCCAGGCATATGGGAGCTGGGGGTGGGTGTGGGGGTTATGGGTCCCTGCAGAGAGAATAGCATGTGAGGTGTAATAGGAATAACTGAATCACTAAGGACGTGCTGTGTTGGGCACTGGAACAAGAGCTTTACAAACATTATCGTGTGTACTCTTCACTGGGTGCCTATGAGGAAGATACCTTCATCCATTTTCATCCCTAGGAAGCAAAGGGACTTCCAATAACTGCCTGAGGCCACACAGTTAGGAAGAGATGAGGCGGGCCTGATTCTCTGTCTCTTGGATTCCAGAGCCTACGACCACTTCAGTATCTTTGGGCCATGATAAGCAACTTGCTTTTGCTGGAAAAGTGCGGGTCAGAGACCCCTCCCGTAGGCTGTAGCAGAGCACGGCAGCCTGAGCAGCATGGGACAAGCCTAACCTGCATTTCCGTCACTCTCTCTGGCAGCCTGTGAGTGCACAGCCCCAGCAGAAGCCCATCCCGGGGACTGGCTGCACAGCTGTTCTGCAAACTTAAAGAAACAGCACATCTCCTCAGTCCTTGCACATTACTTCCTGGAAATGTCCAAATCTTGGTAGGGTTTCCAACATATCGCCCCTGGACTCCCATTCTAACCTGATGTCTTATAAACATTCAGGGGTTCATTGGAAAACCCAGGATTTCTCTGAGGACCCAAGCCCATCCACCTGCTATGTAAGCAAGCCCCCCTCAGATGCATTCTGGAGGGAAAATCACATAAATTCCCTTCCAATATGTAACTCTTCTTAAAGTCTTCCTTAATGCAAACTTCTGGCACACACACGTGCCAGGGCTGTACCTCTCTAAAGGAAGGGAGAACAGCTGTGGCCTAGCCCAGGCCATTTGCCACACTTGCATGAAATGTTTCCCCTATGGAAACTTATTGTGGAATATAGTTATGGAGGAAATTGAGATAAACAGGCTTTTCCTTTTTTGGACAAATATTTGAGATGAAATCTATTGCACACAGCAAGACACTTAGCTTCTGCCCAGAAATGGATGTCACTTGGGCAACTTGTGGTGACCACATCAACTGAAGCTGACAGTGACAATGAAGAGCATCCTAGGTGCAGCTGGGCACCCCCACCCCATCACTCTCACCCCGTTCCACCGTTCCCGGGCCACAGAGGCAAGAGGATACTCTCAAAACTTAAAGATAGCTTTAGTTTTAGGAAAATATGGCAGAACAATATTTTATGCCTCAGAATAATAGGTGGAATCCAACTGCTCCTCAAGGTAGCATAAACATAATGTACAAATAGGCTTACAAAGGCTTTCCCTAGATTGTGGAGGATTGATTTGTGGTAGGCTATTCAGGGAACTTCAGGATGGCCAGGCTATTTTGAGGCTAATGTCTTGGAGAACCCTTTCTCTCTTCTGCAAACCACTCCCGTGGCATCATCTCAGAGACAAGCTGCTGGCCTGTGCAGCCCACACCCTGACTCAGGGCGGTATTTTTCTCAAGTCCTCTCCTTTTAAGGCCATCAGGGATCTGAGCCCCCACGGGTAGGGAACAGGCCAGGCAGCTGGAGCGTGCAAGAGTCATCACTACGAATAGCTTGACTCAGAAGTTTCTAAAAAGGAACCTGGACCACCTGAGCCTCCCCAGAAGACGCCTCAGCCACATTTACCCTGCTGCTGCTGTTGGTATCAGGCAGAGCCATCTGCACATGCGGGAACATGAAGGGCACTTTGCAAGACTTCAGCTGGTGGGTTAAATGTGGCTTACAGCTGTCGCTGAGGCACACTCCCCAAAATAGTCTCAACACAGCAGTAGGAAAGATGACACAGAGGTGACTGAGACTAATAGCAATACAGTATTACTATTATCCCTGGAATAAAGTATATAAATCAAGGTGTTAACCATCAGCAGCATAGAAAAGCGAGGGTTAAGTATAGGAACTTAGCTGCAAAAAGAAAAACACAAACAAGAAAAAAATACCCTCAGTTAACGGGCTACATAGTCTAGAAAATGCATTATTTGAGAAAGCAAGTGGTATTTATATTATTAACACAGAGCAGGGAAACAGGATAGAATAGAAACCTGTTAAAAACAGGCAACAACAGAAACAAAATAGACAACAACCCTAGAAGAAAAATGCTTTGCCTTGAGGGAAAAACTGGAAAATCGTGAGAGGCCTACCAGTGGCCCGGCTGGGTGTAACGGTCTCCTCATCCTGGACTTGGTCATGCAAACCTCCAGGAAGGGGAAACGAACACTAGAGTGAGAGGCTCAAGTTGAATCTGTGATTCTGTGATCTAAAGAAAGTTTGTGTCTATTTTTAGACACTAAAGTTTATCTCATATTGATATAAACTCAAAAATCAATGATACTTTGAGATATGTCATATCACAAAAAAGATTTCTCTTCTAGTATATTATCATTTAACTGATACAGACAGGTCTAGACCAGGTGTGGTGGTTCATGCCACTTTGGGAGGCTGAAGGGGGTGGACACCCAGAGCCCAGGAATTTGAGGCCAGCCTGGGCAACATGGTGCAACTCTATCTCTACAAAAAGTATCCAGGTATAGTGGTGCACACCTGTAGTTCCAGCTACTAAGGAGGCTGCAGTAAGAGGCCCACTGAGTCCAGGGAGGTAGAGACTACAGTAAGCCATGATCACCACTGCACTCTGCTGCCGGGGCAACAGAGGGAGACCTTCTCTCGAAAAGAGGCAGGAAGGCAGGAAAGCAGGAAGGAAGGGGAAGAAAGAGAAAGGGGTGTAATTTGATTTGTTAATCTAAGCAATAAGATTTATATGAACATAAGTTGCTATATTGATGATAAGTCAAATATAACCTAATCAAGCTTCTAAATTTAACTACAAATTTATAGGAAAAGATGGGACAGAAACTACAAGAATGTAATCAGTTATATCTAGAATGTGGAGGATTCCGCATGACAGACAACTTGGATTCTTCAACATGTGTATTTCAAGGAAATGAGAGAGACTTATTTGCTTCCAGATTTGAATGACATGTTAATAAACATTTATGAGACTATAAGGGAAATCTGAACATGGACTGGATATTGAATGTTGAGGGATTAGAGTTAATTTTTAGAGGTACAATTGTGATACTGTGATTTTAATTTTTAAATGTGATTTATCTTTCAGGAGCACTAAAATCGTTACTAACGAAATCATATGATTTCTAGGATTTACTTCAAAATAATCTGGGGTGGGGATAATAAAATAAGATTAGCCATAAATAGTTACTGAAGTGGGTGAAATGTACGAGGGGCTTATTAGACATTTTCATAATAAAATACATGAATGAATGAACAAAGCATTATAGAAATTCAAGTAAAAAATAGCTCGCGCTTAGCAATAAATCAGAGAATGCCGGGCACTTTAAATGATAAACCAAGATAAGATCTTGCCCTCTAGAGGACAATTCCAATTCAGGACAGACACACTCATGCCCTTGCCCACACGGGAAGAGTCAGGATGAGATGTGCTGATTGGAAGGTGGCAGGGTAGGGGAGGGGAGAAGGTGAGGTTGATTGATGGGTACAAACAAACAGTTAGATGGAGGCAGTGAGACCTGATGCTGGACAGTAGAGTAGGGTGACTAGAGCTAACAACAACATATATTTCAAAACAGCTGGAAGACGGGACTTGGAATGTCCCAACACACCGAGTTGATAAACCCTCAGGGTGATGAACACCCCAAACACCCTGACATGAATATGTACAAATATTACAAAACAATTTTAAAATTCTCACAAGAATAATGCGAAAAATTCAAAAGAGAATGAGATGTGCTGATGTATATGGAGGGCCCAGCTCCAGACTGGGTGCAAACTTCAAGCCACTGAAGATTTTATGTCCAAGTTTTTCTACTTTGAAATTCCAAACTTATTTTTCTACCGGATTTATAAGGGACATGGGACAACATAAACTGGGTCAAGTGGTAAGAGAAAGTAAATATGCCCTCAAACTTATACCAGATCTTCTGACAAGTCTTGACTGGTAATTGTTTCCTTCAAATTTGTGAAAAACATTAGAAATCATGTTCATCTCTCATTTTTAAGTGTCAACACTTGGCGTTACTCAACAGCTTCTAATGGAATAAAAAAGGGCTTTGTTGTTTTCCATGAGCTTTTCCTTTAATTTGTGTGTGTGTGTGTGAACATATTGGTTCTAAGCATTTATTAGCCCAACATTTTTGAGTGGAACTCTCCACTTGGCAATATCATTTGTCTTATTAGATTTTTGTAATGTGTGCTGAAGGTTAAAACTCCTTTTCCCCTTCACGAAGTCTGAGAGGTGTCTGTTTTCTGGGTTTTCTTGAGACAACCCAGAGGCTTTGCATACCTGTGTCTAAAAAGTCTCCAGATTTTTCTTACTAATTATGCACTTTTGTAATCAAGTGGACAAATGAGAATATGACTGTGGTGAGACCGTCATCTAAACTAACAGTCTTTATGTATAGAAGCAGCACTGACAAGGCTCATACTCCTCTGTTAGCAAGTCAGCACCTTCCTCTTGCCAGCAACCCACCCCAGGATATTTGCGGCTTATCAATACTTATGAAAACAATAGTCATTATTTACTAATTAGGAGATGATCAGATATATCTATTGATAGCAACAGGCTATTTAAAAGTGAAATAACCACAGCCGGTCGCGGTGGCTCAAGCCTGTAATCCCAGCACTTTGGGAGGCCGAGGCGGGTGGATCACGAGGTCAAGAGATCAAGACCATCCTGGTCAACATGGTGAAACCCCGTCTCTACTAAAAATACAAAAGATTAGCTGGGCATGGTGGCGCGTGCCTGTAATCCCGGCTACTCAGGAGGCTGAGGCAGGAGAATTGCCTGAACCCAGGAGGTGGAGGTTGCGGTGAGCCGAGATCACGCCATTGCACTCCAGCCTGGGTAACAAGAGCAAAACTCCGTCTCAAAAAAAAAATAAAAATAAAAATAAAAATAAATCAAAATAAAAGTGAAATAACGTATCAAACAGATTTTTTACCAACTCAAATTCCAGTTAGATATTTTTCATTAAGTTGATTGTTAGATTGCAGCTACAATCAAACTTAAATATTATAAGAAGTTTCGCTGGTCTTTTAAAATCATGCAAAAACTCAAGGGGCGCTATTAAATGTAGAATTCCCAATTAAGTTTTGTTCTAAAATGGTCAAAATGAACGAGTCCACTGGTTCACATTAATTTGGATTCTTCTTCTGCACTGTTTTCACATACCTGTAATCATTGTGTACTATTTGTGTTCTTTCGATTTCCATTTAACGTTCTGCTTTAATATTCTGCCATGTTGCTGCAAGGTCTTCATAGCCACCACCAAGATTTCATGTGGTAAACATTTCAAAAATTACTTAACCATGTCCTAATTGTTGGTTATTTAAGGAATTTACAACTAAAACACCACTCTTGTGACAAAGCTCTGATGTATCCAGACGTGCTCATGGCAAGCCGTCCATCAGCAGCTCTGCTAAGCGCTGTCAGAGCCCTTTCCAGAGGAAACCAGGAAACATCTTACAAGAGGCTTAAGGCCTCTACAAAATGACTTCAGGTTTAGAATTTCAATTGCACTGTGAGGCACCTACAAGAACCACTACGTTGTTTGGCTTAGAATTGAGGGAAGTGTCATTTCGTTTCTGTTCTGCCTGCCGGCTCCTCCCTAGGCCCTGCGCTGTCCATCTCTCCCCATCCTCAAGCCCTTGTCACCTTCCAGTGGCCCTTGTTCAAAGCGTAGCCTCTGCTTCCCACCCTGCCTCCTCTGACTACCCAGAACCCTGAGTTTGTCAGTGTCTCAAACGCGTGATTACGCAGTTTCACTTTGACTGATTTATTTCTTTCCCACTTAGAATACAGTATGAGCACCTAGAGAGGAAGGCTGATTCTGCTTTGCTCATGGCTGCACACCCCCAGTGCCTGGCACAGAGCTGGTGACAAGACCCTTGCTCTCATTACTGGCTTTTTCTTGTTATTTAAGTCTCAGTGCAGTTTCTCCACAGTCACAGAGTTGATGCCCACCCACTCACTGCACCTCACCTTCCAGGTCACTCAAGGAGTTCTCACCAATCAATTCTAAAAAGCAAGCGGAAAATGTCAATAGAAGCCTGGACACAGTGGCTCATCCTGTAATTCTAACACTTTATTAAAGTACATAGCTCCAAAAAAATTAGTGTTCTGATTTCTGTCTCTCCAAACCACAACCACTGCCCTGCTCCCTTCTCTCCTCCCCGCCTCCCTTTCTCCCATCCCCACCCACGCCTAGGACACCTCCAGCATGGGTTACTACTGGTTTTGCTGGATTTATCTCCTGTCCTTTACACTTTGATCTGAGGAACAGCTGAGATTTAGGACAGCAGCAAGGTGCACCTCTTTCCAGGTTACGAAACAGGATTTATGATTAGGTTCAAGGACCCCTCCTAGTCACTCAGTGAAGTCTGTGCACCGGAAAACTGAGGTAGCAGTTTTCTGAGCAGCAGAAAACGGTGGTCCTCACAGAGGCAGAGCGGCCAGGCTGGATGAGTCAACACTGCCATCTGGTGGCCCCTTGGAGGGTGATACGGATTCTGGCTTTCATTGAAGATCAGGTCCCTTGCTTTCCTGAACCTCAGCCACCTCTCCAGCAGGTTCTCACTGCAGAAGAGGTGAGGCCATTGGTCAGCTTGAGGACGAAGTAGGAGGACCACACTTTCGATCACCTATACTTGCCCTGTGGACATCAGCTCATGTCCCAGGCTGCTTTTAAAATATTTTCCCATTATAGAAGAAATATTTTTCAAAGATGATTCACAAGCTCCAGGGGTCATTCAGACAAGGGAGAGCAGCGTGACAGCTGAATTCAAGAGTGGAGCAGATGCACATGAAGCTCCGCCTGGCAGAGGCACAAGACGCTGAGTCTGGCTTGGAGGGCGCTCATGGCAACAGCGGGCACAGGCCTCTCCTTCCATTGGACATAGCGGCCACACAAAGCGCCTCAAAATGTACCCACACACACTATGGACCCTTCCAGTCTAGAGAGAAAAGAGCATAGTAGGTCAACAGATACATCAGCAGCGATCCTGTGGGTCAAGCAATGCACTCACACACTTTGTCCTGCTGATCAGAACTCAAGGGTGAGGCACTCACCTTCAGGCTCCTCCAACATTCCAAACTGCCCATGGACAGAGCTACTACCCCTCCATAGAAATGACAACTTAAAAAAGGGATTTGAAGCTCCTTTCCAAGTTTAGACCCAGGCCTGCTACTAGAAACTCCAGAGGAGGGATGGGGAGAAGTTTGCACTGCTCACAGATTTAATGTTTCTCTCACAACCTGAAGTAGGCAGCAGAATGGATTTTCAATCAACACCAACAAACGGATCACTCCTAGGTCCTTTAAACAAATTCCATGTCTCTTTATAGATTTTAGGTGCCTCCTATGTGTCCAAACTTTGTAAAATAGGCATATAAATAAGGTAAATGAGAGGGACAATATTTAAGAAATAACAGCAAACAATTGCATTAATATTTGATATAAACTATAAGTATCAAGTTAATAGAAGCTCAGAAGAAATTCATAAAATATAGAAAAGTTGGAAAAATCTCAGTAAAGAAAATAAAATTTTATCTGGACTTTAAGAGTATGATTTATAAAATTCAAGGGGAGTGTACACAAAGTCAGACAATGTTAGTTAAATCACGGAAGAATGAGAATATCACACCCACTTAACCAGCCTGTCCAAGAAGTATGTCGAAGAGAAAGGTAGGGAGTTGAGTAGGGAGGAGAGGATGGTGTGGAGAGTTCTGAAAACTGTTAACCTTAAATAATGAGATTCAGAAAATATGATTAAGTACAGAGTTCATTCGAGGGCAAAGCTTGAGAATGGCCACCTGGAAACTGCCTCTAAATCAATAGGGTTAATGTTTCAGAGTGGAGAAGGTTTCACTTAGAAATTTTAGCAGGATCACGTTTTCCATACAAGACCAGGGCATTTGCCACAGCAATTTGATTGGTTACAGATTGCCACTCATTCCAAGGTTACATTATTATGCTGTGAGAAGGGTAGTGATCTAGGGGATCTTAGCTCTCGTGCTCTTTTGTCTCAATTATTTATAGGGGAAAAAAAGGTAGATGTTGCACCTGCATGCCACATGACTCAGGATGCATAGCCACATTTCTTTCAAGGCTCAGAATAATTTAAAGTTCCAACAGATTTAGGCTGTATTATTTTAAGTTTGAATTAATTTCATGAAGCCAAGAAGGAAGATTTGGACTTTATGGAGTAATGAGACTGGTGATGGGTACTGAACAACTCTGGTGGGTTTGCACTGTGTGGGCCTAAGATGCAGAAGGTGCAGTGAGGCAGTAGCCATCTGCTCTAGCACTGCTGAGCAGAGCTGTCACCGCTCATGCGTGTTACCTGTTGACTCACCCGGTGGCCTGGGCTGCCCATGGGGTCCCAGCTCCTTAAGCTCCTGCCAGGCCCTTCTACAACTTCTCCCAAGCTCTTGGGCCAGGTATGTGTCTAGCCACGACAAAGGAGGCCAGTACCTGATCACCGAAGTAAAAGGTCTAAGGCAGTAGGACTGCCACAGGTGTCCCCATGGTCCCGGGTCACAATCCAGTCTGTTGGCCCTCTCCATTCACATCATTGCCTCCCTGATAGCCTGTGCCATGGGTTTTAGGCTTAGCATCAGAAACAGGCTTATATATATCATCTAATCAGCTCCGGCTACTTATGTGAGCCCAAACTCTATAATAAATCTCCTTTTATGTTTCCTAGCGCTTCTCTGATTGAATCTGTCTGCTGAGGAGATAAGAAATTCTCAAATTGTGTATGCATAATAATCATCTGGGATTTCCATGTCCTATCCCAGAGACTGGGACAATAGGTCAGTTGAACCTGGAAGTTCATTTGGAATAAGTGCTCTGTGAAATTCTGATCCAGGCAATCTCCCAGTTACAGTTTCAAATTCACAAATACAAGGAATGAGGGATCTAGAGGCAGAAAGCTTTTTTTTTGTATGACATAACCACATTTATTTAAGAATGTTTTCAAATGGCAAATAGCAAATTTCAAAAATGCAAAAACCGCAATTGCTTTTGCACCAAACTTAAAGTGAATTGTGTAAGCCCAGCAATCCATGGGTTAACAAGCCCTCCAAGTGATTCTGATGCATACTTGGCTGACTACAGCAGCTGTCCTCCCTCAACCCCTCCCTCCAAACCTTCCTCCTTTTTTTTAAATTGCATTTTAGGTTTTGGGGTACATGTGAAGAACATGCAAGATTGTTGCATAGGTACACACATGGCAGTGTTATTTGCTGCCTTCCTCCCCATCACCTATATCTGGCATTTCTCCCCATGCTATCTCTTCCCAACTGTCCCTCTGATATTTCCCCCAACAGACCCCAGTGTGTGATGCTCCCCTCCCTGTGTCCATGTGTTCTCATTGTTCAACACCTGCCTATGAGTGAGAACATGCAGTGTTTGATTTTCTGTTCTTGTGTCAGTTTGCTGAGAATGATGGTTTCCAGGTTCATCCATGTCCCTACTAAGGACACGAACTCATCGTTTTCGATGGCTGCATAGTATTCCATGGTGTATATGTGCCACATTTTCCCTGTCCAGTCTATCATCGATGGGCATTTGGGTTGGTTCCAGGTCTTTGCTATGAACATTGTAAACAGTGCTGCAATGAACATTCGTGTGCATGTGTCCTTATAGTAGAACAATTTATAATCCTTTGGATATATAACCAGTAATGGGATTGCTGGGTCAAATGGAATTTCTATTTCTAGGTCCTTGAGGAATTGCCACACTGTCTTCCACGATGGTTGAACTAATTTACACTCCCAACAGTGTAAAAGTGTTCCTTTTTCTCCACATCCTCTCCAGCATCTGTCTCCAGATTTTTTAATGATCACCATCTAACCGGCCTGAGATGGTATCTCAACGTAGTTTTTATTTGCGTTTCTCTAATGACCAGTGATGATGAGCATTTTTTCATGTTTGTTGGCCTCACATATGTCTTCTTTTGTAAAGTGTCTGTTCATATCCTTTGCCCACTTTTGAATGGGCTTTTTTTTTTCTTGTAAATCTGTTTTAGTTCTTTGTAGTTTCTGGATATCAGCCCTTTGTCAGATGGATAGATTGCAAAATTTTTTTCCCATTCTGTTGGTTGCCAATTCACTCTATTGACTGTTTCCTTTGCTGTGCAGAACCTGTGGAGTTTGATTAGGTCCCATTGTCTATTTTGGCTTTTGTTGCCAATGCTTTTGGTGTTTTGGTCATGAAGTCCTTGCCTATGCCTCTGTCCTGAATGATTTTGCTTAGATTTTCTTCTAGGGTTTTTATGGTGTTAGGTCTTATGTTTATGTCTTTAATCCACCTGGAGTTAATTTTAGTGTAAAGTGTCAGGAACGGGTCCAGTTTCTGCTTTCTGCACATGGCTAGCCAGTTTTCCCAACACCATTTATTAAACAGGGAATCCTTTCCCCATTGCTTGTTTTTCCCAGGTTTGTCAAAGATCAGATGGTTGTAGATGTGTGGTGTTGTCTCTGAGGCCTCTGTTCTGTTCCATTGGTCTGTATCTCTGTTTTGGTACCAGTACCATGCTGTTTTGATTACTGTAGCCTTGTATTATAGTTTGAAGTCCAGTAGTATGAAGTCTCCAACTTTGTTCTTTTGCTTAGAATTGACTTGACTATGTGGGCTCTCTTTTGGTTCCATATGAAGTTTAAGGTGGTTTTTTCCAGTTCTGTGAAGAAGGTCATAGGTAGCTTGATGGGGATAGCATTGAATCTGTATATTACTTTGGGCAGTATGGCCATTTTATCAATATTGATTCTTCCTAACCATGAACATGGAATGTTTCTCCATCTGTTTGTGTCCTCTCTTATTTTGTTGAGCAATAGTTTGTAGGGCTCCTTGAATAGGTCCTTTATGTTTCTTGTTAGTTGTATTCCTAGGTATTTTATTCTCTTTGTAGCAATTGTGAAAGGTGGTTCATTCTTGATTTGGCTCTCCTTAAGTCTCTTATTGGTGTATAGAAATGCTTGTGATTTTTGCACATTGATTTTGTATCCTGAGACTTTGCTGAAGTTGCTTATCAGTTTCAGGAGATTTTGGGTTGAGATGATGGGGTCTTCTAGATATACAATCATGTCGTCTACAAATAGAGACAATTTGACTTCCTCCTTTCCTATTTGGATACCCTTTATTTCTTTTTCTTGCCTGATTGCTCTGGCTAGAACTTCCAGTACTACATTGAATAGGAGTGGTGAGAGAGGGCATCCTTGTCTAGTGCCAGGCTTCACAGGGAATGCTTCCAGTTTTTGCCCATTCAGTATGATATTGGCTGTTGGTTTGTCATAAATGGCTTTTATTATTTTGAGATACGTTCCATCAATACCTAGTTTATTGAGGGTTTTTAGCATAAAGGGCTGTTGAATTTTTTCAAAGGTCTTCTCTGCATCAATTGAGATAATCATGTGGTTTTTGTCTTTGGTTCTGTTTATGTGGTGAATTACATTTATAGGCTTGCGTATGTTGAACCAGCCTTGCATCCCTGGGATGAAACCTACTTGATCATGGTGGATAAGTTTTTGATATGCTGTTGCAATTAGTTTGCCTGTATTTTATTGATGATTTTTGCATCTATGTTCATCATGGATACTAGCCTGAAGTTTTCTTTTCTTGCCAAGTCTTTACCTGGGTTTGGTTTCATGATGATGTTGATCTCATAAAATGATTTGGGAAGGATTCCCTCTTTTTGGATTGTTTGGAATAGTTTCAGAAGGAATGGTGCCAGCTCCTCTTTGTATGTCTGGTAGAATTCGTCTGTGAACCCATCTGGACCTGGGCTTTTTTTGGGTGGTAGGCTCTTAACTGCTGCCTCAATTTCTGCCCTTGTTATTGGTCTATTCAGGGTTTTGACTTCTTCCTGGTTTAGGATTGGGAGGATGCAAGTGTCCAGGAATTTATCCATTTCTTCAAGGTTTACTAGTTTATGTGCATAGAGTTGTTTATAATAATCTCTGATGATGGTGTGTATTTCTGTTGAATCTGTGGTGATATCCCCTTTATCATTTTTTATTGCATCTATTTGACTATTCTCTTTTATTTTTTATTAATCTGGCTAGAGGTCTGTCTATTTTGTTGATCTTTTCAAAAAACCAACTCCTGGATTTATTGATTTTTTGAAGGTTTTTTTGTGTCTCTATCTCCTTCAGTTCTGCTCTGATCTTATTTATTTCTTGTTTTCTGCTAGGTTTTGAGTTTTTTTGATCTTGGTCCTCTAGTGCTTTCAATTTTGATGATAGGATGTTGATTTTAGATCTTTCCTTGCTTCTCATGTGGGCATTTACTGCTATATATTTTCCTCTAGACACTGCTTTAAATGTGTTCCAGAGATTCTGGTACATTGTGTCTTCGTTCTCATTGGTTTTGAAGAACATCTTTATTTCTGCCTTCATTTCACTGTTTATCCAGTCAACATTCAAGAGCCAGTTGTTCAGTTTCCATGAAGCTGTGTGGTTCTGAGTTCGTTTCTGAATTCTGAGTTCTAACTTGATTGCACTGTGATCTGAGAGACTGTTTGTTATGATTTCCGTTCTTTTGCATTTGCTGAGGAGTGATTTACTTCCAAGTATGTGGTCAATTTTAGAGTAGGTGTGATGTGGTGCTGAGAAGAATGTGTATTCTGTGGATTTGGGGTGGAGAGTTCTGTAAATGTCTATTAGGTTTGCTTGGTCCAGGCTTAACTTGAAGTCCTAGATATCCTTGTTAATTTTCTGTCTTGTTGATCTGTCTAATATTGATAATGGGGTGTTAAAGTCTTCCACTATTATTGTGTGGGAGTCTAAGTCTCTTTGGAAGTCATTCAGAACTTGCTTTCTGTATCTGGGTGCTCCTGTATTGGGTGGATATATATTTAGGATTGTTAGCTCTTCTTGTTGCATTGATCCTTTTACCATTATGTAATATCCTTCTTTGCCTCTTTTGATCTTTGTTGCTTTAAAGTCTATTTTATCAGAGATGAGAATTTTAACTCCTGCCTTTTTTTTTTTTTTTTTTTTTTTTTTTTTTTTTTTGCTTTCCATTTGCTTGGTAAATCTTCCTCCATCCCTTTATTTTGAGCCTTTGTATATCCTTGCATGTGAGATGGGTTCAGTTCCTGGATACAGCACACTGATGGGTTTTGGCTTTTTATCCAATTTGCCAGTCTGTGTCTTTTGATTGGGGCGTTTAGCCCATTTACATTTAGGGTTAATATTGTTATGTGTGAATTTGATCCTGCCATTTGGATGCTAGCTGGCTGTTTTGCCTGTTAGTTGATGCAGTTTCTTCATCGTGTTGATGCTATTTACTATTTGGTATGTTTTTGGAGTGGCTAGTACTGGTTGTTCCTTTCCATGTTTAGTGCCTCTTTCAGGAGCTCTTGTAAAGCAGGCCTGGTGGTGATGAGATATCTGAGTACTTGCTTGTTCACAGAGGATTTTATTCTTCCTTCACTTATGAAGCTTAGTTTGGCTGGATATGAAATTCTGGGTTGAAAGTTCTTTTCTTTAAGGATGTTGAATATTGGCCCCCACTCTCTTCTGGCTTGTAGGGTTTCACTGAGAGATCTGCTTTGAGTCTGATGGGCTTCCCTTTGTGGGTAACCTGATCTTTCTCTCTAGCTTCCCTTAGCATTTTCTCCTTCATTTTGACCCTGGTGAATCTGTTGATTATGTGCTTTGGGGTTGCTCTTGTTGAGGAATATCTTTGTGGTGTTCTCTGTATTTCCTGGACTTGAATATTGGCCTGACTTGCTAGGTTGGGGAAGTTTTCCTGGATAATATCTTGAAGAGTATCTTCCAGCTTGGATTCATTCTCTGTCACATTCAGGTACACCTATCAAATATAGATTAGGTCTTTTCACATAGTCCCATATTTCTTGGAGACTTTGTTCATTCCTTTTTACCCTTTTTCCTCTAATCTTGCCTTCTCGTTTTATTTCATTGAGTTTATCTTCAACCTCTGATATCCTTTCTTCTGCTTGGTCAATTCAGCTGTTGAAACTTGTGTATGCTTCACAAAGTTCTCATTCTGTTTTTCAGCTCCATCAATTCACTTACATTCCTCTCTAAGTTGTTTATTCTTGTTAGCATTTCGTCAAATCTCTTTTCAAGGCTCTTAGTTTCTTTGCATTGGGTTAGAACATGTTCTTTTAGCTCACGGAAGTTTCTTATTACCCACCTTCTGAAGCCTGTTTCTGTCAATTCATCACATTCTCCATCCAGCCTTGTTCCCTTGCTGGTGAGGAGTTGTGATCCCTTGTAGGAGAAGAGGAATTCTAGTTTCGGGTGTTTCCATATTTTTTTGTGCTGGTTTCTTCCCATCTTTGTGGATTTATCCACCTGTTGTCTTCGTAGTTGTTGGCTTTCAGATTGGGTCTCTGAGTGGACATCCAGTGTGTTGATGATGAAGTTATTTCTTTCTTTTTCTTAGTTTTCCTTCTAACATTCAGGACCCTCTGCTGTAGGACTGCTGAGGTCCACTCCAGGCCCTGCTTGCTTGGGGAGCACCTGCAGCAGCTGCAGAACATTAAGGGTTGCTGCCAGTTTCTTCTACCATTGTCCCAGAAGGATACCTGCCCAATGTCAGTCTGAGCTCTCCTTTATGAGGTGACTCTTTGGATATATGGGGGTCAGTGAGCTGCTTGAGGAGACAGTCTGTCCTTTATAGGAGCTCAAATGCTGAGCTGTGAGCTCCGTTGTTCATTCAGAGCTGCTGGGCAGGTACGTTGACTTCTGCTGCAGCAGAACTCATAAACACCCCCCTTTTGTCCCAGGTGCTTTGTCCCAGGGAGTTAGGGCTTTATAAGTTTCTGTCATGCTGCTGCCGTTTTTCAGGGCTTCTCTGCCCAGCAAAGAGGCAGTCTAGTCACTGTCTGCCTGCAGAGGCTTTGCTAACCTGCTGTGGGCTCCACCCAGCTGCCGTGTGAACTTCTCTGCAGTCCTGTTTATACGGGTTTAGTTAGAATTGCCTCGGCAACAGCAGTCCACCTCTGTAATGGCTCTCTGTAATGGTGGGCTGTCTCAGCAATGGCAAACTACCTCCATAGTGGTGGACTGCCTCGGTGATGGTGGATGCCCCTCCCCAACAGAGCTGGACCCTCCTGGGTTCTGATGTGCTTGCTGTGAAACTCTCAATCCAGAGTGATTCAGATTGCTGTTTTTTTGTGGGGGTGGGACCAGCCAAGCCTGATCGCCTGGCTCCCTGCCTCAGAGTCCCCTTTTTTCTTCAGTTGAATGAGTGACTCTGTCTCCCAGGTGTTCCAGTCGCCTGTTGAAAAGGTGCCAGGATCTGTGTGATTTCCCATGAGGTGACACAGTATGCCAGCTGAAACAGCCGCGCTGAGATTTGTGGCACTTTTTTGCCTGGGAATCTCCTGGCCTGGCTCCGTTTCAGTGCCTTTTTATTGGTTGAACGGGCAACTCTGTCTCCAAGCAGCTCCAATCGCCAGCTAAAATGGTGCCCGGACCTGTGTATTTTGTGTAGAGACCCGCTGTGCTGGGGCACCGGCCAAAACAGCCATGCTGGCGACCCTTGGGGCTCCTCTGCCCGGGAATCTCCTGGTCTGTGGGCAATAAAAATCAGTTTGTAAATGTGGTGTCCACTCACCGTCTGTGCTTTCACTGGGAGCTGCTCCTAATTGGCCATCTTTGATCTGTCCATCAGAAAGCATGTTAATATGCTTTTGTGCCAATAAGGGTTCACCAAGGTAACAGGTACAAGAGAAAGGCAGAAAAAGAAACCTATCAGGGTAATTAAGACTTTTTTTTTTTTTTTGAGACAGGGTCTTGCTCTGTAACCCACACTGGAATGCAGTGGGGCAATCACAGCTCACTGCAGCCTCAACCTCCTGGGCTCAAGTGATTCTTCCACCTCAGCCTGCTGAGTAGCTGGGACTACACAGGAATGTGCCACCATGCCTGGCTCATTTTAAAATTTTTTATAGAGATGGGGTTTTCCATGTTGCACAGGCTGGTCTCAAATTCCTGGGCTGTTGTGATCTGTCCACTTTGGCCTCCCAAAGTATTAGGACTACAGGCATAAGCCACCACGCTTGGCTATTTTGGTAAGAAATACTGTTTTCCTACTAAACTGTCTATATTCCTCTTGGGTAGGCTTGCAAAGTCACTGTGACTAGAACAGGAACTATGGCGGCATGGGAATTATGGAGGCACAAGAGTGGTATCTGGCAATCATAGGCTCAGCTTGTTTCCAACCTCCCAAGTCAGCACAGCCCCACTGAGCAGACTGCTGGCAAGTATTTAAGCCATCTGTCAGATAATTAAGACAAATCTAAACATCTACATGCATTCAGTGTATATAAATGGAGTCATAGCTAACCTCTCCAAAAAGAAAGCAGTTTTCCATCAATCATTTGTAATATTATCAGATACTTTCAATCCCCTTGCATGCAGGAATGAAGAAAAAGTCTCTATATAGCAGCAGCTTCTCACTGGAATCTTAAAGGCTAACTCTAAGAATGAATTCTACTTCTAATCTTTATAAAGGCTGCCTTTTCACACAAGGAACGTGCCTGAATGATCTATAAAAGCTACCCAAATAATTAGTAGCCAAATCAATACGCCAAGCATCTTCGGGAGTTGGTGACACTGACTCCAAAACTGAGGCCATGCTAAAATGTTAGCTGAAGGTTGTAAATAAACATTATGAAACACTAATTATGTGCCAGCAATCATTACTCAATTTGTAGAACTTCCCTATAAACCTTGGGAGGTGAGAACTTTATAGAAAATCTCACACACAACTTTAGGTACTATAGAAAATTCCAAAATGGGAAATCCTTTAGAAAAAGAATATACCTAGTATACACAAAGATGAAAAAATACAGATTTCAAATGGAATAGTCTAGTTTTTACTTGGGACATTGAGGTAATTTTAGGTGTCAACTGACTGGATTAAGGGATATCAAGACAGCAGGTAAGTGTTACTTCTGGGTTTGTCTGTGAGGGTGTTTCCAGAGGAGACTGGCCTATGAGTTTGTGGACCGAGGGCAGATTGGCCTGTGTGAGCTGACACCATCCAACTGAATGGAGCCCAGATAGAACCAAAAGGCAAAGGCAAATAATTCACTGTCTCTCTCTCTCTCCCCAAGCCAGGATTCCGTCTTCTGCCCTTGGGCAACACAACTCCAGGTTCTCCAGCTTTTGGATTCTGGGACTTGATCAGCAACACCTCACACCCAACTCCTTATTTTCAGGACTTTGAGAGTTGTACTATCAGCTTCCCTGGTTGTGAGGCCTTCAGACTTGAAATGAGCCATGCTGCCAGTTTCTCTGGTTCTCCAGCTTGCAGACAGCCGGGCATGGGACTTCTCAGTCTCAATAATCGAGTAAGCCAATTTCTTTAATAAACCCTTTCTTATCTCTCTGTACACACATATCCTATTGGTTGTGAGTCTTTGGAGAACCCTAATATAGACACTGTAAGAGAAATATGAACCAGGTTTTACCACTGTGTCCCCAATGCACGTGATAGCAAGTGACAGTACTGATGTTTTGCAATAAATGTTTACAATGTGCACCTACTAGCTTTTGATAATTTGAATTATTCATAAAAGAGAAAATGAACAAAAGTGGTATCTAAGATTAACCATCAACTTAGTAAAATTTCATTTATACCACAGGTTGTCCTGGTACAAAGCAAACAATAACGCCGATGTTAGGTATAATTTGACTTGTTCAATAAGAAGAAAATTGTTAAAATATATTTAATAGATCTAAAACAAAAATTTTGGCTCTATCAAAACTTAGGTCTCAATTATAACATTACTAAAGTAGTTGTGAGAATTATCCCAGATTTCTGGCTAAAACTTGTGTAAAGGGTTATTTGTTTTCATAATTTTATTTTGGTTGAAGATTTTCTCCAAAATTCCAGACTGCTTAACAGTCCCAGAAGTGAAAAATCTTAAAGATAGTTCATTTATATCCATTAGAGTCTTAATAAAACCCTAGTCCCTTTAGGCAAGCTGGTGGAATAAATATCAGAGCCCTCTTCATAAGTTTGCCCAAAAGGTCAACTTTTACAGATAAATTCCTGGCTCATTAGTGTAAGGAAAAACTAATATGATCTGTTTTTCATACAACAACAAAAAACCCTCTGAAAAATAGTAAAGGGTGGCAAAAATGAATATGAAAAGAAATTCTACTTCCTATATCTGTCTTGCTTAGAGGAAACAGGCTGTAGCAAAATGAATACTACAGGTTTCGCTTTTAATAAACAAAACCATCCAAAGTACAGTTCCAAAGTACAAAATCAACCAGTTCTAGACTGATTAGTGATAACAGTACACAGATCAGTCCTTCCTTAAGGGAACAGTCTCCTCCCTGATGCCCTCTTTGGTCACTATGCAGATCCGGAGTGCATCCCCAGTGTACACGTCTCTCTCAGCCGCAGAAATGAAGACATCTTTCACCAGCCGCATGGCTCTGTCCAAGGACAGTGGGACATGCTCCACATTCTGCATGTTCTTAAAACCAACCTGGTGGGACAGGAAACTTTGGTGAGATGTCATGTGACAGTAACAAGTTTCCTTCAATACTCTCATGTGTATGAGGATTTGTGATGAAAACACTACACAAAATTAAAATGTCCCTCAGACTGAATATAAACTCTTCCAGACCTGGATGAACTACACACATCAGAAATCTGACAAATATTCACTGTGAAAGCTCCCACGCTTGAGAAGCACATGACCTAGAGAGGTAGATGTATGGAGGCAAGTGATGAGGGAATTGTTATAACTAAGAAGAAAATAAGAGCCAGAAGAGCCCCAATAGCTGTCCATTAAGTCTCCTAGAAGAAGAAAGGCTTCAACTTTCAGCAGACAGGACTTCTGAGTAGGTGAGTGCTGAAGGCTACACTGAAGAGCATAGAACATTCCAGACTGAAGATGTGGGATGGAGTCAGGAAGAAGACATCTTTTCTGGGAAAAGCAGAGTTAGGCTCTGGGTAGAGTGGGTGAAAGGTGAATAAGCAATAAGCAGAGGAGTAGCTATATATAATTTATTTCAGAAAACTGAGCAGGATGAATTAGGGAAGTAAGCTTGTAGGCAGAAAGGATGTTAGGAAATAAATCCAATAATCTGATAATGCAGATCTGAATTTGGCTAGCAGTAAACAAAAAGAGGGACAAATTAGAATACAGGTGACCAGCTGGGTGTGGCTCACGCCTGTAATCCAAGCACTTTGGAAGGCTCAGGTGGACGGATCATGAGGTCAATAGTTTGAGACCAGCCTGGCCAAGAGACCAGCTTGGCCAATACGGTGAAACCCCATCTCTACTAAAAATGTAAAATTAGCTGGGCGTGGTGGCTGGCACTTATAACCCCAGCTACTCAGGAGGCCGAGGCAGGAGAACTGCTTCAATCTGGGAGGCAGAGGTTGCAGTGAGCTGAGACTGCACCATTGCACTCCAGCATGAGTGACAGGGCGAGACTCTGACTCAAAAAAAAAGAAAGAAAAAAACCGTTGTTGATCTTTGAACAACAGTTTTCAACTCCTCAAGTCCATTTATACATAAATTTTTTCAATAAACATACTGGAAATTTTTTGGAGACTTGCAACAATTTGAAAAAACTCAGATGAGCCACATAAAGTATTTTTAAAAACTAAGAAGATGGTATGTCACAACTGCATGTAGATACTATTTTATCATTTACTACCATAAAATACACATAAATTGATTATAACAAGTTAAAGTGATCTCTCAAGGTTCTCCTTTGTTTTTCACTGTGTTTAGTGCAGTATTATAAACCTTAAATAACAAGTGACCCAAACAAAGCACTATTAGTGATGTTGGAATTGCTCCCTGAGAAGCAGAGAAAGTCATGACATTACAAAAAAAAGCTGAATTGCTTAAATGTACTGTAGATTGCCACCACTCCAGACAGATCATTCTCCTTATAAACAGATGATGCAACTTGCAGTATTAATAAATACAGTATAGTACTGTAAATATATTTTCTCTTCCTATGATTTTTTTAAATAACATTCTATTTTCTGTAGTTTATACAGCACTTAATAATACATACATAAAATATGTAACAATCGACAGTTTACATTATTGGCAAGGCTTCTGGTCAACAGTAGGCTTATTAGTAAAGTTTTCTGGGAGTCGAAAATTGTACGTAGATTTTCCAATGCTCAGGAAACTGTGCCCCAATTCCTGTGTTGTTCAAGGGTCAACTATATGGTTGGGTGCTAAAATACAGTATTAGGTAACACAAAAAGGGTGAGTAAGGGGAGAAAGGCATTTTTATGATCTTCAGGTAAAGGTGGCAAGAGAATTAAAAACATGGGTGGAACCACTGCAGACGTAAAGGGGTTGGAAGTCATAAGAATACAGGAAAACAAAGCCATGGGAGTAGGTTAGGATCCACGAGAGAGTAGGGAGAACACACAGAGAGATGATAAGGTTTGTGTAGGACACATTAGCCAAACTCAAACAGTAATTTATAAGAAAGTCTTTGTATCTCCACTCTCCTAAGCTAATGAAGAGGAGAACTTGGAGGAAAGCACTTCAGCTGAACATCATGACAACTTGGACAGTATCATTACCTGGACACAGTATTACCTGGTTGTCAAGCAGGGGCTGTAGCATGGCACTTGCTGAGCCTCCAGCCTTGAAGGAGTCTCTCTGGTAAGACCCTACTGGGTCAAAGCTGTATACAGCCCCCTTTCCTTAAAAAAGAAAACAGTATCCATAAGGATGGCATCCAATCACAATCCCAAATCATTGCAAAAATAAATCAGGTCAAAACGTGACAAAAAATGGACTATCGCCTTGGCTAAAACTTCAGGGAAGGGTTGGAACACAGTGACTTTTGCACTGGTGACAGCTGCACCACACACTGTTGCATGGTGAAAGACAGAACAATCACCGTTGCACAGGTACCACTCAGCAGACAGCCCCAATCCCTGTGTAGGTGTGTTGTTCAAGGTTCAACTGTATGCTTGGGAGTTAAAATATAATACTGGGTAATAGAGGAAGGGTCAGTATGAGGGAGAGAGGCATTTTTATGATCTCTGGAAACATGGACTGGAACCACTGCAGACATAAAAGAGTTGGAAGCCATGAATATAGAAAACAATCAAAGTAGGTAAGGACCCACAAGAGAGCAGGGAGAACAGAGACAGAGAAGGTTACGGTTTGTGAAGGGTACCTCAGCAAACTCAAACAGTAGTTTATAAGGAAGTCTTTATATCTCAGCTCTTCTAAGCTAACGAAGAGAACTTGAAGGAAAGCACAACTTATGTATATGTCCACAAGACAAAGCAAAAAGAAGACAATTCTGTAACATGTATAATACAATACTATTTTTGTTTAAAAGAATAAGAAAACTATTTATTTGTACAAGCACAAAGTATGGAAACAAACTGTGGATGGTTATCTTTGAGCACTGAATTTGAGGCAAGAAGGGAATGACTTCATACGCTTCTGTATTATTTGAGTTTATTACAAAGAACACAGGTAGTTCTGTAATTTTTAAAAAAGGCCTGTTAAAAACAACTGTGCCTGGGCATGAGAAATCACAAATAATTTACAAAATAATGATTTTTAAAAAATATAACTGATTTGGAAAACACATCATATACCAGAACTTAGTTACGCAGGGAGATGTGATATGGGGACAAACTTCTTACTAACCATGTACAACCACCATTAGCGTTGTATGTTTTCTACTACAGAACTGCATAAACTGAATTCTCTGGGGGAGGAGGCACCATCTGAGGTCACCTAAGAAACTGTGGTTAGTGTTTTTACTGGAAGGGAGCTTGGGAAAAGACATGAGATCATAGCAGGTAACCTACTAACCTCAATATACAAAAAAAGAAAGAGATGTAATGTGTACAGGCAAAAAAAAAAAAAAAAAGTTGTATCTCTCATGAGACCGACAGGCCACAAGTAAACTGAGGCCCAAAACTTTACTTAAGGATGGAATCAATCTCAGAAAACCACACACAACAAATTTAAAAAAACAAACAAAAGAAAGGGTGGGATATATCTAAGAACATAGCTTTAAAGACCCTCTAGAAAAAGCAAGAGAGACACTGGTAAAATCAACACACACATACACAAAATAAGAAAATAAAAATAAATCAACGTAGAATGGCATCAATCTTGATTACAAAGTGCTCTTCCTCGTCAAAGTAAAATCCAAAAATAATTTCCATGTAAAAAAATAAAATCAGACAAATTTTAAAAGAAATACAGGTAAGCTTTGGATGGGAGGGGTTTTTCTAACAAGGCAGGAAACTGAATGTCTTAAAGAAATTATCGACTGATTAGACTGTATGAAACACAGAAATTTCTGTGTAGTGAAAGACATCACCCAAAAGAGAAAAATACCACTCTTGGGGGTATCTATAAGATTACAGAGGGTTGACACAGTTGAACATAGTTCTTGAAAATCAGTAAGAAAACTAACCTGCAAATAAGGAAATGGGGGAAAGTTAATATATGAATCAGTCTCCAAAGAGGAAATTTAAAGTCAATATATGTATGAAAACATTGCCCATAATAATATAAATTAAAATAATGGATTGTTTAATGGGCAAAGATATGTTTCAAAATGTGTTAATTCTACTGGGAAGGTTACATAAAATCAGGTACTCAGGATACTGGTGTGTCCTTTAGAAAGGGTGTAGTCAACAAAATACAAAAAAAAAAAAAAAATCTGGCCCAATACTTCTACTACTAGAAGTTTATTCCAACAAGCCAAGCATAATCGGAGAAGTACACAAAAGTATATTTACAAAGATGTTCGTCATATTGCCTGTATTAAGAAAACAGGAAACCAAACGCCCTTTAGAGGACTTATTAGGTAAATGACGGGACAGCCATACTGTGTAAGTCAGCAATTAAAAATCATTGTGTTATAGCAGCAAAAACAGAAGGAAAAAAAATATACAAAATCATTATGCATATAGCTTAGATCTCGATAATACATAATGTATATATAGTTACAGAAAAACCGATACCAAAGTCCTACTTATATAAAACTGCATGCGTGTAATGTATAAACATGTACTGATTGTTTTCATTAAAGAAAAACAAAAGCCACTTTTAATTTGGGAAAAAAATTTTTAAAGGCATGACAGCAATTAAGAGATTAAAGACAGAGAGGTTAGTGTGGACAGTGGTTGATATCAAACCAAAGAGTTGTGGACCTTGCAGTCCTAAAGTTTCAATATGGAGCACTGCTCTCCAGGTCCCCACATCGACCAACACCGAAGACAGTAAATGAAGTCTCCTGAGACATTAGCAGAGTCTCCGGACTTAGCGGACCAAGCTCAAGAGTAGCAAAGGGTAGGAGCAAAAACACATGAGATGGAAAGCTGATGTAAACAAAACACAGACTTTCAGTCCCCTTCTTCCTCCAAGGCCTAAAGCTGCCAACCAGGTTTTTCTTCCTGCAGTCCCACCTCATTCCAGGAAAAAAGATTAAATAAATTCCTGGCCAGCTCGGTGGCTCACGCCTATAATTCCGGCACTTGGGAGGCTGAGGTGGGCAAATCATGAGGTCAGGAGATGGAGACCATGCTGGCTAATGTGGTGAAACCCCATCTTGACTAAAAAGAAAAAAAAAAAAATCCAAAAAAATTCAAAAAGTAGCTGGGCGTTCTGGCAAGTGCCTATAAACCCAGCTACTCAGGAGGCTGAGGCAGGAGAATTGCTAGAATCCAGGAGGTGGAGGTTGCATTGACCTGAGATCACACCACTGCATTCCAGCCTGGGCAACAGATTAAGACTCTTGCCTCAAAAAAAAAAAGATTAAAGAAATTCTTCATCTGAAGAAAATGCTGCTTAAACACCCAGTTAATGGCTACAAGCCATGTCAACAAGGACTTATAATCAAATTTTGGTATAACACTTTTCAATGTGAATGGACACCAAAAAAAAAAATCAGAAATTTGAAGGAAGCCTCTAACAGAGAAGACAGAGGCTAAAAATGAACAGACATTAAAAAAAAAAAGCACTGTAATGAAATATAGAAAACTGCAAAGAGAGTACACGACATCTAACAAAAACCGGATTTTTTAAAAAAGAGTCAGAAAATAAGAAAAAGCTCTTAGAAATTAATGTCACCAGAAATAAAAGCAATCAATAAAGAATGAAAAGCTAAAATTAGCTGGGCGCGGTGGTTCACACCTGTAATCCCAGCACTTTAGGAGGCCGAGGCAAGTGGATCACGAGGTCAAGAGATAGAGACCATCCTGGTCAACATGGCGAAATACCGTCTCTACTAAAAATACAAAAAATTAGCTGGGCACGGTGGTGTATGCCTGAAATCCCAGCTACTCAGGAGGCTGAGGCAGAAGAATTTCCTGAACCAGGAGGCAGAGGTTGCGGTGAGCCGAGATTGTGCCATTGTACTCCAGCCTGGGTAACAAGAGCAAAACTCCATCTCAGGAAAAAAAAGAAAAGCTAAAATTAAGAAAATCTTCATACAGTAGAGCAAAAAAGACAAAGAGATGGAGAATATATGGAGTAAAAAATAAGCACCGGGTCATAATCTAGGTGGTTGTAGAGAAGGTGGGGAGGGGTAGGGCAGGAAGAGAGGAAAAGAAGGTGGAGAAAGGACAAAATAAATAAGAAACTCGAGGCAAGGAACATCACTATACAATTTCAGAACACCAGGGTAAAGAAAAGATCGTAAAAGCAAAGTCTCAAAAAGGTCCCGTTTTCAATTTTCAGAAATCTCTTCTAAAATAAGGAAATAAATCAAGAAAGAAGACAGCACAGGATGTGGTGAAATCTCAGGATGGCAGTGTACGTCTGTCTTAGCACACCTAGTCTATCCTTAAGCAAAGGGAAAAGAGACCCACCTATATTATGTGAGGTCTGACCATCAGACGAATTGTATTCAGAGTGTACAAAGAACTGACAAAAAGTTTAAAGAAATCTGAGCCAATTACAGAGATAGTTAATTTGAGAAAAAAGTAAAAACGAGTTACACGAGAAAGAAAATATCAACGCATACTACTTGGCGCAACAAAGATGATTCTCTATCTGGTCATAATATAAACATTAAAGGTCTATGTTATCAAAAGTTTGATGTGTTGTTATGGGAGGATGCTAATGAGGAAGAGGACACACAAGAGCTAAGAACCATCATCTACCAGAACAAAACACCAAAAGATATCTCAAAAGAGTGCAGTATAGTTTTGGAAAATGGAGGTAAGTGCCAGAAAATACAAGTAAAAGAGCTAAAAATTGTCTCAGGAGGGCAATGGAAAAAGAAGGTAGAGGACTGCTATATTATTCACACAAATTCCTCTATAAAATAAAAACCAGTTTAAAGAACACATAAAGCCAACCCGACAGACAAGCTTAAACAGACACTTCTAGAGACACCTGAGGTTGTCACCAAAACTAGGAACACTGTTACATGGCAAATCAAAGCAATGGAGCTCTGAAGTGAAACAAAGCCAAACCTAAGTCTTAGGTCTGCTGCTTAGTAAATATCAACTTTCCCAGATTAGACTAACTCTCAGAAAAACTCAAGGATCCTGTTCGGCCTGCAGAAATTCAATGGCAACAATTTTTAATGTTGCTAAAATCTGAATCTATTAATCTGACATTCAAGTCAAGCATAACGTAAGTCAAAAAAGACACCAGAAGCATCCAGCATGCTAGGTTAGGCAAACTAATCTGTAGCTAGAATTTAATTACCCAGGTTAAGGGTAATTCATTTCTATTTTTACTATTTCTATACTTTTTCTCTTAGTTTTCAAGTAAAGTTGAAAGCCTTAAAAAGAAATTTTGTCAACCTAATTTGTCTACACCTAAACCAGGGTAGGTAAAATGATCAGTGTGTTTCCCAAGGATGTGTATGGGGGCAGATATTAAGAGCCCGAGAGAGAGCGCATGCAAAGAAAATGCTCATGGAACAGAAAGGGACAGGAGTCAACACTTGAGACGTAGGGTTCCCCAGTCCCCTTTTCTTTCTGTGTCCACCTGAGAAAGAGAGAGGGCTTTGACTGCTCTGTGATGTGGCCAGCTGCAGGTATTCCCCTGGAGGCTCAGACCCATGCCAAAGCCTGCCTTGAACATTCCCAGGCACTGATAATATTGTTTATGCTATTGCTTGAAAACACTGAGAAATTACCCCTGTTGCTAAACACACAGAAACTATCCCTGGCCTTTAACCTAATTCCTTAAACACTCAGATAAACTCCCTAACTAGACTCCCTCACTGTGGACACATCTTTTCCTGCTGTCTGTTGAGAGGACTGCTGCAGCACTAAATGCTTTCAACTGATCACCCTGAGATTTAGTGTTCTGGAACCCCAACTAGGTTCAGGGCAGTCCCTTACAGGAATTCCTTTGCCACCACTTTTAGGGCAACTCTAGCCACTGATTCAGTCAGAAGGAACACCAAAGATGGGCTTACTCCAATAATGTCCTCGTCTAGAGATTTCCTTTATTTTTTAAATTTTTTATTTTTTAATTTTTTTTTGCTTGGTCAATTTCGTCTAGAGATTTCTGTCACTTCTTATCTCAATGAACTATTCTAAATGGTGACACAGATCTGTCCTGGAGATTGTACTTGATTTTTTAGAAGCAACCAGAAGCCAATCCAAATGAGAAAACATCAATGCCCATAGGGCATACATGTGGGGCAACATAGCTTTGGATCAAAAAACAGATGAAATAGTAAGTAACAAGACTAATACTCTCAGGCACCCCTGGTCTGACTCTGACAGAAAATCAAAGAGGCATTTCAAAAAGTTCTGAAAACACTGGAGTAGATTCAAATTATTAATTACCCCAAATGACTTCTAAGACTTTTCAAGACATACTTCTAAGACATACTTTTGGAAGTACGTCTGTTAAGAAAAAGTTTTAATATTCAGAATCCTGTTTAGGTCCAACTTTCTAGGTCAGATTTCTTTGTATGAGACAAAAATGCCTAATTATTTATTATTATCGTATGCGAGATCCCGAAAAACTAGTAAAGTAACTGGCTGCTTAACATTCACTATTAGAGCTTTAACGTGTCTTTGGATATCATATATTTCCCTTTCAGCTTCAATCTCGTCACTTTCAATATCAGAAATAAAATGAGAATGGTGTTAGATGGTATTTTCAACTCTAGCTGGAAATACATACATCTAGGAAATAACAATTCCTTTTCCCCACCATTTTCCAGAAAACAGAAATTTTACCTTCTTCATCAAGTCCACCAATGATGTTGTAAACATAGTACGGAAAGAAGCGCCTTGAATACAGGATCGTAGACAGCATTGCAGCAATTGCCCCCGTAGTCATGGCCTTATTATTGGAATGCTTATACATCTGCAATTATTGATAAAAGTAACAGGCATGCAGAGGCAGAGGCTATTATAGACCAGAACAAGCAACAGTATAAAGTGAATAAATAAATGCATACCACAGTGAAAGGGGAAAGCATGCCAATTTCTTTCATGCTCAACCAACAGAGTATTACTAAGATACAATTTTAAGGGAAGGAATGCCAAGTTTGCCCTCAGCTCTCTGGTTTAAAGACTATTCTCTATAGCATCCTTATGTAAGGTACTGCCAATCCAAGAGCTAATGTGCATGAAAGGGCACATGAAATGGCCTAAGGAAGATGGGTTCAAATCCATCTTTCTCCCTCACTCTGCATCTAGACTGGGGTCAGCAAATTACAGCCCAGGGGCCAAATCCAGCCTACCCCCTATTTCTGTAACTATTGTCCGTGGCTGCCTTTTCACTACAAAAGCAGAAACAAATAGTTGTGACAGAGATCAACTAGCACATAAAGCTGAAATATTTCCTATCTGGTCCTTTACAGAAAAAATTATGCCAATCCCTGATCAAAACCCAGATCTAAGTCCCTCTCTTTGTGGACCAGATCTCTGTGACAACAGAAGACATAAGGGAACACCCTTATTCTGCATAATTTTAATACCCAGCAGTGGTCGTGATCCTGAAACATCTACAGTAGAGAACGCAAGCGTCCAAAACAGGGTCTTAGCATGACAATACAGTGATTGCAAAATCCTACCTGTACCATACCCTTGGGAACCCTACATTATCTACCGATAGAGAAACTTCACAAAAATTATAAACATAAAATGAATTTAAGATCACTAATTTTATTACCCATATAGCAAACATCTCTAAAGAGAAACGTAAAGCCAGGCATAGTGGCTCACACCTGTAATCTCAACTGAGGCAGGAGAATGTTTGAGCCCAGGAGATGAAGTCTACAGTGAACTATGATTGAACCACTATACTCTGGCCTGGGCAACAAAGCGTGACACTGTCTCTAAATAAACAGACAGATACCTAACTAGCACTGTAAAATCAAACAATGAGTCAAAACACTAAAAACTGATTAGAGATCAACTACACTACAAGTAACAGATAAGTCATTTTGCAGAGTCTTTCCAAGACAAAAACTATAAAAAATTATTCATTCCATTTCAACTCAAGACCAACAATTATTTACTTCATCATTTAATAAAGTATGACAGAAAAACTTCAGGAAGGAGTGTGTATTATGTTGACACCACCGTTTCTTGTTTGATTAACAATGTCATGTTTACTTTTGTCTTCTAAATCCCATCTATAAAATAAGCATTAGGAATTATAGAAATATGTCAACAAATGTACATCACAGCTTTCAATATAAGTTTCGAAAAAAGTATTAACAATTGATAAATATTGAGTGAAATCCTTTCTACACAATCAAAAAGCACGTGTCAGTAAAAAATGACATTACATACTCCAGTGACCACTCACAAGTGTAAATAATCTCAAGTGTTATTCACATGGGCAAAACCAAATGTGATCACTCATGACTTCTGGCAGCTGGCTATCAAATGAAGCCTGTCAGGTGATAGAAGTTAATGGTGTATGTTGTGCTTCTCATCCAGGCTCCTGGCTTATTCATTCTTTCGTATTTGTACTCATGTATCCTGCCAACTAAGAGCACAACACTGTAAAGAGGGAAAGCTTGTCAGCTGATGGTGCCGCAAACCAAGCTCCTGTGTCAAATCTTTCCGGGGCTCCTTCCTGCCACAGAAATTGATTTGTTTTGTTTTTGAAGACAGAGTATCTTCACAAGAACTTCTCCTAGGCTACTTCTAAAATGGTAGAGAACCCTTCATATGATGTAAGACTTTAACAAATGGAATGTGCTGTTGTTTCACATTATGCTACTTGAATGACCCTGCATTAATAATATAATTTCATTTATGGGCCGGATGCAGTGGCTCACGCCTGCAATCCCAGCACTTTCGGAGGCCGAGGTGGGTGGATCATGCGGTCAGGAGTTTGAGACCGGCCTGGCCAAAACCCCATCGCTACTAAAATACAAAAATTAGCCAGGCGTGGTGGCAGGCGCCTGTAATCCCAGTTACTCAGGAGGCTGAGGCAGGAGAATCACTTGAACCCGGGAGTCAGATGTTGCGGTGAACTGAGATCATGCCATTACACACCAGCCTGGACAACAAGAGTAACACTCCATCTCAAAAATAAATAATAATTTCATTTCTAGGATACATTTATAATTAATGTACTAACCTAGTGACTCTCTAGCTATTCTGACCAATAGTTAAGCTGTATGTTTAAATGAATATAATAAATTGCTATTAATTTAAAAATAGTGTAGAAATATATAAAAGCATCTACCTTTAGTCTTGCTTCAATAATCTTTGTCAGGGTAAGACAGTCTCCATGAAAACCGCTGCATCCAATGACTGTTTTGTCTGTTCTGTAAAAAGCACATTTCAGAAAACTGAGCTGGTTAGATAGAGTAAAACATACGTTGGGCAATTTTAAATTTAAAACTCCTATTCCTACTATTCCCTAAATGGTAACAGGACAAGCAGCCACCCTTCAGCGGTGGGGGGCAGATGTCTGTACTCCTATGTCTCACTCCTTATTCCAGATAGGTGGATCAAAGACTTTAAAAATGTAACTATGAATGGACTAAATAAATCATGGGTGAATTTTTTTTACTATCTTGGGCTGGGGAAGGTAGGTAGGTTGATTGATTATTTTTGAGACAGTTTTACTCGTTGCCCAGGCTGGAGCACAATGGCACAATCTTGGCTCACTGCAATCTCCACCTCCCGGGTTCAAGCAATTCTCCTGCCTCAGCTTCCCAAGTACCTGGGATTACAGGCACCTGCCACCAAGCCCAGATAATTTTTGTATTTTTAGTAGAGATGGGGTTTCACTATGCTGGCCAGGCTGGTCTCTCCAGCACTCTGAGATTAGAAGCGTGAGCCACCATGTCCAGCCTGGGGAAGGTAGATTTAAACATGACACAATCCAAGGGCTACACAGAAAGATTTCATAAATTTGACTCCATAAAAAGTTAAAACTTCTACAGAGAAATTTATGAATAGCTTTTTAAAACCCTAACAAAATATACTGGTAGCATCTACTACCAAAGTTTAATTTCGATTCTACAAAGAGTTCTTATAAATCAGAAAAGCAGTAATAACATAATGGAAAGATGGATTCTATGAACATTCTATAAACAAACAAGTCACAGAAAGAAGAGACATTAAGTCACCATAAACATAAGAGCCTCTATGTTGCTCAGAAATCCAAATCTAAAAAAAAGACTATTTCAACCAATTATACTGGCTAATAATGCCTAACTAAATGCTGATGAGGTTATGGAAACAATATAAACTGATTAACTTGTTAGATGAGCAACTTGGCAGTATATTAAAAATTTAAATACAAACCACTTTCACTAATTCTATTGCTAGAAATCTAGTTTGTCAATATCTTTACGCAAATATGCAAAGGGATGCTCTAGATTCACCAGTGAGTATACATTTAAAAAGCGCCCCCAAATGAAACAAAACCTAAATGTCCATCTGTATGGAACTGATTAAATTTTGGTACAGATATACAAATTCAACCTTGTATTTCAAAAATTAATTCCCAGATCTTGATATGAATCTATAAAGAAACCTAAACAATGTTTTGAAGAGGCCACCTTTAGTCTTGCTTCAATAATCCATGAAAACCCGCTACTTACTTTTGGAAACTTACGAATGACTCACACAAACCATACTCGTTCTACTAGGAGAGCAGCTGACACCTCTGGGGTCATCACTACCATCACCTGATCTATCCCTACTACCAACCTCACTGCACTGATGTAAAGACCTCCAATTTCCTAGAAGGCTTTACTGCCTTTACTAACAAGATTGGTTGATAATACCAACAGGGAAAAATCTTAGAATTTCAACATCCTTCCCCAAATATCCAGCTGCATCAAAGAAATGGGAGTTTTCATGCAAAGAATAGAGTCTCGAACAGGTTTGGAAGAGGCAAGCTTGGTTATAGGTCAGCCCCACAGGACATGGGATGAGGGATATATACAGGCATTCATTAATGCTGCATTGTTCCTGTTCTCTATCTCTATACCTGACTTGTTTCATTTTAAAAAAAGAGGGGGTAGGGGCTCACTTCAGCAGCAAACATAACTAACGCATTACGAAGATGAGTAAAAGCTAGTACAAGGGTGGTATCCATAAAGTTATGTTTTAAAATCTTATTCCTCATATTTACTCCTTTCAAGTTGTACAATTGTCATCCTTGAGGAGAAAAAGGTAACACCAGAGCATTATAAACAGAAAGCAGAAAGGGGGTATCAAAAGATGGACGTGGACAGAAAGAGAACTGGGAAGATGAAGACAAACTTCATTGCTTTTTTTGGTTAAGATGTGGGCCATCCCTGGGAGCAGGAAAGAAAACAGATCTTTACTTCTTTACCTACTCCCTACAATACAAGGAGGGCCTGTCCAAAGGACCTAAACCTTGTAAATCCCATTCCTATTACAATTCAAGTTTAACAGGCTTTTGTAATTAACCCAGCAATTCATGACCATTTATAAGCATTTCCAAAACTGTTCAAAATCACTGCTAATCTGCAATATATATTTAGGTAATTTGTGCAGGCTCTGTTTTTTAAGTTTTGGCTTTATTTTCATGTTTGAGGAAAAATACAGCTAGTCTATAAAAACCGAGCTGTGGATATAATTGCTTAGGATATATCTAAGATGAATGTTTCAGGTTAAAAAAAGTGTGGGAAGGCAGATTTAAAAAAAAACAAAACAAAACTAAACACCATTTAATGGATTAATGGTGCTATGGTTTGAATGTGACCTTCAAAACTCATGTTGAAATTTAATTGCCATTGTGAAGGTACTGGGAATTGGGAACAGGTGTTTAGGTCTTGAGGGCTCAGCCCTCAGGAATGGACATTATCATCAAGAGTGGGTTTGCACTCATTTGTTCTCTCCTTTTTCTCTCTGTCCTTACACCATGTTAAGACACAGCAGGAAAGCCCTCACCAGATGCCAGCCCCTCAATCTTGGACTTCCCAGACTCCAGAACTGTAAACAAGCATATTTCTGTTCATTATAAGTTATGTAGTCTATGGCCTTCTGTTATAGCAGCATAAAATGGACTAAGACAAATGTAGATGGAAAAAGTGATACAAAGTAATTACACCTCAGACCTAACAAACAATAAGACCTAGGTGATGGCATATGGGTTTTCATTATGAAACTCTCTTACTTTTGTTGTATATATGAAATTTTTCACAGTAAAATGCTGGGGTGAACACATTTAGGTTACAGAAAGGGCAGTTGGTACCCTGAATATGGTAAATGTTTAGACTGCACATTGAATTATTAGGAAACATTAACTTAGAAAATGGTTTTCTAACAAAATTGCTCCCAAAAGCAACCTAAAAACTCATGAAATCAATCACGTAGAAGTAGAAACTCTCAAAGCATTAAATCATTACAAAGGTATTGTGAAGTGTCTTTAGAAATATTTACTTACAATTTGTAACATTTGGGGCTATCCCGGGTATGAATTGAAAACCCTTCACTCAATCGAGTATCCGAAGCAACGATCGAAAAATCTTCTCCAGCAATTGCCAGTACAGTACTGAGGAAAAAAGACCAAAAAAAAATTAATTCTCCAGAGTGGCAATCCTATTTCTACAAATAAAAGAATGCTCCATAGCATATAATGGGATAAAATACTCTAGATGTGAACAAAAATAGGATTCAAATGGGAAGACGAAAGATGAGGGGGAAGAGAATGAACCCCTGGCTACAAGTTGTCTGGAAAAAAAAATTATTAACAAGCCTAAATCAGGGGAAAGTGTTGTTGGCAGGAAGTAACAGAAAAGCCAATGAATTATCATCACCAACACATTAAATACTTACTCGTGCAAGGTACTACAAATACAGAACAACTAAATGCTACATTTGTTCCCCTGAGGATCAGGTACAAACAGCGGTACTACAACGCAAGCTCTGTGAGTTTATAGAAGATGGGATTCTTTTTTTCATTTCTTTATATCCAAGTCCTTATATAATGCCTATTTCTTTATACTCAAGTCCTTATATAACAAATAAACAGGCAAACAGTAGTATTTTCCCTCTGTGGCTGTACAATTTGACAGCTTATCAAAGAGACTTACAGTATGAATTTCAAAAGCAGACTGCCTTGGTTCTAATTCTGGCTTTCCCATTTAGTAGATATGAGGCTGTGGGTAAGTTACTTCTCAAAGCCTCAATTTCAGAGATCATATCAGTCGTTACCTCATTAGGGTGTTCAAAGAATCAAATCTGTAAAGCCCTTATTGCAGTGCCTGACATGTAACTGGTCCTCTAATAAGTGTCAGCTATGACTGCTGTGGCACTAGAATATGATTAATCACCTGGACCCTGGAATGACATTGAGACAGAGACCCATCTTGCTATTTACTAGGTATGTCATCTTGGGCAAATTCTCCAAATTCAAGTTGATGGTAACAGTACCTGTGTCACAGGTGTGTATATTTGGGTGTGTATATCTTAATGTACAAAGCTTGACTGGTAACTATAACCACTGCTTCAATGCAGTAGTGGAAATTAAGGCATGGTGCCTCACAGACATAAGGACTCAGAAAACTTTAGCCACTATTTTTACTGAGGTGGGATTTGTGTTAAAGCTCTCACATAGAAAATGACGGCATTCCAGGTAAAATAAACAGAAAGTAAAGGCAAACAGGTAATAATTCAAACAGTACATACATTCAAGCAACTCATTCAGGTGGCCCTTTCTGCATAAGCACATGTAGTAACATAAGGTTTATGTGATGGACAGGGTTCCTACTGTAGAAAATTCCAAATGCCAAGCTAAAGATTTTGGAATTTTAGCAAGGTATGATGAAGGTTTTCTGAGCAAGAATGATCTGTAGTTGTAACTACTCAGGAGGCTGAGGAGGGAGGACTGCTTGAGCCCAGGTGTTCAAGGCTGCAGTGAGCTATGACTGTATCTGGGCATTTTAGAGTGAGACCTGGTCTTTAAAAAAAGAA
This sequence comes from Callithrix jacchus, assembly GCF_049354715.1. NCBI lineage: Eukaryota > Metazoa > Chordata > Mammalia > Primates > Cebidae > Callithrix > Callithrix jacchus. The sequence goes on from NC_133505.1 coordinate 177,175,446, forward strand.
AGAGAGAGAGAGAAAAGTCCCATTTAAAAAGTGGGGTTTTAGGAAGACTACTCTGACAATACATAATTATGAAATGGGATGGAAATATTGTTCTAATACTACTAACACAATGGTAAGGTAGCAGGTGAACAGGGAACGAACAGGTAAATCCAAAATCATCACAAATACACAAAATAGACATGTTTTTATATCTACTTAAATGTGTTAGGAACTGGGAAAACCAATAATAACATCCAAGGTTTAGAACTTATATGAGCAGAATGATGGCATAATTATAAGTATTTTAATGGTGGAGAGGAGGCTGGGCACAGTGGCTCATGCCTGTAATCCCAGCACTTCGGGAGGCTGAGGCAGGCGAATTTCCGGAGTTTGAATTTGCCTGAATTCAAGAGTTTGAGACCAGACTGGCCAACACGGCGAAACCCCTCTCTACTAAAAATAGAAAAAATTAGCCAGGCGTGGTGGTGGGTGCCTGTAATTCCAGCTACTCAGGAGGCTGAGGCAGGAGAATTGCTTGCATTCGGGAGGTGGAGGTTGCGATGAGCCGAGACTGTGCCACTGCACTCAAGGCTGGGCTACAGAGTGAGATTCCATCTCAAAAAAAAAATAATAATAATAAAAACAAAGGAGGAGAGGAAATTGAGAGGAATAATTAGCTTGCTTTTTGTTTTGTTACCTGTCTTGATTTACCATAAGAGCAGAAAAACCCGATAGAAATGTTTTTCTGGCCAGGCATGGTGGCTCATGCCTGTAATTTCAACACTCTGGGAGGCCGAGGTGGGCGGATCACCTGAGGTAGAGTTCAAGACCAGCCTGGCCAACATGGTGAAACCCTGTCTTCATAAAAATGAATGAATGAATGAATGAATAAACAAATAAAAAGAAACGTTTACTGAAGAAGCAAGAATCGAGGGACTCATGAGAGGCAGAACTAAAAAATCAGATTTGGGATTAATCCTCCCAGGAATGAGACATTAAGAGTGCTGAGTGATAAAGCACCTAATGATTTGTTTAACTACATCTAAAGAGAGTAGAAAGAAAGAACTAGGCCTCATTTTGTGGAAGCAAAGACTACCTGAGAGCCAGCTGCAATAAACACGAAAGAAAAAGAACAAACGCTAAGGAAAAGTAATCAGAAAGTTCTAAGTAACTTTTAGGGCAGTAATGGCATAAACCGAATTACAAGGGAGTAAAAAGCGAGTAATGAGTAGGGCATACTTAACACTGAAAATTCTTATTTATGGGAAATAGTCTTACAAAATGGGTCCAATAACCCTCCCTACAATATATAACTTAATGAGTCATCACAGGAAGTGTTAGAGGATTAAATAAGATGACGGCTTACAATTTACAAAATACATCTCTCATGTTTCTCACCAAAAACTATGAAGCTGCTAAGGAAGATAAGGAAATTTAGGTTCAAGAAGTTCAGAAGTACCCAAAGACCACACTATCCTTTAGTGGCAGAATCGAAGCTAAAATCAGTCTTTCCTTATCTATCACACTCCAAAAACGTGCGTTAATATTTGAAATTTATGAGGAAGCAATTAATATTTTTGCTTTTTAAATTTTTTTAAAGTTTTTTTTTGTAGAGATGGGGCTGGTCTTCAACTCCTGGCCTCAAGAGATGATCCTCCTGTCTTGGCGTCCCAAAGTGCTGGGATTACAGGGGCGAGCCATGGTGCCCAGCCAATATTTTTGATTTTCTTAAAGAACCATCTGTTCTAAATTGAGTGTTTATATTTTAATATACTAAGCTTAATTGATAACTATAACCACTGCTTAAATTTACAGCTCTTCCCTGTCAAGACTCTTAAACAGAGCATCTTTCTGTAACTCTAAATCTCTGGTGTACCACCACGGGAAATTTTATTACTCAAAATAAAGCTGGTAATTAAAATAAAAACCAAACTTGAACATGCAAGAACCCACATATTACAAGGTCCATCTTCTATTTTTTTTTTCCTGAACTTAAGCCGAACGTTAAAAAAAAAAAAAGCACTTATCTACGAAATTGTTTGCTCAATCAATCCCACCTTCTATTTGAAATAAAAGACAATGACTAAACTGCACAATTAGAGATAACGGAAGTCAGGCAGCTACAATGAGACGTTCCCTACCGACACAACTATGCATCTAACAACACAGACCAAACAATCCTAACTTTTTAGTTTCAGACGCTAGACCTCTGTCCTCGCCTGCTGGCTTAAGAAACGTGTTCAGACTCTGCGAAAAGCTAAGATAGTTTTAAAGGTCTTCCATATGGGCGGAAGCTGTCGACCGTCTTACAGCAGCAAGGAGCATGGAGTGGCGGTCCGCACAGACCCAGCCAACCAGGCGGTAATGGGAAACCCTAAAAACCGAGGCTGTATCGCAATCACCAAGTAAACCAGAGCAAAGCGAGCCTAAAGGGGGAAACAGCGCAAGAGAGGACGGCAGGAAGACCGGCCTTGTGCGGACCCACTCAGCTCAGGGTTCTGAGGCCTGCAGGGGATCTGGGCAGCGCCTTCGCGGCGGTGACCCCCAAATAGGCTTCAGCAGATGGGGGGAGGGCGAAAGTGAAAGCTGCGGCTCTCAAGGGTTTTTACCCTCCGTTGAAAGCGTAGGGCGAAAATCGTAGCTGCAGAGGTCCCGCAGCTCTGTGCGGCTCCATTCCCAGCTCTCTGCCAGGACCCGAATACATGGCTGTAGAGGACAACATCTCACTGAAGCGCCCGCAACTCCGGCCGCTACTCCTGCTGCCTCACGGCGAGATGGCCGCCCTGACCGGACGTTACGCCACTTCCGGCTTTCCTGTAACTCGCTCCCGGCCTCTCTATCTCGCACTAGTCGTTGCTCCTGGAGGGCTGCTCTGCCGCTAGTCCCTTTCATAGTTGGGTCCTGCCCATTACCAGAAAGATATTAAGGTTTTTGTTTTTTGTTTTTCCCCCGAAGAAAAGATTGGAATTCACCCATATGGACAAAATTTTAAAAGTCTGACCGTGCAAAAATTTGCCAAAACTGTGGAGCAACGGCAACTGGAATAATAGTAACAGCCTAAATTGTCCTGGCTAATACAAAATGTATGTAACATTTCCTATCCTTAAAGAGCTCACAACCTCACTGATAATAGAAAGTCCAAAGGAAACAAGCGGTATAATATATGATTCCGCCAAAACGAACTATAGAAGGTAAAATAAAGGCGTGCTGACGTCCCACTAGGAAACAACTGCGGATCGAGCCTTTGACCACAGTGCCTGAAGCGGCTTGTGTTTTGCTTAGTGTTCCTAGTCATTCTACACGCTTGAAGATCAGCTAGCGTTGTTGCTGACAGGTAAGGAGCACGCGCTTACTGAGTGCCAGGCACTGCTCAGGCATTGACTGTCAGTCTCCAGAGAGCCCAAAGTTAAGCACTAGTATCATCATTATTAAATTTTACAGAAGAAACTGCGGGGAAGAAGTCAGGGAACTTGCCAACGGTAACGCCTCTAGTTGCTTGAAACACACACACCATTTAAAAATTGATCTTTCCTATGCCCAGCAAGGGCCAATTAGAGACAGCGGTGGTGCGCCCGCCCAGTCCCGGAACTCCTCAAGAGCTTCGCCCCTCCTTCCCTTAAACTACACGCCTACGGAAACACAGGAAGTGAGCAAGTGCCCACACTTCGCATGGCCACGACCCCAGTGAGAACAATTCGCTGAAGCCGAGGGCAGAACTGGCGGAAGTGACATTATCAACGCGCGCCTGGAGTTCAGTGGGGTCGGGCAGGGTTCCTGTGGCGGGCGCCTGGGCCGCCGGCTGTTTAACTTCGTTTCCGCGGGCTCATAGTAATTTCTGCAGTGACCCAGGTAACAGCTTGTCCTCTTTTCTGAGGGTTCGGGCGGAGGCGACCACTGCATTGAGGCCTGGGGGCGATGGTGGGGAAGAGACAAGGAATTGGCGCGCGCAGGCCCTGCAGGGGACGTTCCTCCCGCTCGTGCTGCCGCCGTTCCGGCCTGTAACGGCCACTCGGCCGCCGCTTTCGCCTGGTGCCCTATTCCGCTGTGGTTCGCAAGCGGCTTCCCGTCATACGAGCGTGGGGCGCAGGGTACTGGCGGGCTCGGCGGCGGCGGGCGGGACAGGGCAATCCCTTGCATCGAAGACCCGAAGTTTATTCTGCCCTGGCCTGCCACCCGCTTCTTCTCCATGTTTGAAGGCAGATTCACTGTGGTCTGTGCCCGCCTATTTTGCTACCAACATTGAGACTTAAATACTTTGTCAGAAGCCTGAGACAGCGGACACAGTAGCGCTTAAGATACAGTACACATCACTTTGTTTACAGGGCCTCCCATCTCTCGGTTCAGGCCATCATGGTTTTCCAAATCTCTAGGTAGGCTTTTCTGTGAAAAGACTATGCTTCATTTAGATATACAGACACTAGAAGGCTATGCAGAGTTAGATTGCCTCCAAAAAATATCGAATTTGATGTTTCAATTTCGAAGAGATGAAGAGACCCAGCAAACAACCCTTTTCTAGGGAGAAAGTGCAGTAACCACTGTGCGGTTTCTTCTGTAGACTTACGTGCAAAAAGTGATAAGAGCCTACCAATATTTGCCGTCTCATCTCCTGTAGTGACCTATACAGTCATACTAAGCTTGTCACCTTCATACGGCATGCTTTTTCAATGTTACCTCGTTTATCTGAAGCCCTGACCTGTAAATTCCTATTCACCTTGTGAGACCCAAGTTAGATGGTCCTTGTTTTGTGAAAACACTGCCCCTCTTCATAGTAGTGTGCTGTTAGTCTATATGTCTTCTCTTCCAGGGGCATATATGCACTTATTCATGATCACATACTGTATTCCAGGCATAGTGCTAGATGCAGGGATGACAAAGACTGGTTTCTACATTCAAGAAACTTAGCTGGCCGGGCGCGGTGGCTCACGCCTGTAATCCCAGCACTTTGGGAGGCCGAGGCGGGTGAATCACGAGGTCAAGAGATCGAGACCATCCTGGTCAACATGGTGAAACCCCGTCTCTACTAAAAATACAAAAAGTTAGTTGGGCGTGGTGGCGTGTGTCTGTAATCCCAGCTACTCAGGAGGCTGAGGCAGAAGAATTGCCTGAACCCAGGAGGCGGAGGTTGCGGTGAGCCGAGATCGTGCCATTGCACTCCAGCCTGGGTAACAAGAGCGAAACTCCGTCTCAAAAAAAAAAAAAAAAAAAAAAAAAGAAACTTAGCTTAGGGCACACCTGCTATTATACTATGTTTTATAGTAATGATTTGCATACCCTTTATATTGAACATTTTGATGCCAAGGACTATAACCTCCTAATCTTTACATCCTCATCTGCATCACTTCTGTTATTGTTATTATACGGTAACTGTCAAAAAGTATAATTTTAAAAACATCTCTGATATTTTTATTTTCAGAAGCAGAGTTCGCTTGCTTTCTTTTTTGGCCATTTTTTCAGTGATGAGTAGGTAGGATACAGAGTCTGGGGGCCTTAGCCCTTTCAAAGCGATCCTCAGAATCTTTCATTCCTTCACAAATATCTGAGTGTCTATTGTGTACCAGCACATGCTTGAAGTGCATATGCCTGAAGGGTCTTTGGACATATAATTTGTAACTTTGAGACCTGAAGTTCTGGGTGAGAATATGTTGTTATTATAAACTCATTTCAGATATGGACATGAGTAAAGAGATGATGATTTAAGAAAAGCCAGATAACAGGCACGGTTTGCATTAATGTGTTCTAAAGAGGTAAGGTTATTATTTACAAAAATGCAGGGTTTTATCTTTGTGCAGCTTTTTTTTTTAGTTTTATTATAGTAGGAGCTCAATAACTGATCACTGAAGTATATTTACTTAATTTTTTGCCCAAGACATTATAGAGGATATAAAATTGGAATAAAGATCTGAACTTTGCTTAACTGTGCTGTATATACAGTGCTTAACGAATACTCTGCTGTGATATTACAGTTTGCTTAGGAATTAGTTTCCTCTCAGTATTTTTCCTCAAAAGTTTTTGATGCATCATCATAGTATTTAAATGCGTAACAAAATGACTTTTGTTGGCGATTTTACATGTAATCACAGGAAACATGGAAGGAATAAGACTTCAGGATTATAAAGCAAAAGGCAATGTATTCCAAAATAGCTTCATTGGTTTTCTTGTTTGTGTTTTGTATAGCCATGGAACTGGCTTATAGGACTGTACAGGTTACCTGAATCCTTACATTAAACTTCAGGCTTTTTTCCAAAGCAGCATCACTGTCTCTTGGTGTGTGAAGATAACCCAAGGAATTGAGGAAGTTGCTGAGAAGAGTGTGCTGGAGATGCGCTAGGAAAAAATTGAATGGTGAGACAAGTTCCAGCCCAAGGGTTTCTGGTTTGCCAAGAAGGAAGTGAACATCATGGATCAGAACAACAGCCTGCCACCTTACGCTCAGGGCTTGGCCTCCCCTCAGGTAATACAGCAGGAGGAAGAGAATGAGAACAGGGAGGGCAGAAATATGTACTTCAAGAGATGGTATCAAAGGGAAGGAAGGGTATTTAATGATCTGTTTTTGAAAATGATTTTATATATATTTTTAAGCCTTATTTTGTTGAAACTTTCTATTAGGCTTTGAATTGGCACAATAGTGTTTTATTTGGGGAGTCTGTTTGGAAGCTAAATTAAATATTTGTTAATAAAACATTAATCTTTTGGTAAACACTTATGAGAATGTTCCAAATGATTATATAGGTTCTTTGATTTTGAAAATCACCGTCATCAAATTATTTTCTAGTTTTATTTTTCCCTTTTTACATTTCAAGCTCTCAACCACCCATCTACTTTAATAATTTTTCTGGCTAGGAGTGGTGGCTCACGCCTGTAATTCCAGCACTTTGGGGAGGCCAAGGTGGGCAGATCACCTGAGGTCAGGAGTTCGAGACCAGCCTGTTGATACCCCATCTTTACTAAATATTCAAAAATTAGTCAGGTGTGATGGCGGGTGCCTGTAATCCCAGTTACTCAGGGGGCTAAGGCAAGAAGAATTGCTTAAACCTGGGAGGCGAAGGTTGTAGTGAGCAGTGATCATGCCACTACACTCTAGCCTGGGGAACAGAGCAAGACTCGATCTCAACAAAAAAAAAAATCAGTAACTTCTGTTCAAATATAATTTGTATACAATAAAAATACTCATTTTAAATGTCAGTTGTTCTGATAATGTATGTACCTGTGTAAGTTAGGGAACATTTCAATTACCTTAGAAAGTCCTTTCTTCCCCTTTATAGTCACTTGGTTGGCCCTAGGCAACTACTGAATCTGCTTTTCAATGCTAAAGATTAGTTTTGTCTATTCTAGAATTTCATATAGATGGAATCATACAGTGTATGCTTTTTTATGTATGTATGAGTTCCTAGCCCAGTATACTGTTTGTATATCAGTAGCTAATCCATTTGTATAGCCAAGTAGCTCTCCGTTGTTTGGATGTTCCACAGATCCATTCTCCAGTTGATCACATTTGAGGTCTTTCCAGTATGGAGCTATTATGAATAAAAGCACTATAAATATTTGTGTAGACTTTGAATTCACTGTGATTTCTCATGGGTAGGTACTTAGGAGTAAGACTGCTAGGTCCTTTATCAGTGTATGTATAACTTTATAAGAAACTGCCAAGCCGTTTTCTGAAGTGGCCATAGTGTTTTGCAGCGTGAGAGAATTTTAGTTGCTCCACATCCTCACCAACACTTTGTGCTGTCAGTCTTTCTACTTTTCCTTTTACTCTAGTGATTGCTTATAGTATTTTACTGTGGTTTTGATTTTTATTTGCCTGATTACTAATGTTCCCGAGCAGCCACTCACACACAGGCCCACCTCACTTTACTGCACTTCACATTATTGCACGTTTGACAAATTGAAGGTTGTGGTAAACCTGTACCCAGTGAGTCTGTTGTTGGCATTATTTTTCTAACATCAATCTTGGTGTTAGATTTTGGTAATTGTTGCAGGATTTCAAACTTTTTCGTTATTATTTCTTATTGTTATCAAACGTTCTCTTTTCTTTTTCTCTTTTTTTTGGCAGACAGAGTTACTCTGTCACCCAGGCTGGAATGCAGTGGTGCAGTCTCAGCTCACTGTAACCTCTACCTCCTGAGTTTAAGTGATTCTTGTGCCTCAGCCTCCCAAGTAGCTGGAATTACAGGCATGCGCCACCACACCCAGCCAAATTTTGTATTTTTAGTGGAGATGGGGTTTCAGTATGTTAGCTAGGCTTGTCTTGAACTACTGGCTGCAAGTGATTCACCCACCTTGCCCTCCCAGAGTGTTGGGATTAATAGACATGAGCCACTGCACCCAGCCAAACCTTTTCATTATTGTCTGTTACTGTGATCAGTGATCTTCGATGTTACTATTATAATTGTTTTTGAATGCCATAAACTGCGCCCATATAATACAGGAACTTAATTGACAAATGTCTATGATCTGACCAGCCATTCCCCCATCTCTCCCTCTCCTTGGTCCTCCCTATTCCCTGAGCTACAACAATATGAAAATTAGGCTAATTAATAACCTTACATGACCTTTAATTAAATGTTCAGGTGAATGGAAGAGCTGACATCACTCATTTTAAATCACAAGCTAGAAATGATTATGCTTAGTGAGGAAGGCATATTGAAAGTTGAGATAGGCTGAAAGCTAGGCCTCTTGTGCCAAATAGTTAGCCAAGTTGTGAATGCAAGGGAAAAGTTCTTAAAAGAAATTAAAAGTGCTACTCCAATAAACTCACAAATGATAAGAAAGCAAAACAGCCTTATTGCTTATATTGAGAAAGTGTCAGTAGTCTGGATTGAAGATCATACCACCCACAATATTCTCTTAAGCCAGTGTAATCCTGAGCAAGGCCTTAACTCTCTTCAGTTCTGTAAGGGCTGAGAGAGGAGAGGAAGCTGTAGAAGAAAATTTTGAAGCTAGCAGAGGTTTATTCATGAGCTTTAAGGAAAGAAGCCCTCTCTACAACAAACATAAAAATGCAACATGAAGCAGCAAGTTATATGGAAGAACTAGCTGAGATAATTGATGCAGGTGACGATACTAAGTAACAGATTTTTAATGTAGATGAAACAACCTTCTACTGGAAGAAGATGCTATCTAGGACTTCTGTAGCTAGAGAGAAGAAATCAATGCTTAGCTTCAAAGCTTCAGAGATTGGCTGACTGTAGTTAGGAGCTAATGCAGCTGGTGACTTTAAGTTGAGGCCAGTGCTCTTTACCATTCTAAACTCATAGGGCTCTTAAAAATTATGCTGTATCTACTCTGCCTGTTCTCAGTAAATAAAACAACAAAATCTGATGACAGCATGTCTGTTTACAGCATAGTTTACTGAATGTTTTAAGCTCATTAAGACTTACTGCTCAGAAAAAAAGATTCATTTCAAAATATTATTACTAACTAACATGTAACTGGTTGTTCATAAGCTCTGATAGAGAAGAACAAGGGATTAATATTGTTTTCATGCCTGCTTAAATAATATATCCATTCTGTAGCCCATGGATCAAGGAGTAATTTCAACTTTCAATTCTTACTATTTAAGAAATACAGCCGGGCATGGTGGCTTATGCTTGTAATCTCAGTACTTTGGGAAGTACAAGGATCCTTCCCAAAGGAAGGATCGCTTGAAGCCAGGAGTTCAAGACCAACCTGGGTAACAAAGCAAGTCCCTAGAGAAAAAACTTAAAATTAGCTGCTCATGGAGGCATGCCCCTGTAAACCCAGCTACTTAGAAGGCTGAGGCAGGAGGATCACTGGAGCCCAGAAGTTAAAGGCCACGATGAGCTGTCATCACACCACTGTACTCTGGCCTGGGAAACAGTGAGACCCTGTCTCAAAGAAAGGAAGTGGGGAGCGAGGGGCATATGCTGTAGCTGCCAGAGATAGTGATTCCTCTGATGGATCTGGGCAAAGTGAATTGAAAACCTTCTGGAAAATATCCACCATTCTACGTGCCATTAAGAACATTCGTGATTCACAGGAGGAGATCAAAATATCAACATGAATAGAAGTTTGGAAGAAGTTTATGCCATTCCTTGTGGATGACTTTGAGAGGTTCTGGACTTTAGTGCTAGAAGTTACTGCAACTGTGGTGGAAATAGCAAGTGAAATAAAATTAGAAGCGGATCCTGAAGAAGTGACTGAATTGCTGCAATGTTTTGATAAAACCTGAACAGAGGAGGAGTTGCTTCTTGTGGATGAGAAGAGAAAGTGGTTTCTTGAGATGGAATTGACTCCTGGTGAAGAGGCTGTGAGCATTGTTGAACTGCTGACAAAGGATTTAGAATATTACATAAACTTAGTTGATAAAGCAGCAGCAGGTATGAGAGGATTGACTCCAACTTTGAAATAAGTTCTAGTGTGGGTAAAATGCTGTCAAACAGCATCGTATGCTACAGAGACATCTTTAGTGAAAGGAAGAATCTGTGGCAAACGTCATCAGTCTTATTTTAAGAAATTGCCACAGCTACCACCCTGATCAGTCAACAGCCATCAACACTGAAGCAAGACCCTCTGTTAGCAAAATGATTATGACTTGCTAGAGGCTCACCTGATCGTTAGCATTTTTAGCAATACAGCATTTTTAAATTAAAGTATATACATATTTTTAGACATAATGCTATTGCACACTTAATAGACTACAATATGGTATAAACATAACTTTTAAAGACACTGTGAAACCAAAAACTTCATACTGCTTGCTTTATTGAGATGGTCTGGAACCTAAACCGTAGTATCTCTAAGGTATGCCTGTATCTTCATTTGTAATATGTCCTTCACATTTTTTGCCCTTCTTAATTATTTGTTGATCTTCTTTTATGGAGTTGTCGGAGCTCTTTATTATTCTGTTTACCAGACCTTTCTCAGATGTATGTGTTTCAGGTATTTTTTTTCCCAGTCTGTGGCCCGCCTTTTAATTTTCTCAGTGGTGTCTTTCAAAGAACAGAAGTTTTTAATTTTCCAAAGCTCAGTTTATCAATTTTTCTTCATGTTTATCCACTATGGGATATTAAGGAAGAAAGCAATGTGTTTAAGAATAGCAGGTTCTTCCCTAATTAATGTCTAACAACCCCATTATTCTCAGAAGGCATCTGCCTTTGCACATCTCACCTGCTGTTCTACCAGGAAAGTTCCACCAACACTTAGCACCAGCTAGCCTAACCTGTTTTTCTCCCTGCTTTCCACAGGGTGCCATGACTCCTGGAATCCCTATCTTTAGTCCAATGATGCCTTATGGCACTGGACTGACCCCACAGCCTATTCAGAACACCAATAGTCTGTCTATTTTGGAAGAGCAACAAAGGCAGCAGCAGCAGCAACAGCAGCAGCAGCAGCAGCAGCAGCAGCAGCAGCAGCAGCAACAACAGCAGCAACAGCAGCAGGCAGTGGCAGCCGCAGCCGTTCAGCAGTCAACATCCCAGCAGGCAACGTCCCAGCAGGCGACACAGGGAACCTCAGGCCAGGCACCACAGCTCTTCCACTCACAGACTCTCACAACTGCACCCTTGCCAGGCACCACTCCACTGTATCCCTCCCCCATGACCCCCATGACGCCCATCACTCCTGCCACACCGGCTTCTGAGAGCTCTGGGATTGTACCGCAGCTGCAGTGAGTACTTGCTGTTTTATATGTCCTCCCCCTTAGGAGTCCCTTTGAGCTGTGTTCCTGCTCTGTTTTTAGATGCATCCTTCTATTAAGGGAGTGGCACTGATGGCGACTGTGTATCAAATTGCCTTATCTCACACTTGGGAAAGGGAGCAAAGCTGTCTTAGTGCCCTCAGTGAAAGGCTCTCTTAACAGGTTCAGAAATGTGGTCATTTGTGTTTATATACTTGAAACAACAAAATTTAATCTGAATTCCACTGTTATTATTATAGACATTTCCCTGTATCTGATATCGCTGAATCACAGTGTTGTGATTTAGCTTGTGATTTATATCTTCAAAGATATAAATCTTTGAAGGCCTGTGTCCTTCCCACAAAGTGAGAATGACTGTTCTTGTCCTAAATGGATTTTTCTACCTAAATGAAGTGGGTTCTATATGTAACAGGGTACTTGGGGTAGGAAATAATTTCATCTTCCTGAAAAACCAAGCAAGTATTTCCAAATAATCCCAGTCAATAAGAAGTGTATACCTTTTCATTTTAGAAAGCTTATGACCAAATGAAAAGGTTACTTGCAGTCTCTGCATCTCCTCAGTTTTCTTGTACAGATACCTCCCTCCTTCTTACTCCCTTTAGATCTAGTATTTCCTGTCTGCATGTGTTCATCTTGTTACACGCATGGTTGTAACATCCCCACTTCCTTTCTTTGAGACGGTCTCACTGTTTCCCAGGCCAGAGTACAGTGGTGTGATAACAGCCCATCGTGGCCTTTAACTTATAAGCTATCTCTGATCATTTTTGGAACTAAGTGGTGTGTAATTGTGGATGCTAACTTTCACCCAAAGACCTAAATCTTTCCTCCACAATTTTGTTTGAACCCACGCACAATTTTAAAAATAATTTTAGTGATTTTAGAGAGAGCCTTGTTAGCTCACCCTTGTCTACACCACTCCCATGTGTCCAGCATGCCTGTCTGACTCCCAGGGATGTTTAAGTTTGCATTTCTGATTTAAATCATAAACAGTCCAGTCAGGTGTTTGTTTCTTACCAGTGCCTTTGTCCTGACACTCTATAGAGCATCCAGTCATCCACATTCCTGAATTTCCACTATCTACTAAGAGCCCTACTAGTTTGTAATTCAGTGCCCTCTAAATCTTGTAGGCTTAAAGGAATTAAGGTAATTATTAAATTATTGAAAATATATGAGAATACATTCAACAACTATGTGACTAAAATCTACTTGATATAGTTCATAAGTGAACAAACACTAAAGGCAGGTGTGTATACAAAGGTGATTCGAAGGAAAGAGATGATACAGAAATGAAAACATTGTGTTGATCACCCTAATTGGCTTTACAGTTGTGTATCTTAGATTGCCATTCTCTGTTGAACAAAATTATGAGCCATCAAGTTTTCACAAGTATTGCATTTTGAGAGTACAAGAAAAAGAACCAGAAGCAACAGTGAGCTATTTGAACCCTATGCATTTGAAATCTGGAATCAATATTCTTGGGATGGTGATTTCCAGGTCTATGCAAGACAGTTTTTGAGCAGCTGATACATTCAGAGGGCATTGCCCATTTCAAGTATATATACTTTCATAAGCAGAAAAATGTATAATGAAAATAGGAGTTTGTTGTTTAAATTTTTATTAAAATTTCTAATAAAGTTACTTTTTAGTATATCTTTATCCTTATGTAATTATCCACTAATTTATTGAAGAACACTGAAAAATGAAAAGGGTCAGTGGACACAAATGGCTGTATTTACCCTTATTTACTGAGAGTTCCTTAGAGGAGAAAGCAGGGTTTTGCTTTTTTGTTTTCTGAAAACACTTAGCTCTTGTTTTTCCAAAAGATACTTACTTTGAGAGAACTGAGGCAGTTCATGCCTGTTTATCTTCAATATAAATACTGACTTCTTTTAGGAATAGGGTGGTAGTGGTGGCTTTTCAGAGCTCACAGGTGACAGTTGAGTTTGTCTATGAGGAGGCCAAGGGCGTGGCTCTGGAAACAGATTCAAATCCTGGCTCCACGGTTTGGGAGCCATGTGCATCCTGAGCAAGTTGTACTCCCTTTAAGCCTCAGCTTATTTATCTGCATGTGGGAATACTAGTAACTTCCTCAGTGTATTGTAAGTATTAAGCGGAGTAATCTATATGAAATGCTCAACATGTATGTGATACATGTTAAACACTTAATAAATGTGAGCAGTTTAAAAAAATTAAAGCCTGGTTGAAATAATCAGATGTCTATGTAATATCTAACATCTCATCCTGTGAAAGTTCAGTAATTTAAATAGTCATGTTTTCTTTTTAAATTTCTTACAGAAATATTGTATCCACAGTGAATCTTGGTTGTAAACTTGACCTAAAGACCATTGCACTTCGTGCCCGAAATGCCGAATATAATCCCAAGGTTAGATCTATTTTAATGTATTTTGTTTTTTTTTTTTTGTCTTCTCTGCCGTGTCTCTATATTTTTAATATAGCTCATGCTATGTAACAAATGTCTGTAGATCAGGCCAGGCACAGTGGTTCATGCCTGTAATCCCAGCACTTTGGGAGGCCAAGGAAAGAGAATTGCTTGAGCCTAGGAGTTCAAGACCAGCCCAGGCAACATGGCGAGACACTGTCTCTTAAAAAAAATTTTTTTTTGGCTGGGCTTGGTGGCTCACGGCTGTAATCCCAGTACTTTGGGAGGCTGAGGTGGGCAGATCACCTGAGGTTAGGAGTTCAAGACCAGCCTGGCCAACATGGTGAAACCCTGTCTCTACTAAAGATACAAAAATTAGCTGGGCGTGGTGGCCTGTGCCTGTAATCCCAGCTATTCAGGAGGCTGAGGCATGAGAATCGCTTGAACCTAGGAGGCAGAGGTTGCAGTGAGTGGAGATCATGCTATTGCATTCCACCCTGGGTGACAGAATGAGACTCTGTCTCAAAAACAAAAATCTGTGTATCAAAGATTGTGTTATGCTTGTTTCTTGACACCAACAAAATGAAGATCTAAAGTGAAATGTGCATTGTTTTATATCTTGGATATTTAGTGAATAGAACAAGTTCATCTCATATTAGGAGAATTTATAATGATTTATAAGAATCCTTGGGAATATAGCAGTCTATGAAATAAGCTAAGTTATATATATACACGTGTATATATATAACTTAGCTTATTTCATAGACTGCTATATTCCCAAGGATTCTTATATATATAGTATCTGGATCATGTAAAGAATTTTGTATATGTATAGGGATGGTGTTTGCTGGCTATAGTAGATAAAGTAATTTGGGTAAACATTAGCTGGACTGAGAGAAATGTTAAGTAATGAACTTAGGGTGCATTTTTAAATCCCTGAAATGTAACGTCTAAGATCTCAAAGATAGCTAAGGGTCTGAAAATCACCTTTTAACCACTCATAGTGAGTCTGTATGACATGTGGCATTCAAAGAATTAATATTTTATCTATTATAACTGTATTTAGTTGAATACATCATTTTATGACTTTATGATCTTTAGTGAAGTGATATTAGTTATTTAACAAATAAAAATAATAGAGGAGCTGTCATACCTGTAATCCCAGCACTTTGGGAGGCCGGGATGGATAGATCACAAGGTCAGAAGATGGAGACCATCTGGCTAACATGGTGAAACGCTGTCTCTACTAAAAATATAAAAAATTAGCCAGGCGAGGTGGCACGTGTAGTCCCAGCTACTCGGGAGGCTGAGGCAGGAGAATTGCTTGAACCTGGGAGGCATACATTGTAGTGAGCCCAGGTCGCACCACTGCACTCCAGCCTGGGTGACAGAGCAAGACTCCGTGTAACAACAACAAAATATATATATATGTATATATATATATATATATATATATGTATGTGTGTGTGTGTGTGTGTGTGTGTGTGTATATATATGTGTATGTATATATAGTAGAGGAAATTCCGGAAATTCAAAATAGCTAGGCTTTTCCTGCGACTTATGTAAACTGCAATATACTGCTAGCATTTTTAGATGTTGATAAAGTCACAGGGAAGACATAGAGCAATTTTTCTTTTTTTTTTTTGAGATGGAGTCTCGCTCTGTCACCCAAACTGGAGTGCAGTGACACAATCTCAGCTCACTACAACTTCCACCTCCTGGGTTCAAGCAATCCTCCTCCCTCAGCCTCCTGAGTAGCTGGGATTACAGGTATCTACCACCATGCCCAGCTAATTTTTTGTATTTTAGTAGAGATGGGGTTTCACTGTGTTGCCTAGGCTGGCCCCGAACTCCTGACCTCATGATCCACCTGCCTCAGCCTCCCAGAGTGCTGGGATTACAGGCGTGAGCCACTGTGCCCAGCCGACTTAGAGCAGTTTTTAAACTAAAATTGTTAAACGCTGGGCATGGTGGCTCAGACCTGTAATCCCAGCACTTTGCAAGGTCAAGTTGGAAGGACTGCTTGAGGCTGAGAGTTCAAGATGAGCCTGGGCAACATAGTTAAGAGCTCGTTTCATTAGAAAATTCAAAAAATTATCTGGGGTTGGTGGCACACACCTGTAGTCCCGTCTTGGGAGGCCAAGACGGGGGGATCTCTTGAGCTCAGGAGTTCAAGGTTGTAGTGAGCCATGATTGCACCACTGCACTCTAGTCTGGGCAACAAAGTGAGACTCTGTCTCTAAAAAAAATAATAAAATTGTTAAAGCAATCTAGTTTGTTAAAAGAGTCATCTTAATTAGAAATATATAGGTTTTATTGTATAATTAAATATTATGTATTAAATAATTTATTTCAAAGTAATTATTTGCTTTTGATCATGTACCTAATAACTGAGGCCATTAATTCAACCCACAGTTGAAATATTTTCCCCTTAAGTTACTATCTTAGTTCTCAAAGAATTAACATGTTTCAAGCATAAAAAGCAGAAAATAAAAGTTAAAACTGGTTTTCTCCCAATTTGAATTTGTATGTGTTTAACACACTAATATAGTTTCTAAAGACCAATTGGAAGCAGGATTTTACTTCATTACATATTGATATGCTTGTAATATGATTTATTCCATTAAGGTTTGGTTTATTTGCCTCAAAATCCATATTAATAAAACAAAAGTTATTGTTAGAGAAGCTATAGTCATTATAAGCAGCAAATATAAAGTAGAAACAGAGGCACTGGTATTTATTGAAAACATAACCACATTTTGCAAACATTATTTCTTTTGCTGGAATGCTCACGTGAAAGAACACACAGATCTTGGTATAACTTACTTATTAGTCACAATTGACTGTTTTCTGTTCCTTATGCAAAGGAATATTTGTTATGTGTGATGGTATGCAAATCCTTTACAGATACACAGAAATACAGGGCAGATATTTTGATAACTTGATGTACTATGTCCTTCTAGTTGTGATTTGTCAATGTGTATGTAGTTCTCCTAACAAAATTAAGCAGTTTGGCATGACCTTAGTAATGATTCTCTCTGACCATTTTAGCGGTTTGCTGCTGTAATCATGAGGATAAGAGAGCCACGAACCACGGCACTAATTTTCAGTTCTGGGAAAATGGTGTGCACAGGAGCCAAGAGGTAGCCGTAAGAAATTCATTCTTCTAGTCTGTGGGTTATGAACGAAAAGGTGATATCTCATTGTTTTTAGGTTATAGGTTAGTGCTTTAACATGTTATTATTGCTTTCTTATTAAAATGGTTGATTGTAATAATTTTAGATAGCAGTGATTTCATTTTCTTAAAAATTAGATATGGGCCAGGCATGGTGTCTCACACCTGTAATCCCAGGAGGCTGAGGCGGGCAGATCACTTGAGGCCAGGAGTTTGAGACCAGCCAGACCAACATGGTGAAATGCCATCTCTACTAAAAATACAAAAATTAGCCAGGCCTGGTAGTATATGCCTGAAATTCCAGCTACTTGGGAGGCTGAGGCACGAGAATCTCTTAAATCTGGGAGGCAGAGGTTGCAGTGAGCTGAGATCACACCATTGCACTCCAGCATGGGAGACAGAGCAAGACTCTGTTTCCAGAAAAAGAAAAAAAATTAGGTATGATATAATATAATATCTCAACTATTAATAAAGTTCCCTTTATGTAAAAAATGTTGTACTTCTTGAAATGGAAGAAAAAGTTGATCAAGAATTAGAACATTTCAAAGCTAATGGTCTATGGTCTTTGCAGACTTTATTGGGCCTGACAGCGTGACAGCACCACGTATTTTGGCCACAGAAACCTGCCGTCTCACTGGAACTAGCTTTCATTATGAGTGTTTGAGTTGTGCAGATCTTAAGGAATACATCCCTCTTATAAAATGTCATTGCCTATATTCTGTATCCGAAGTGATCCTGTCTGAAAGTTAGTGCTCTGGGGCCTTCACTGTTCTAAACGGAGCTCATATACCTGGTAGAAGTCAAAAACTGGGGGGATAATTAGTGACATTAGCTTCATAAATGAACTGAACAAATAAACTAAAACTTTTTGGCAGGGCGTGGTGGCTCATGCCTGTAATCCCAACACTTTGGGAGTCTGAGTTGGGTGGATCACCTGAGGTCACGAGTTCAAGACTAGCCTGATCAACATAGTGAAACCCTGTCTCTACTAAAAATACAAAAAATTAGCCAGGAATGGTGGTGGGTGCCTGTAATCCCAGCTACACAGGAGGCTGAGGCAGGAGAATCACCTGAATCCAGGAGGCGGAGGGTGCAGTAAGCCGAGATTGTGCTACTGCACTCCAGCCTGGGCAACAGAGCGAGACTCTGTGTCAGAAAAAAAAAAAACTTTTAAAGTGAAAGAGTATTAAAATGTACTTGGAGGTATCAACACATAGAAGGGGGTTGTGGACACTTGCTTTTTCTGAAGTTTAAAATTGTCTTTCAGTGAAGGGGATGCCATTGGCATGGACATTCAGGCTCCTGGTCTCCGAGTTTTTTCAGAAGGCAGGACAAGAATCTGTCTTTGCCTTTCACTTCCCCTTGGCCACAACATGCAGGAGTAACCTCTTTAATTAGGAGCCTTTTTGTTTGCTTGTTTCCCCCTGCATGGAGTAGCAGAAACTTGGTTTATCGCGGCAGGCTTTTCGTGCAGCATTAGCCCTTTTTGTCCCAGAGCATCTGAAAACAATACTGTATATCTAGTTGGATGACTATTTCATCAAGGCAAGAAACCACCAATAAATTTACCTGAAAATTAAAAAGCACAGCATATATATATATATATATATATATATGCTTAATTTTTGTTTATGCCAATATTTTCACATTCTGCTTTTCCTTCTCCCCTCCCCTCCCCTCCCCCCCTCCCGTTCCCTTCCCCCTTCCCCCTTCCCCATTCCCCCTTCCCCCTTTTCTTTTTTTTTTTTTTGAGGTGGAGTCACCAAGGCTGGAGTGCAGTGGCACAGTCTTGGCTCACTGCAACCTCTACCTTCCAGGTTCAAGTGATTCTACTGCTTAACCCTCTCAAGTAGCTGGGATTATAGGTGCACGCCACCATGCCTGGCTAATTTTTGTATTTTTAGTAGAGATGGGTTTCACCATGTTGGCCAGGCTGGTCTCGAACTCCTGACCTCAGGTGATCTACCTGCCTTGGCCTTCCAAAGTGCTGGGATTACAGGTGTGAACCAGCATGCCTGGCCCACATTCTGCTTTTCTTATGTAAGCTCTGAACTACTAAGTAATAGTTTTATTCAACAAATGACATCATAGGAATGTTTATGATGAGTCTTGGTATAAAAGAGGATAGAATTAGTGAATACATTGTTCAATAATAAATCTCATCTACATTTAATGATCAAAATGAAGCTTGTTAGTTTTTCTCTCAGTAGAAATGCATGGGCTAAAATATAAAAATAGTGATGATTGATGATGATGATAGAATTCATGTCCATAAAATCTAGGAGTAATTTTGCAGTAATTTGGTGAATTGAAAGTGTGATCATTTTGGCAGGCCTGTCAAGGACCTTTTCTGTCAAGGACCCAGGAACACTTCATAAGGAAAGTGTGAATGTCTGCCAGTCTTTTCTCCTGTTGCAAGGGGGCTGACCGCTTTACACTTTATTAGTTTCCTGTTTTGGACTTTTTATAAGTTATCAGTCTAAATAATTATTTTAGCTGGCTCTGAGTATGAATAACTCATTTTTTCCTTTCCCTAGTGAAGAACAGTCTAGACTGGCAGCAAGAAAATACGCTAGAGTTGTACAGAAGTTGGGTTTTCCAGCTAAGTTCTTGGACTTCAAGATTCAGAACATGGTGGGGAGCTGTGATGTGAAGTTCCCTATAAGGTTAGAAGGCCTTGTGCTCACCCACCAACAGTTTAGTAGGTAAGCGTGAAATGTACTATGATTGCTTTTGGCACCAGTTCATTTATAATCTAAGCATTGTTCAGAATAAAACAAATGCAAAATATTCAGTATGTGAGAACAGTTGGCATGGTTATAGTTGTCTGTATTCTTGCAGTGTCTTCCCGATGTTCTCAGTGATACGTATCACCCTCACCAGCCTTCTGCCTCCCTTATCACTTAGTGGTACCTATAACTCCCCTTTACTGAAGTGAATTTGATTCTGCTTCTGTATGTTTCATCGTTTTATTGCCAAAAACACTTGGAATGCATGATTGAACCTAACCTCTTGTATCAATTTTTTTTCCCAGTTTGGATCTTATCTTTTAGTCAACAGTGTATCAGATCTACCACTAAAGTGTGAAGTTGAGCCATAGGAACAACTTTCTAATTATCTTCCTGCTACTTACAGATGAAGACTCACAGGCAGGCAGCCCTGCCCACCTCACAGCCTCATTTCACAGTCTTCTGGAGTCTGTTCATGGGCACACTAGTTCTCTGAGCCCCTCTGGCTCACTTGGTTCCTCCTGCCCTCCGCCTTTGCACGTGCCACTTTTATGCCTAGCACATTCATTTCCCTTTTCACCTAGAAAGCTCCCACTTGAGTTCCATATATCTACCCATTCCACTCTCCCTTAGAGAAGCCTGTCTTAAATTTTCTCTTAGGTCAGACACACAGACACAGAGAGGCATCCTGTTTTCAGTCTCTCCGAACTAAGATAAATTAGATTACTAGGCTTAGAAGAATATGCACCAGGCCTGGCGTGGTGGCTCACACCTGTAATCCCAGCACTTTGGGAGGCCAAGGTAGGCAGATCACTTGAGGTCAGGAGTTCAAGAGCAGCCTGGCCAACATGGTGAAACCTGTGTCTACTGAAAATACAAAATTAGCTGGACGTGGTGGTACACACCTGTAATCCCAGCTACACGGGAGGTTAAAGCAGGAGAATCACTTAAAACTAGGAGGAGATTCTTAATTCTTATAATTCTTAATATATATACCCCCACACACACCAATAGTCCATTCAGTCAGACAGCTTAATCAGGTATAAGTTAATTCACAGACTAGTATATCACTTTGGTTAAATTTCCTGACCACAGTTAACAGCTAGAGAATATTTCAATTTAAGGAGGTGAGATATGATTAACAGTTAAACTGTCAGTATCAGATCTTAGAAGTAAATGATTATTAGGACTGTAAAAGTAAATGATTGTCATCAGAGACTGCAGACATAAATACAGGGCTCTTTTTCTTAAATCAGAAAATCCAGATTGAATAGAAATAGAGTAAAGTATAAAAGGACAAATAGCCTCCCATCCAGTGGTTATCAAGTGATGACTGCAAGTCGGCCTCAGTGGCTTTAATTATTCTGTCCTTGATGTTGCTTGAAGAACTGTGCTTTACCTATTGACTAGTTTGTTTGTTTATTCAGTTATTTTTCCTTGTACAGGTCCTCATTTTATCTAAAAGCATGGAAGTCTCTTAATTTCTAAACTGTTTTCACAATTTTCCTTCCAGTTATGAGCCTGAGTTATTTCCTGGTTTAATCTACAGAATGATCAAACCCAGAATTGTTCTTCTTATTTTTGTTTCTGGAAAAGTTGTATTAACAGGTAAGTTGTAACAGAAAGTGGTATCTGAATGTTTGTAAGTTATGGCATTTTGTCAGTGCTGAAAATAAATTTCCCTGTTGGCACAGTGGGCTAGCTTCTTTTACAAAGGCCTCCCACCCAAAGTCTGATGAGAAACATGCCCACTAGAGCCACATTGAGAGCAGGGAAGTCTGACCACAGCCCTGCAAGTAGACTTCATTTACAGCGGGAGGTGAGCACTGTATTGAATAAAAGATGGCGTTTTCACTTGGAATTAGTTATCTGAAGCTTTAGGATTCTTCAGCAATATGATGACAAGACAAGAAAGGAAGATTCAGAAAAGAGCTTAGTTGAAGACAGCAATTGGGAGAATAAGATTTGGTTGTTTTCATTGCTGTTCTGCTTGGTTTATGGCCTGGTTCAGGACCAAGGAGAGAAGTATGAGGACATGCCTCTTGAGCTATAGAATGAGACACTAGAATCACTAAAATGACTGTTTAAAAGTACTGTTTTATAAACCAAAATAAGATTGTGACAGGCGATTCCACCATTAGTGGTTTCATGCCTGTGCCTGAATCTGACTGGGTATGTTGAGATTTGTGCTTGCAGCGTTGTTTAAAGGTAATAATTTTCCCTGCTTAATATGTTAAGAAATGCCATTTCAGTCTCTTATCTCTACTCCAACTTGTCTTCTTAGGTGCTAAAGTCAGAGCAGAAATTTATGAAGCATTTGAAAACATCTACCCTATTCTAAAGGGGTTCAGGAAAACGACGTAATGGTTGTCATCTACCCTTACCTCCCCCACCCACTTGTTTTTTTAAAACAAATCAGTTTGTTTTGGTACCTTTACATGGTGGTGGTGTGAGGAGATGGATGCTGAGTTGCAGGTTGTGGCACCAGGTGATGCCCTTCTGTAAGTGCCCACCACGGGATGCCGGGAAGGGGCATTATTTGTGCACTGAGAACACCGCGCAGCATGACTGTGAGTCGCTCATACTGTGCTGCTATTTGGGCAGCGCTGCCCATTTATTTATACATAGATTTTAAACACTGCTGTTGACAGTTGGTTTGAGGGACAAAACTTTTAAGGTTAAAGCCACCTCTACAATTGATTGGACTTTTTAATTTTAATGTTTTTCCCCATGAACCACAGTTTTTATATTTCTACCAGAAAAGTAAAAATCTTTTTAAAAAGTGTTGTTTTCTAATTTATAACTCCTAGGGGTTATTTCTGTGCCAGACACATTCCGCCTCTCCAGTATTGCAGGACAGAATACATGTGTTAATGAAAATGAATGGCTGTACATATTTTTTCTTCCTTCAGAGTACTCTGTACAATAAATGCAGTTTATGAAAGTGTTAGATTGCTGTTATGATACCTTGTAAGAGTCATGTGATCACACTGTTTTCTAAAAAGTTGTATTTTAGATATAACATCTGAAGCCATTTTGGTGTTTGCTTGTTTGTTTGAGTCAATATTTCATTGTATGCTGCAATGAAAACACAGTAATGATCTAAGAACTCACAGTTGCTCAGGAAATGTGTATTTACTGCCTTCCATATTTTGAGCAACTGTTGTTTTCTAGGTACTTTGCATACAGTGCCGGGAATCCTCACAAAGCTGCAGTTAGGTTTTGTTCCTGTATTAGAGGTGAGGAGATACAGGCCCCAGCTGAGGGACCTGGCTGAAGTTACACAGCTAGTAAGTGGTACAGATGGGCTCTGAGTGAGTCCTTCAGGTGTGGAAGCTGCTGTCCTATCCACAGGTTGCCATCTCTCTGCAGTAACAGTTTGTTTTTGTTTTTTTTCTCATGGAATATCAGGTGGACATGTGTGGGTTCTTAGGTTTTATTGTTAGGGTGGTTTGTTTTTTTTCTTTTTAACTGTAAAAGTCCATCTTCACACAACTCAGGAATAAAATGAGGGAAGTCCTTCCTTTCCTTCTCCTCTGCCTGTTTCCCTAGGATAGCGACCAGATTAGTGGGTATCTTCTAAGCCCTGTTCTGTGCAAATTTTGTTTTCTGGGCATGGCGTTTGATCCCATTTTTGGAAAAAAAATATAAAGGAATCCATTCAATTTTACAGCTTTCCCTTTTTTCCATCAATATATCATAAACCTACTTCCATGACTGGGAATCTAGTACCTTCAGTTACTGAGCTCTTCCTTTAATTATGGTCACTTACAAGACCTCCAGTTTTTCAGTATCGTAAACAGTGCTGCAGGGAACATCCTTGTATGTGTGCTTTTTGGATAAGTGCAGGTATTCATAAAGGAAACTTTCCTAGAAGAGGAACTAAAGACTCTACATTCTGAGTTTTAATTGATTGATAGCAGATTGTAGTCCAAAGAGAACGGTGTATGAAGTGCCCTTTTCTTGCATTTCCCAATCATTACTGATGCCACTAATGTATGGATTAATTGGAAAGACATCATTTCAATATTATTTCCTATTCAAGAGAGAAGTATCTCTTCAATGTATGGAGGTCTTATATTCCTCAGTAAAGTTTTATAATTCTTTTCACACAGGCTTTTATATTTCATAAGTGTTAATTCCTTAATTCGCAAGTATAATATTATCGTTTCTGTTGTTTTATTAATGGAAATTTTTCATAACACTTCAAAATTTATTGTTGGTATATTTTTCTTATTCCAAGTTTATTGACCTCCTATTACTGCTGTTGATTGATTGATTGATTGATTTTTTGAGACAGAGTCTTGCTCCGTTGCCAGGTGCCAGGCTGGAATGCAGTGGCGCAATCTCAGCTCACTGCAGCCTCCGCCTCCTGGGTTCAAGCCTCCTGGATTCAAGGAATTCTTCTGCCTCAGCTTCCTGAGTAGCTGGGACTGCAGGCACATGCCACCACGCCCAGCTAATTTTTGTATTTTTAATAGAGACAGGGTTTTACCATCTTGGCCAGGATGGTCTCGATCTCTTGACCTCATGATCCACCCACCTCGGCCTCCCAAAGTGCTGTGATTACATGATTTAGTTGATTGCATTGAAAGTTCTAGGCATGTAGTCATTTGCAAATGGTAATTTTATGTTTTCCTTTCCAATATTTTTCCTATCAGTGGTGAGGACTTTAATGTACATAACTTAAAAAAAAATGTTCTCTTACAGTTACAGACACATACACGGGAACCTAACAAATGTATAGCATAATGTATTATTTAAAGGCAGACACTCCTGCAGCTACCACCCAGGTCAAGAAACAGAATTTTTGCTGCCTGTCCTATCCAGCCACACACTCCTGGCTTCCCTCAAGTAGGAACTATTATCCTGACTCTTATGCATTTAAAGATAATTAAAGTTCTTTGTCCATTTCTTTCCAATTTATAGGCCATTTAGTATGTAGAGCTTCTCATAGTCTGGGGGTTTGCTAGTTGGAAATTCATGGTGTAGTTTCTCTGTTCTCTGTATTTCCTGCAAATTGGCATCTGCTGCATAATTCCTACATCTATTAATTCATTAATGGGTTGCAAAATGACATGTCAGTTATTTCATTTGTTTTTCATTTAGTAACTAGAATACTTTTATAAAGTGTTGTACTCCACATAGCAGGATAAATACGTGCTGCTTTTCCTTTTTAACTTTGCAAGATAAAACATGAGTTCATATTAATATGTCCAATTCACATTCAAAACTTATAGGGCTTTTACTTAACCAATTCTCTATTATATATACACCCTTCTTCTACACTGAGAATCTTTAATTCTTAAAGACATAGGGAATGATGAAGTAGAATACCTCATAATTACTCATTTACTTTATGTGTATTTATCATTACTTTATCTGTTATTTGTGCAATATTTTTTGAGACACAGTCTTGCTCTGTTGCCCGGACTGCAGTACAGTGGCACAGCCATGGCTTGCTGCAGTCTCAAACTCCTGGGCTCAAGTGATCCACCTTAGCCCCCCATGTACACCAGCCAACACATCCAGCTAATTTTTCTTTTTTTACTTTTTGTAGAAACAAGGTCGCTAAACTGTTGCCCAGGCTGGCCTTGAACTCCTAGACTCACACCATCATCCCACCTCCACCATAGCATTCTTAAGAGTAACAAAAATACTATCATCAATATGATTGCCAAAAATACTTTTTTTGTGTGATATCTAAAATAAGGCTACTGTCTACAGCAGAGGAGTGCTGCTGTGGCTGGACAGAATCTGAAGTAAGCAGATCTTAAACCTTTGTAGGTGTTGAGAAATGGTAGATGCATGGACTGGCACCATCTATCGAGCCATGATTATTATGTAGGTGAGACTTGGTCATTATCTTGTGGTGTTTTAAAATGTCTTCACATTTCTAGAGGCAGCTTGCTTAATGCATTTTTAAAAATTTTTTATGTTTAATATAGTTGCATTTTTTAACACAGATGCCAAGTTGGTGCTGTGACATTTTCTTTATGTTGATTTGGACCAGTCTGTCTCCCTCTTGATATACCTGTTCCTGGAATGGCCCTGTCAACTTTTATGATCATCTCCAGAAGTTGACTGGAATATATATATCAATGACAGCCTGGCTGGGTACCTATCATGTGGTGCTCTCCCCAAATAACAGTTTTTACCATAGAAGACTCTTAACATGTTTGCTTTCAAAGCCCTCAGCAGTCATAACTTACACATTCCACCTATGATGAATAAGACATAATTTTAGATACGAAGGCCCCACTAGTCCAGGTTTCCTTATACCACTGTGCTTCCTACCAAGTGCCGTGACCAACTCTTGTCACAAGTTGCTGATGACAACTTACTCCAATAACCACAGACTGACACCATCGTTATAGGTGATTCTCATTGATTTAGCCAGTCCAGGTTTGAAACTAGTATCCTCTAGTTCTTTTTTTTTTTTTTTTGAGACGGAGTTTCGCTCTCGTTACCCAGGCTGGAGTGCAATGGCGCGATCTCGGCTCATCGCTACCTCCGCCTCCTGGGTTCAGGCAATTCTCCTGCCTCAGCCTCCCAAGTAGCTGGGATTACAGGCACACACCACCACGCCCAGCTATTTTTTTTTTTTTTTTTGTATTTTTAGTAGAGACGGGGTTTCACCATGTTGACCAGGATGGTCTCGATCTCTTGACCTCGTGATCCACCCACCTCGGCCTCCCAAAGTGCTGGGATTACAGTATCCTCTAGTTCTTAAGTAGCCTAGTATCAAACCTCCCTATGGAAGAAACTGCGTACTGCAGTTTCTCATATGGTGCTATGTATAACTGTATCGTATATACATACACAGACACATACACAAAATTAATACAAACTGCATATATATACTTAAACATACATAATATGGACTAATAGGACAGGACTTTCTAAATTACAAAAAAAAAATAGCCAAGTAGACAATGACATTAGCAAGTGATGTTACCTGTGAAAATGTGAGGATTTATGGTGGCAATGCATTTCAGAATTAACAAGCATGTGTTATAGGGCAATGTGAGCCAATGTAGATGAAGGAAATAAGCTTGAGAAATTTATCAATTAGCCGTCAGTATTCAAGCACTGACAGCAATGTGTCTTCAGGGCAGGCATCAGGCATCGCTGGTGCTGAGAGAAACTGGGAATTACCAATTGTGAACTGCTGGGGGTTGGAAGGAAACTTAGCGTAGTCTTAGGGGCCACTTGCTTAAATAAATGTATCATCAAACATAATGGGCCAATGGTCAGCCCTTTGAAAACTGATTTCAGGGCCTTCCTTTCCTCAGGCTGCTGCCTCCTAGGCCAGATCCTTTCCCTGGTTTACATACCATAACCGTTGTATTCGCGATAGGAAACTATACAATGCTGACATGGAAAGCGAAGACCATCTTTTCCTTTCAGTGTCTCTGTAAGCAAGGCCACTGGCTGACCAAGATCCATTCTGAAGGTAGAGAGTCTCTTTAAATTCCAGCTTTGTGATTACAAAGCCACTGTTGTTCCTGATCCTGCCAACTGTGATACTGTTGCTTCAGAATTACTGGGTTTCCTGTTCACCACACTCACCGACCTAAGGAGGTTTGGTATTTTTCTGATGTTATGGGCTTCCAGTACATACTAGAGCCTGTGACAATCAGCTGATGATCAGACAAGTTTGTTGGGGTTTTACCTAAGTATTTTTCTTTGTGTTTTAAAAAACTTAGGGTGGGAAATGCTCTCACAGTGAGATGGTTTAACTTCATTAGGCACATAACCCATTTTTATTATAGAAAGAAATGCCTGTATAAGTAAAAAGATCATTTTCGTTAGTCCCACCATTTACAGGTAAGCAGTGCACTAAGTATACATCTTTGCAGATTTATTTCTATGCACACATACATGTACAAATATTTTTACAATAGAGTTATACCATAAATACCACCTATAATGGTATCTCAGTTGTCAATATATGTATAAGATTCTGTAGCCTTCCACTGTGGATGTACCAAAATTTATTTAATTCTCTGTCACTGGACACTTTTGTTTCACTAATATGTAGACACGCATAAGTAATGTCTCAACATCTCTGCACCTCTATTTTTGGTATAAGTATTTCCTTATGATAAAGTTCCAGAAATGTAATTGCAAGGTGTAAAAGATTGTTAACACATCTGAAGGCCTTAAGATGCCCTTACGGTGTATTTGTTACATCCTGCTTCCACACAAATTCTTCTGTATAGCCAGTACCCAAGCTGCAGCTCTCAGCACAGGTGAAGACAGCCAGGATGCCCCAGTCAATGCTCTTGCCCAGTCTGTCAGCCTTCAGGTAGTTTAGGAGCTGAGGCATGACCTGAGATGAGGGTGACATACAGTTAGAATGCTGCCTCACAGCAGGGAGCGCTACTTTTAAGAGACTTTCTTGGCCAGGATGATAAGGGGGATCCTGGTCTTTCAATCCTTAAACAGGATTAACGACAATATACAATTGGTATATGTAACAACCTAAAGCTATCTTATGACTTGAAAGCCCCACTCTACTTCATCTGACCTTCTGTTTGGTATGTCTTCCATTTGAGAAAGAAGTTCACAAGTGGCTGCTAATGAATTATTTTCATTACTAATATACCATTCAAAAGGGCTGAGGCTTCTATTTGGGCAACTTTATATCATTGCAGATGTTGTTACTCTTGACTCAAGAAACACCGATTACTAGTAATGACACTATGATATGGATTCAATATACAAATCCTGTCATCTCATTTTGGACATTGAGAGCTTTGGCACTAAGAACCAAGCATAGTTTTAGATGTGGTCCTCATAATTACTTTTTTACCCAAAGAAACAAACCCAGTATTAGCTATGACTTAGGTAAGGTTAGTGAATCCATAGCTCAAGATCATTTCCACCCTACCCAAATGGATTTTGGTGCTAAACAAATCCGTTTGTGTGTGGGGGGGTGGGGGGAAACGACATTTATCTTTAATGCTTATATCCATTTGTTCTTCGAACAAATCCACAAACCAAGATTAAATGTTGAAGACCCCCCTCTTAAAAGTATGGAGTCAAAAGACTTTATTTAATTGAACTAGAAAGGAAGGTATAAATTTTAAAATAAAAGTTAACAGAGGCACTAAAAATAATGACATAGCCGCACTGGAGGTGGAGGACACTCTAGATATCCTCATCTTCACAGAAGTCAGTGAACAAATAGTGTCTGAAAATTAGGAAACAAAAAACAAAGGATTCCTTCCAGGGAACTAGCCCCAAGGTGAGGCAGGAAACTGATGATTCTCATTCTGTACTGCCATGTTGACCCATGTGCACAAATTACCTTGGTAAAGTTTTTAATGCTTAAAAATATTAATCATGGTGATCACACACTAAAATGGTCCTTATTTAAGGTCATACCTGGAATTCAAATATTCTCTTGGCACCACAGGGGCAATCCGGAATATCCTTTTCTTGAGGAATATTTTCACCAGAAATCCAGATGGGGGCAATACCTCTGCCATATCTGAGAATCTGAAATCAATGAGGATCATGTTCAAATAATTATACCTTACCTAAAAGTTTCCAATGATAACACGCTCTCTGATGATCATTTAGAGAAACTCCATGAATGTTCCCACTCTTGATGTAACACTGACCCAAAAGGCATGTCATAGTTCCCCCATCAGACCTGGCTGTGCCAGTGTGCCATTCATGCCTTTTCGAGCACCTCAAAGTGATTATTTCAGCTTATCTGACTCAGGGGCATAAAAATGTATTTCCTAGTTGATGCTTTTATTACCTAATGTTGGAATCTTAATACTATGAATATACTGTGAAGGGACTAAGAATGAGCCTTTGGTTCTCCATTATCAGGTTCTGACTGTAGAATTCTGCCTACCTTCTGTGGCTACCTTCATAGTTAAAAATTTGAGGAGGGACAAATAGCAAGTAAAACACAGTGTTTGGAAACAAGACTACAAACCCAGGTAAATGCCACCGTAATAAGCTTCCTATGGCACCTGAGTGGTTTTCTGTATTTGTCTAAAAGCATATGGACTGCTAAGAACTGCCTCAGTGTTTAGGACCTAGATCTACTCTTCCTGTAAAGCCCTGGGTATTTACTGGATCCAGTGACTGGTTTACGGGAATTTAGTTTTCTCTGATGATTTATGTTAATGGAGAAAATGTTGACATGTCATATTTGTTTCACAAGCCAGAGGTACCTGTTGGAAAAGGGAAAATAACATTTTTTCTTTTTTGGGGCCAATGGTGCCTAAACCTCATGTACCATAGGCAACAGCTCATTCATCTCCCATCCCTGATGCTTTCTTTAGAGAATGATAAACAGTATAACCTTTAGTCTTTCAGTAACTATTAAATGGATCAGCACTGCAAAACACCTTTCTACATGGCCATCTGTGTGAGGAACTCCTCTAACAAGATAACAAAAACCTGATTTTACAGGCTCCTAAGGAACAGACTAGTGTTACTATGAAAAGTTAATTCTTCTCAGAGGTTATACTCATAAAACATGGCCTGAAGAGAACACAATGAGGAGTCTGTGTTTACTTTACCTGTTCTGGTTCAAGGGCTATCTGAGTTTTAAACTTCTGAAAAATTTCATCTTCCCTGGATTCATGTTTTGCCATGGAATCCAGTTCTTCCTCAAGTGCTTCACCTGAAAAATCAACATAACTATGATGGAAAACCGGAATAATCTTCACAGTTTGACAATTCACACATGGTGAGGGGACTCACTTTTAATCGGATAGCTTTCCCTATTTATTTACTCGTTAGAGTTGTACCATCTGAATTTCCAGGTACTCCATTCAGCTCTATTATATGGGCTTCCATTCAGTACATCTCTTTAAAGCTTCAAAATAACAGAATGGTCAAGTCAAGGGCTTAGGACTGCCCAGCACATCATAGAACATCCAACATATGTGAGCCCTTCTTATCACTGGTATCCTCAGCTGGTACACTTGCTCACTCACTCATCAAATGTTCATTTCCAGCCAGGCATGGTGACTCACACCTGTAATCCCAGCACTCTGGGAGGCTGAGGTGGGCAGATCCCTGAGGTCAGGAGTTCAAGACCAGCCTAGCCAACATGGTGAAACCCACCCTGTCAGTACTAAAAACATGAAAATTAGCCAGGCGTGGTGGCAGGTGCCTGTAATCCCAGCTACTTGAAAGGCTGAGGCAGGAGAATCACTTGAATCCAGGAGGCAGAGATCGCAGTGAGGTGAGTTGAGCCATTGCGCTCCAGGTTGGGCGACAGAGCAAGAGTCTGTCTGCCCACCCCCAAAACAAAAAGTTCATCTCCTCCATGTTCCTTTTTGGGATTATAGCCACTCTGAGCCACTACTGTCCCCAACAGACCTGTGTCTCCAAGTATAGCCATTAGTCTTGTAATGTACATTAAAATATAACTGATATACCCTGAGTCAGAGAAGCTAAAATAACAGCTTTAATGAAACTGGAAAGGCATTGGTGGTGTTCACTTGCACTGTCAGATCTGATGGAGAAAGTGCAGGATGCCTTCAGATTCGCGTTTCATCAAGTGTACCTGGAAAGTTTTAGTATAACCTTTAGGACACAGTAAACGCTTTTCCCTCAGGCCCTGCTGCCTCCCGCCAAACTCCCTCATCTGGGAACTCAAGCTCGAGTCTCAGGTAAGACACAGCTACCTCCAGGAAGCATTTTTCTTTTTCTTTCAATTCCCCTTTTATTTTGGAAAATTTTGAACGTACACAAAAGTGGAAAGACTATAATGAACCACCACATACCATCAATCAGTTTCACACTATCAAGTCCACTGTGTCCTTTCTCTCCCACTTCCAACTCAGTTATTCTTCATCCCACACATGTCACTTCATTCATAATTTAGTTATGTACCCCTAGAAGGCAAACTCTTTTATTTATCAATTTGAAAATAATGAATCTGTTCCCAGGTATCTTACAAAGATGAAGTATCATTTTGAACCCATTAAACATATCTGATGCAGTTAGTGTCCTTAGGGATGTTCAAACTGTCCATCTTTTGCCAGCAGGAGCCTTTTCATGTTGCATGAGTTCTGACATGGCCCTAGTAATCACTGCTAGCTTCCTTAATCTTTGATATGACAAGTTCCCACATTATTTGAATACTTCCTGACCCAGTTCTGGAATCAACCACCTCTCCAAAGAGCCTGGAGTTCCTTTTAGAGAGAGTAGACACCATCAACATTGTCTTCCTCCCATGCCCAACACCTCAGTTCTCATAATTACTCATTTGCTTTATCCCCCCAACACACACAAAACTGTCTCAAAATAACAGCAATAGTCTAGTAATAACACGTTTACTGAAAATACTAACAGTGTTCATGTTCTTTTCATTCTCAGGGTCTATTCCATTAGAGATGTACTGTCCTATGTTTTTAAGTCGCCTAGAAGAGTTCTTAGTGTTGTTATATGACTACATAAAGAATTTTTTTTTTTTTTACTTTTGATGATTAGGGACTGCTTTTAAAAACTTATTTTACTTTATAATCTTAAAATACACAGTTCCACAGTCACATTTACACAAACAAGGCATATCTGAAGTTCAGCTTTCATCCTTGAGCCTCCTACTCTAGGCTCTCCCTTCTAAAGGTAAGCATTTTCATTATTTATCATTTTATCATATAGGTATGAACATACACATGTGACCCCTTCCAGGCAGTCTTCAGAGATGTCACATGTGTTCCTATGGCACCTGTATTGTACTCTTACCAGTCATTACATGGAATTTAACTTCCCTAAGTATTATTTGGGATGCTCCATGAGACTGAGCATCTGACCACTGGAGTGTCGCTTCCCATTATATCCCTATTAGCAAGCATGAGGTCAGGCACAGAGTAAGACTCAAACATGTTTGGAATGTATGACTGGGATGAACTACAAAGCAGTAAGCTGACATTTTCATTTTGAGTCTATAGTTTTGTGGTGGTTTTGTGTATGGCTCAAAGCTCAAATTGTGAAGCTTAACATTATTAGACCAAAGCAAGTTATACCCAGAACCTCAATTTCCTCACCTTCAAAATGAGCCAGTTTCTGACTTACTGGTCTGCTGTCAGGATTTTAATGAGCCCATGCACAAACAGCCCTTTATATAAGATAAGTGCTGGATAAATGTTGGCTACTATAATAAAATAAGCCTCTAAGATAGTTGCTCAGCATAAGCACTATCCAAGGGTATGCACTGTAGATAAACTGACAAAATTGTGTACCTAAAACTGGCCAGGTGAAAAAGAAACTTTTAAGGGGCCCTTCTGCATGCCTGACACTGTGCTAGGCACTCACACTATCCTGACCTGAGAAACAGATCTGGGAGCCAGAGGAACTTACCAAGCCTCCAGCATCTTGTGCAGCGCTACTCATGGGACCATCCGGATACCCCCCTCGTTGTCTTTGTAGGGAGCAGAACACACCTGATACATGTCAAGAAACAATGTCCAGGAAGAATATTTTCACCTGAGGCAATATCTGAAAATTGTAGGCTATGGCCTCCAGAGTCTTCCTCTCAGTACCTCTCTTACAGACACATCGAGCCCTTTCTTCCAAGCATTATGTTTAATCACTTATGAAATCTTGAAACTGCTTACCCATGCTCCCTATAATCTCTGAGTAATCTTCCTTTTCCACAACCTCAGGGAATATTTCGTCTTCTGTTTCTATTACAATTTCGAATTCTGGAAAAAGGAAGTTGTGGTCTGGAATTCTATGGTCCAAATGATCTGAGACAGAAAAGACAGCACTATTAGTAATGATTTAGTTTTGAAGACAGTCTAATAATTTGCTGTCTCTAAAGTACCACATTCCCTATAGTAACAGTTATCCCTATTATTACATGTAGTTCTGGGATTTTACAGAAAAGGTCGTAAATTAAATGCCTATTTGGTGATATTACTCAGTGATTCAGACTTCAGAGCCTCTTTTTTACAAAGGTGTTCCAGTTAGGAAAAATTCTGACGTATTATACTTTTCATAATTTTAACTTTAAAGTTTCCTGGAAATACCTGGGTTGACAAAGGCAATGAAACTGAATTGAGAAAAAGATGACTCACCTGGTTGTGCACAAGCCTGCTTATGTCCCAGTCTCCAGTCTAGGGTCTGATGCTCCTTGCTGCAGTAATACACTTTGTGGCATCTGGAGCACGTTTTGGGGCCTAAACAGCCACAAACCCTGCATAGATGAGCACCAGACTTAAGTTGGAGACACACTGATTCGGTTTCTGGGGAAGGATTCTCAGAAGGTGGCTCATATGAATAAAAATCATTTTTCCTGGGTAGCTGATTCCTAAAAACTAAAAAAGAATGCAGAGAAAGTTTTATCAGTCAAACAAAACAGCAATTCAAATATCTGAACCTCTACACATAAAAGATTTTTTTTTTTTTTTTTTTTTTCCTTAGAGAAATGAATGTTTTTTCTTTCAGGAATAAGCTTTTAAAATCCAGAAACTAGATTTTTCTTCTGGTACACGCAATAGAGTTGCCTCCTGGAGCTGGTTCGAATTAATTTCATAAGACTAATAATTAAGACCGACTGCCAAAAATAAGAAAAAGCTACTGGGACCCATCTTTCCAAGACAATTCCTATTACTGAATAGCACTATACCGAGTACCCATCGATTCACAGCTGGGGGTTACCAAGCGCGAGGGCACAGACACTAATTTAGTAAAAATGAGGACACCCTGGAACGGCCCGGGAGAAGGTGCTCCTGGGGCGGTGCAGAGAGGAAGCTCCGAGAATGGGGCTGCAGCGGTGCTTTCCGATGTACCCCTAGTCACTCCCGCAATTTCAACGACGCGTGGCCCCATCCCGACCCCAATGGGCCACGCACCTCGCAGGCCGGCGCAGCACGGCGGCTCGCGGCAGCAGAAAAGGAAGATGCCGCGGTGGAAGGCGTCGGCGCGGCCGGGCAGCGGCGCGTACACCTGCAGCAGGAAGGAGAGCGGGCGGCCGCACAGCGCGCAGGCCAGGGCCCCGGGCCCCGGCAGCCCGGACGCGCCCAGCCACGCCGGCCGCCCGCCTACCTTGCTGGGGAACTGCTCGCTGCGCAGTCGCCACGCCGGCGCCAACTCGGCGAAGCCCAGCTCCACATGTCCCGCCCGGGAGGCAGCCATGCGGGGCGCAGGCTGGGTGACGCGCAGCCCACAGCGGGACCAGAAGGCGTAAGTTGGGTGCCGGACCGGAAGGCAGGAGGAGGGAACCTTTCCGGAAGACGGGAGGCGGGAACACGTTTGACAAGGGCGGCTCCAGGACCCCTGCGAGGGGACGGGGCGCAACCTCCCGGCGTTGGCTCCGCCCCTGGCGCCTCTGCTTCCGGGCCGCTTGCCTGGTGCCTCCGGGTGCTCAGGATTGGCCTTCGGGAGAGTCGCAGCTGGTGACGGCGGCGCTCCGCCTCGCCTCTGCGCATGTCCTGCAGGGGCCTGCGGGTGGGCGCCATGTAGGCAGAGCCCCGGCTCAAGCCTTCCCTGCTGGTGCCCACTTCAGGACGTGGGAAACTTGTGTGCTGGCCAAGTGCCACTCAGGGAGCAGGGCTGCACGTTCTGCACATGTACCCCAGAACTTAACGTATAATAAATAATTTTTTTAAAAAACAGTAAGTTAAAAATGCCAGGGAAATAAAAAAGATAAAGGTTGAAGAGGTAAATTGAGGACTCTGCAGTGGAAACTGAGAACCCTGTGTGTCCTGAGGGTAATGAAGCCTCTGCACAGAGTCTGTTCTGTCAGTCTTAAGATCTCTGTTTATTTTATTTTATTTTATTTTATTTTATTTTGAGACGGAGTTTCGCTCTTGTTACCCAGGCTGGAGTGCAATGGCGCGATCTCGGCTCACCGCAACCTCCACCTCCTGGGTTCAGGCAGTTCTCCTGCCTCAGCCTCCTGAGTAGCTGGGATTACAGGCACGCACCACCATGCCCAGCTAATTTTTTTGTATTTTTTTTAATAGAGACGGGGTTTCACCATGTTGACCAGGATGGTCTCGGTCTCTTGACCTCGTGATCCACCCGCCTCGGCCTCCCAAAGTGCTGGGATTACAGGCTTGAGCCACTGCTCCTGGCCAAGATCTCTGTTTAATGCTGGCTTGCTGTGTCTGAATTTCAAGGGAGGAGTGTATAATGAGGCATGCCCAACCCCCACTTCCCATTATGGCCTGAACTAGTTTTTCAGGTTAACTTTGGAATGCCTTTGGGCAAGCACAGAGTCCTTCAGCGGGTTGGAGGGTTTAGAATTGTATTGTTGGTTTGCAAAGGTCTGAAAGAAACATGTACCATCTATTCTTTTTTTTTTTTTTTTTTGAGACGAAGTTTCGCTCTTGTTACCCAGGCTGGAGTGCAATGGCGCGACCTCGGCTCACCGCAACCTCTGCCTCCTGGGTTCAGGCAGTTCTCCTGCCTCAGCCTCCTGAGTAGCTGGGATTACAGGCACGCGCCACCATGCCCAGCTAATTTTTTGTATTTTTAGTAGAGACGGGGTTTCACCATGTTGATCAGGATGGTCTCCATCTCTTGACCTCGTGATCCACCCGCCTCAGCCTCCCAAAGTGCTACCATCTATTCTTTATAAGGACTTCTACCTGTGAGGTTTCAGTTACATAACAAGACCACAGTTGTCAGGCAGGTAACCTCTTCTCCACTCCCATACCCTGTTATGCCACAATCCAAACCCCCATTCTCTAACCTCAAGATGATGTATAAGCTTCTGAACTCCATTTGGGGCTTGAGTATAATCACTCTGGTTCTCCCCCATGTGCATGTTAATAGATTTGAATGCCCTCGGTCCAGTTAAATTGCCTTTTGTCAGTTGACTTTTCAGTGACCCTTCAGAGGGCAAAAGGGAAGCTTTCCCTTGGCTCCTACAGTGGTGTTAATGGAAGTAAAGTCATCAATAACATTTATTTCTGAGAAAAATCACAGTTTAATTGGCAGTATGTTTGTTTTGCTTTTTTTTTTGAGATAGAGTTTTGCTCTTTCACTGAGGTGAGGCTGGAGTACAATGGCGCAATCTTGGCTCATTAGAACCTCTGTCTTCCAGGTTCAAGCATTCTTCTGCCTCAGCCTCCCTAACAGCTGGAATTCAAGTGTGTCCCACCATGCTTGGCTAAGTTTTCTATTTTTAGTAGAGGTGGAGTTTCACCATATTGGTCAGGCTGGTCTTGAACTCCTGGCCTCAGATGATCTGCCTGCCTCCGCCTCCCAAACTTCTGGGATTACTAGTGTGAGCCACCATGCCTGGCCAGCAGTATATTTGTAATGGTACATAAAATAATGTCTTTTTTTTGTTCTTTGGGTTTTTGTTTTTTTTTTTTTTTAAATGGAGTCTTGTTCTCTCACCCAGGCACTGGGCTCTGAGAAGTGCTAACTTTAGGTATGACCCAACACATTTCCAGCTGTGGTTTGAGAAAAGCAGGGGTAAAGAAAATTCTGTGTTGCACCTCATATAGCAGCTCAGCCACAGTGGAGTAGAGCACCAAGCAGAATCTTAGAGTTTCTGAGTCCAGGCCTAGGGTCTTGGTCAGCATTTCTGCACTTTCCCTGAACCAAAGGTCGAGTCCCAGACATTGCAGAATGTATCACAAGCTTACTAAAGGGTCCTTGGGCTTTAAGGGAGAAATTGATGATGATCTGGCAGAACCCCCTCCATGGGCCAGTGGTTTTGGCAGCCATAGAAGAGGATCCTCTGCCTACAGATGAGGGAAGGAAAAGTAGAAAATTCTTTGTCTTATGGCCTAAGTGCCAGGTTAGGTATAGTAAAATATTAAGAGCAGGTAAATATTAAAGATTTTATACTTCAATCTCTGGCTCCCAGATAGCATCTATGGACCCACTCATGACTACAATAACTTGCCACCCTGGAGGTAGAGACACAAACCTGGCTGGTTTTGCCACTTATTAATCACAGAGTCCTAGGGCTGTGAGTAAATTTATATGGTGGCCAAGTACTGATTACAGTGGGCTTTGGGTGAAGCCAAGTTCTGTGCCTACTTCAGGTGTGAACCTGCACAGTACCAGTGGTGGTGGTTGCAGAGGTGCTTATGTTACCCCAATCCCACCTCCATATGCCTCAGCACAGAAAGAGAGACTCTGCTGGTTTGAGAGAAAGTAAGGAAAGAGGACAAGAGTCTCTACTTGATAACTCAAGATAAGTTTTCTTGATGTTAATCCAAGACCACCAAGGCAAGACCTCTATTTGTTTGCATAAACTACTGTGTTACTGGGTTTGCAGCCCAAGTCTCTTTGAATACCTGGAAAGTTTTTTCAAAAATAATGGGCACAAACAAGCCCTGTGAAGACTACAATAAAGACTGAACTCTTGAATGCCCAGATCCAGATGAACATCTGCAAGTATTAAGACCATCCAGGAGCACAAGACCTCACCAAACATGCTAAATAAGGCACCAGGGACAAATCCTAGAATAAAAGAGATGTGTGACCTTTCATACAGGCAATCGAAAATAGTTGCTTGAGGTGATTCAAAGAAATGCAACATAACACAGAGAAAGAATTCAAAATTCTATCAGATAAATTTAACAATGATATCAAAATAAAAATAACAGCAGAAATTCTGAAGTTAAAATGCAATTGACATACTGAAGAATGCATTAAAATTACTTAAAAATAGACTATTTGAAAATGCAAAGTCGGAGGAGAAAAAAGGATTAAAAAAAAAAAGAATGCCTACAGAATCTGAAAAACAGCCTCAACATAGCAAATCTGAGAGTTATTGGCCTTAAAGAAAAGGTAGAGAAAGAGATAAGAGTTAAACATTTATTTCACTAAATAATATTAAACAATTCCTCAACCTTTGATATCAACATTTGAGTATGAGAAGGTTACAGTACACCAGGCAGATTTAACCCAAAGAAGACCACCTCAAGGCACTTAAGTGAACTCCCAAAGGTTAAAGATAAAGAAATGATTCTAAAAGCAATGAGAGAACAAAAACACATAACATTCAGTGGAACTCCAATGCATCTGAAAGCAGGCTGAGAGAGTGGCATGACATATTTAAAGAGCTGAAAAAAAATAAACTTTTACGTTGGAAAAATGTATCTTTCAAAAACGTCCTTTAAACTTGAAGGAGAAATAAGAACTTTTCCAGACAAACAAAAACTGAGGAATTTCGTTAACACCAGACCTGTCGTATAAGAAATTGCTAAAGGGAGTTCTTAATCTGAAAGAAAAAAAAAGTGAGTGAAATAAGAAATCATCTGAAGGTACAAAACTCACTAGTAATAGCACACCGAATACTATAACATGGTAATTACGGTGTGTAAAAATCTCAGAAAGAGTAAACAATAAACTGAAAAAAAAAGCCCTTCCAGGACATAGCTAGTAAAATAGGGAATGAAGAGAAACAACAAAAAGTTTAAAAGAATGACAATGAAGTTAGAGTGTAGAGTTATTAGTTGTTTTGCTTGTTTCTTTGTTTATGCAATCAGTATTAAATTGTCTGCAGTTTAAACTGATGTCATATTATTTTCAAGTTTCATGGTAATTTTAAAACAAAAAGTGTGCCACAGATATACAAAAATATAAAAAGCAAGAAATTAGATTATATTACAAAAGAAATCACCTTCACTGAAAGGAAGACAGGCAGAAAGGAAAAAGGAAAGAGAGGATAAAAATCAATCAGAAAACAAATAACAAAATGGCAGGAATAAGTGCTTACTTGTCAATAATAACATTGAATGTAAATAAAAATAATCCAGTCAAAGACAAATAGTGGATGAATGAATAGAAAAGCAAGACAGTAATCTGTGACCTACAAAAAATACTGTATCTATAAAGATACATTTAGACCTAAAATGAAAGGATGGAAAAAAGGTATTCCATGCCAATAGAAACCAAAAAAGAGCAGAAATAGCTATACTTATACTAGACAAAAATAGATTTCAACAAAAGACTATAGGAGGAGATAAATATATTATATTAGATAATAAAAGACCAATTCATCAAGAAAATATAATAGTTGGAAATATATATGCACCCAACACTGAAGCACCTGGATAAATGAAGCAAACATTCTAAGAGCTAAAGAAAGAGACTTGAATACAATAATGGCTGGACCCTTCCACACCCCCCTTTCGTCATTGGATAGACCTTCCAGACAGAAAATCAACAAAGAAACTTCAGACTTAATCTGCACTATAGAACAAATGAACCTAATAGATATTTACAGAAAATTTCATCCAAAAGCTGCAGAACACACATTCTCCTCAGCACATGGGTTGTTCTCAAGGATAGACCATATATTAGGTAACAAAACAAGCCTATACACATTCAAAAAATTGAAGTAATATCAAGCATTTTCTCTGACTGCAATGAAATAAAACTAGAAATCAATTTAGAAAAAGGAATTTCAGAAACCATGCAAACACGTGGCCATTAAACAACATGCCCCTGAATAATCAGTAGGTCAATAGAAAAGTTAAGAAAAAAATAGAAAAACTTATTGAAAGAAATAATAATGGAAACATAGCATAGCAAAACCTGTGGAATATAGTAAATAAGGTACTATCATAAAAGAAAAATTTATAACTGTAAGTACCTACATAAAAACAGAAAAGCTTCAAATGACTAGAAGAAAAAGACCAAACCAAACCCAAAATTAGAAGAAAAGAAATAATAAAGTTTAGGGCAGAAATAAATAAAGTTGAAATAAAACAATACAAAAGACCAGTGAGACAAAAATTTGAGTTTTTGAAAAGTAAAGCAATTGACAAAAATTTAGACAGGCCAACTAAAACGCAGAGAAGACACCAATCAATAAAACCAGAGGTGAGATAGGAGACATTGCAGGTAACACTTCAGAAAATCAAAAGGTCATTAGTGGCAACTACCAGCAATGGCAGGCAAACAAAGTAGAAAATTTGGAGGAAATAATCATTTGACACATGTAGCTTACCAAGATTGAACAAGGAAAAATCCAAGACCTGAGCAGACCAATAACAAATAACAAAGTTAAAGCCTTAATATAAAAGTCTGTGGGACCAGACTGAAAAACAGAGAAGGAGGGAACATTTCCAAACTCATTCTTGGAGACCAGTCCGATGTCAAAACCAGACAAAGACACATTAAAAAGGCAAACTACAGGCCCATATCTGAGAATATTGATGCAAAAACTTGCAAAGAAATATACTAGCAAATCGAATCAAACAATACATAAATAGGTATTTTTTAAATGTTTTTTAAATGTTTATACAATCCAAAGCAATCTTTAGGTTTTATACCATCTCTACCAAAATAACAATAACATTCCTCAAAGACATAACAAAAAAGAATTCTGAAAGTTATATGGAACCACAAAATACTATAATAGTCAAAGCTATGCTGAGTATATGAAACAAAACAGGAGGAAACCCATTACCTGGCTTCAAATTATACTACCAAGCTATTGTAATTAAAACAGCATAGCACTAGCATAAACATAGATACGGAACAGAATAGAAAACCCAGAAACAAAGTTATAAACCTACAGTAAACTTATTTTCAATAAAAGTGCCAAGAACATACAATAAAAAGAAAGACAGTTTTCTTCAATAAATAGGTCTGGGAAAACTGGGAAGTCATAGGCAGAAGAATGAAACTAAACCCAGTTTCTGGCCACATGCAAAAGCCAAATAAAAATGAATGTTTGTTTTTGATTTGGCTCTCTCACGACTCCTATTTGACTTTTTTTATTTTTAAAATTTTTGTTCGTCACCAAGCTGGAAATAAAAGCTCCTTATTCCAGGCTAAATTTCCTAATCTTACACTTGTTTTACATCATTGTAAAGTTACTCAGACATCTGCATATTAGGATGAAATTTTAAATAATAGTGTTAATATAACTAGATAAATCAGGTAGTTAACTGGAATTTGATGAAGACATTTAAGGCTTAATATTTTAGACTCACAAAAGCCACTGATCATTAATGATAAACATGTACCAAGGTGTATCTAAAGAGTAACTCCCCTCTTCTTGACACGTGGCTTTTCTTTTCTTAGCATTTCATCCCAGTAGTGAGCATCCTGAACCGAGCTTTGTTTGGCTCCATTGGGAAACAGAGGTTGTATCCAATCTGACCCAGATTTGCTGTGTAAGGCATTGTGGGGGCCAGGGTTGAAGGCTCTAAGAGATGGGGAAAATGCCTTTTCTAAAAAGCCCTTCATTCCTATACTTAGAGGAAGCCTCGGCCAGGCCCGACCCTGCTTACCTTCCGGACCCAGGCGCCCTCAGGTGCTGTGGCCCAGGGGCTGCCAGGACAAATCCCTGCAAAGAAGTCTCAGGCTGTGCGGATGCCTGTGGGCAGGAGCTCGGTGCTCACCCGGGTGGGGCCTGGCAGGGTCTTGAGTGGGGGCCGCCTCCAAAGCCCATGGGCTGGAGGCTTTCGCCTTTTCACCTTCTTCCCAACACTTCCCAGCCGTTCTCTGGCTCTCTGTCCTCTCTGTCTCACTTGCCTGCGCCCCTGCCAGGGCCGGAGACCGACCACGTGTGTTTTTCTCAGCAGCATGCAGGCGCCACAGCAGCCTCCGGACAACCTAGCCCAGAAGCTAAGCAGGGTCTGGCCTGGCTGGGGCTTGGATGGGGGACAGAGTTTGCAGGCTTTGGCTTCCCGATTCCTTCCCACTCTCCCCCTCGTGTCGCTACGCTTCCCAGGTGCCTTATGACACTCTGGATTTCTATTTCACGTTCCCATTGGCCTGAGCCCCTGCCAAGGACAGGGACGTTTCCGTGGGTGTCCGACCCGGCAGCCCCTGGCGCCATAGCAGCCTGAGGGCCGGTCAGCCCAGAAGCTAAGCAGGGTTAGGCCTGGCTTGGGTTTGGATGCTGGAGGTTTTTGGCTTCCTTTCCCTTCCCAATTTCTTCTGCTTGTTGCAAAGCTTCCTAACTGCCCCCTGACACTCTGGCTTTCCCTTTCCCTCTTCCGCACACCTGTGTCCTCCTCAGTGATCTGGGAAGTCGCCAAAGGGGTCCGTCTTAGCAGCCGTTGGGAGCCATAGCAGACTGAAGGGGCCCCTGTGTAGAAGCTAAGCAGGGTCATGCCTTGGGGGGATTGTATGACGGACTGCCTGGGGAGACTGGGGGCTGAGGCTCTTGGCACTCTGCTCCCTCCCGCCTCATGATCCACCCGCCTTGGCTTCCCAAAGTGCTGGGATTACAGGCATGAGCCACCTCACCTGGC
This sequence comes from Callithrix jacchus, assembly GCF_049354715.1. Classification (NCBI taxonomy): domain Eukaryota; kingdom Metazoa; phylum Chordata; class Mammalia; order Primates; family Cebidae; genus Callithrix; species Callithrix jacchus. The sequence goes on from NC_133505.1 coordinate 177,218,539, forward strand.
TGGAACACCAGACTTTTATAAATTTCATAAAATCTTCAGAATGCATTAATAACTTTTTTTTTTTTTTTTTGAGAAGGAGTCTCACTCTGTCACCCAGGCTGGAGTGCAGGGGCGCCATCTCCGCTCACTGCAACCTCTGCCTCCTTGATTCAAGCAATTATCCTGCCTCGGCCTTCTAAGTAGCTGGGACCACAGGCATGTGTCAGCACGGCTGGCTAATTTTTTTATTTTTAGTAGAGACGTGGTTTCATCATATTGGTCAAGTGGGTCTTGAACTCCTTGACCTCAGTTAATCCACCTGCCTCAGTCTCCCGAAGTGCTGGGATTATAGAGCAGGAGCAACCATGCCCAGCCATTAATAACATGTGTATACACATATGGCTTTAGCAAATATTTATCATAACAATCAAAATTACAAATCATATTAAAATTGTATAAATGTATATAATTTTTGGAACATGTATATCAACAATATACCCGTAAATATAACTGAGATGAGATCTACCGTCACCTCGTCTGACAATGCCCTCCCATGCAGTATCACCACATTTGACAATGCCCGGCCATACAACCTGCCAAGTAAATCTAGTCTTTTAATATCTCTACAAGATCAGAGATACATTCTTTAGACTTCCCAGGGGACCCAGCTGAAAAATCTCAAAGTTAATTTTAAACCAAAAATACTTGATTTAGGATTTTGATGCTGGAGAAACCCATCAAAGATATCAAGTTTGAAAACACTTGATCAGAAGAAAATCACAGGTCACTTTAAAAAGAATATTCAGACCTGGCATGGTGTCTGACGCCTGTAATCCCAGCACTTTAGGAGAACACGTTAGGCAGATCACGAGGTCAGGAGATTGAGACCATTTTGGCTAACATGGTGAAACCCCGTTTATACAATTTATTGTAAAAATACAAAAAATTAGCCGGGCATGATGACAAGTGCCTGTAGTCCCAGCTACTCAGGAGGCTGAGACAGGAGAATCGCTTGAAACCAGAAGGTGGAGGTTTAAGTGAGCCAAGATTGTGCCATTGCTCTCCAGCCTGAGCAAGAAAGCAAGACTCAGTCTCAAAAATAAATAAATATAAAGAATATTCATTGAACCATAGACTTCAAAAGCACATAAAGTTACATGGATATAAAAACCTTAACCCTTTAGGCCAGGTGCAGTGGCTCACACCTGTAGCCCAAGCACTTCGGGAGGCCGAGGCGGATGGATCACCTGAGGTCAGGAGTTTGAGACCAGCCTGGCCAATGCGGCAAAACCCAATCTCTACTAGAGATACAAAAATTACCTGGGCATGGTGGCGCATGCCTGTAATCCCAGCTACTAGGAAGGCCGAGGCACGAGGATCGCTTGAATATGGGAGGGGGAGGTTGCAGTGATTTTATGAGAGAGAGAATATTGAGACGGTGTATATACTGGAAAACAGAGTAGAAAAAGGCAATGTATATTTTTCTAACAAAGTAGTTTCAGAGTAATTTTGTTTTATGCATTTGGGTTAGAATAGTGTATTTATATTTTCTATAACTGCATAAAAATAGAATTTCAGTATTTTACAAGAGAGAATGTTGAGACGGTGTATATGCTTTAAAACAGAGAAGACAAGGGCATTGTATATTTTTTCTAACAGAGTATCTTCAGAGTTATTTTGTTATTAAGATTGGGGTACAAAGAGAATATTTATATTTACTCTAACCACTTAAAAATAGAATTTCGGTATTTTAGAAGAGGGAGAATATTTAGAAGGTGTATATACTTTAAAACAAAGTAGAAAAAGGCATTGTATATTTTTTCTAACATAGTATCTTCAGAGTAATTTTGTTTTTATTATTGGGGTAAAAAGAGAATATTTATATTTTCTCTAACCGCGTAAAAATAAAATTCCATTATTTTACAAGAGACAGAATATTGAGACGGTGTATATACTTTAAACAGAGTAGAAAATGGCATTGTTTATTTTTTTAACAGAGTACCTTCAGAGTAATTTTTTTAAAGCATTTCTGTTAAAATAGAGTATTTATATTTTCTCTAACCACGAAAAAATAGAATTTCGTTCGTTTACAAGAGAGAGAATATTGAGACGGTGTATATACTTTAAAACAGAGTAGTAAAAAGGCAGTGTATATTTCTTGTTACAGAGTATCTTCAGAGTAATTTTGTTTTTAACATTGGCGTACAAAGAGAATATTTATATTTTCTCTAACCATGTAAAAATACAATTTCTGTATTTAACAAGAGAGTGAATATTGAGACGGTGTATATACTTTAAAACAGAGTAGAAAAGAGCAATGTATATTTTTTCTAACAGAGTATCTTCAGAGTAATTTTGTTTTAAGATTTTTGGTTAGAACAGAATATTTATATTTTATTTAACCGCGTAAAAATAGAATTTCAATATTTTACAAGAGAGAGAATATTGAGACAATGTATATACTTTAAAACAGACTAGAAAAGGGTAATGTATATATTTTTTTAACAGAGTACCTTCAGAGAAATTATGTTTCAAGCATTTGGGTTAGAATAGAGTATTTATATTTTCTCTAACCATGTAAAAATAGAATTTCTGTATTTTACAAGATAGAGAATATTGAGACGGTGTATATATTTTAAAACACAGTAGAAAAAACTAATGTATATTATTTCTAACAAAGTACCTTCAGAGTAATTTTGTTTTAAGCATTTGGGCTAGAATAGAGTACTTATATTTTCTCTAACCACGTAAAAATAGAATGTCGGTATTTTACAAACAGAGAATATTGAGACGGTGTATATACTTTAAAACAGAGTAGAAAAGGGCATTGTATATTTTTTCTAACAGAGCATCTTCAAAGTAATTTTGTTTTTAACCTTGGGGTACAAAGAGAATATTTATATTTTCTCTAAATGCGTAAAAAAGAATTTCTTTATTTTATTAGTGAGAGAATATTGAGACGGTATATATACTTTAAAACAGAGTAGAAATGGGCAATGTATATTTTTTCTAACAAAGTACCTTCAGAGTAATTTTGTTTTAGGCATTTGAGTTAGAATAGAGTATTTATATTTTCCCTATCTGTGTAAAAATAGAATTTCGATATTTTACAAGAGAGAGAATATTGAGACAGTGCATATACTTTAAAACAGAGTAGAAAAAAGCAGTGTATATTTTTTCTAACAGAGTATCTTCAGAATAATTTTGTTGTAAACATTTGCGTTAGTAAATTTATTTATATTTTCTCTAACAGCGTAAAAATTTAATTTCGGTATTTTACATGAGAGAGAATATTGAGACAGTGTATATACTCTAAAACAATGTAGAAAAGGGCATTGTATATTTTTCCTAACAGTGTATCTTCAGAATAATTTTTTTTAACATTGGGATACAAAGAGAATACTTATATTTTCTCTAACCACGTAAAAATAGAATTTCGGTATTTTCCAAGAAAGAGAATATTGAGACATGTATATGCTTTAAAACAGAGTACAAAATACAATTGTATATTTTTTCTAACAGAGTACATTAAGAGTAATTTTGTTTTAAAAATTTGAGTTAGAATAGAGTTTCTATATTTTCGCTAACCGTGTATAAAAGAATTTCGGTATTTTACAAGAAAGAGAATATTGAGACGGTGTATATACTTTCAAACAGAGTAGAAAATGGCATTGTATATTTTTTCTACACTGTATTTTCAGAGTAATTTTGTTTTTAACAGGGTACAAAGAGAATGTTTATATTTTCTCTCACTTTGTAAAAATAGAATTTCGGTATTATACAAGACAGAGAATATTGAGAAGATGTATGTTCTTTTAAACAAAGTAGAAAAGGGCATTGTATATTTTTTCTAACACAGTGCAGAGTAATTTTGTTTTAAACATTTGCATTAGGAAATTTATTTATATTTTCTCTAACCACGTAAAAATAGAATTTCGGTATTTTACAAGAGAGACAATATTGAGATGATTTATATACTTTAAAACAGAGTAGAAAAGGGCATTGTATATTTTTTCTAACAGAGTATTTTGAGTAATTTTGTTTTTTACATTTGGGTACAAAGAGAGTATTTATATTTTCTCTAACCTCGTAAAAATAGAATTTCAGTATTTTACAAGTGAGAGAATATTGAGACGGTGTATGTACTTAAAAACAGAGTAGAAAAGTGCATTGTATATTTTTTCTAACAGAGTATCTTCAGAGTAATTTTGTTTTTAACATTGGGGTAAAAAGGGAATACTTGCATTTTCTTTAACCGCATAATAATAGAATTTCGGTATTATACAAGAGAGAGAATATTCAGACGGTGTATATACTTTAAAACAGAATAGAAATGGGCAATGTATATTTTTTCTAACAGAATACCTTCAGAGTAATTTTGTTTTAGGCTTTTGGGTTATAATAGAGTATTTATATTTTCTCTATCTGCGTAAAAATAGAATTTCGGTATTTTACAAGAGGGAGAATATTGAGACAGTGTATATACTTTAAAACAGAGTAGAAAAGGGCATTGTATATTTTTTCTAACAGAGTATCTTCAGAGTAATTTTGTTGTAAACATTTGCGTTAGTAAATTTATTTATATTTTCTCTAACGGCGTAAAAATTTAATTTCGGTATTTTACATGAGAGAATATTGAGACAGTGTATATACTCTAAAACAAGGTAGAAAAGGGCATTTTATATTTTTCCTAACAGTGTATCTTCAGAGTAATTTTTTTTTTTAACACTGGGGTACAAAGAGAATACTTATATTTTCTCTAACCGTGTAAAAATAGAATTTCGGTATTTTCCAAGAAAGAGAATATTGAGACATGTATATACTTTAAAACAGAGTACGAAATACAACTGTATATTTTTCTAACAGAGTACATTAAGAGTAATTTTGTTTTAAAAATTTGAGTTAGAATAGAGTTTCTATATTTTCGCTAACCGTGTATAAAAGAATTTCGGTATTTTACAAGAGAGAGAATATTGAGACGGTGTATATACTTTCAAACAGAGTAGAAAATGGCATTGTATATTTTTTCTAACAGTGTATCTTTAGAGTAGTTTTGTTTTTAACATTAGGGTACAAAGAGAATGTTTATATTTCCTCTAACCTCGTAAAAATAGAATTTCACTATTTTACAAGACAGAGAATATTGAAAAGGTGTATGTTCTTTAAAACAAAGTAGAAAAGGGCATTGTATATTTTTTCTAACACAGTACCTGCAGAGTAATTTTGTTTTAAACATTTGCATTAGGAAATTTATTTATATTTTCTCTAACTGCGTATAAATAGAATTTCGGTATTATACAAGAGAGAGAATATTCAGGCGGTGTATATACTTTAAAACAGTAGAAAAGGGCATTGTGTATTTTTTTCTCTCAGAGTATCTTCAAAGTAATTTTGTGTTTAACATTTGGGTTAAAATAGAGTATGTATGTATTCTGTAACTGCATAAAGATAGAATTTTCGTATTTTACAAGATAGAGAATATTGCGACAGTGTATATCCTTTAAAACAAAGTCGAAAATTTCATTGTATATTTTTTCTATCAGAGTATCTTCAGAGTAATTTTTTTTAACATTTGGGTTAAATTAGAGTATTTATATTTTCTGTAACTGCGTAAAACTAGAATTTTGGTATTTTACAAGAGAGCGACTATTGAGACGATGTATATACTTTAAAATAGAGTAGAAAAGGGTATTGTATATTTTTTCTAACAGAGTATCTTCAGAGTAATTTTCATTGTGTGTGGGGAGCAAATTTATCAAATCCCTTTGAACATATTCTCCCTTTCCCTTGTTCTACTTTTTTCTCACTACTGAATCATTTTCAGGTTTCTTGATGTCTTATCTATTTCTGATGAGCAGTTTAGCTTCTGTCCACTTCTACTTTCAGAATTCTCCAGCTACCAAGACCCACCTCCTCAGAGAGTTGCTGGAGATTTTAGTAACAAAAATTTTCCCTATCACATTTAGGAGACGTGCTTTCTTATCTTTATTCTATCAAGTTGGGTGAATTTACACAAAACACTTTATATCTTAGAACCAGTTTCCTCTCTGTAGAAGGTAGCTAACCTCTATTCCGTGGTCACAAGGATCATCAAAATAAAAAATAATCATAGTTAATATGTGTGGCTTACTAACCATGTTCTAGAAACCATGTCAAGTGCTTTCTGCAGATGGTTCCACTTTTATTATACTATTGGAACTATCGTCAACCCTACTTCGCAGACTGCTAAATTGAGTGTCTGAGCTGCTAAGCCACTTGTCCAAGGTTATTCAGCCAGTAAGTAACAGAATGAGGATCAGCATTTGAGATAGAAATATTCTAGACAAAATGTACTGTTACAGTGAAACTAGAGTGGTATCATCCCAGATAAGCGTTCATGCCTGTTTGCTTATTGAATGGGCAGAATACATTAAATGCTTTCAGGAGAATGGGAGACATTGTTTAAATTCTCCCCAAAACCCAGAAGAACTCAAAAGTACTCATTGTCTTGGCCTTATTGGTATTTGACTATGAATACAATAGATCCCACAGAAGCAAATCTAGTAGAGTGGCCTTGGAAAAAGGCTAGGATTTAGGAGCAGGTTTAGGCAACTCAAGCCTTCTCGGCTTCCATTTTCTCATCTGTACTTTCTTAATTCTGATTTTTAAGAGCACCTTTGTTGAAAATAAAGGTTCAGTGAAACAGCACAGATGAAGTCCTTCCTATTTGGTCTGGCAGGTAGTAGTTGCTCAACACGTCTTGTCTACTAATGACGACCACAATGATAATAGTGGACTAATAATGAATTGATAAAATATGATTATGTAAGTTCAAATGAGTTTTGATCTTGCCCCTCTTTTCTGTTTCAGAGGCTGTATGGTTTTTATGTTCTACATTGTATGGTTTAACGTTGGCAGGTGGGGGATTTTGATAGACATATGATAAAATCAGAAGCCCCAAGACTTGTATTTTCATCACAGAAATGTATTACTTCCTTGAGTTGTGACCTGGAGAAAGTTACTTTGTCTAAGTTAACCTTACTTGTAAAAATAATCATGAATATACCTGCCCTTTCTGGTCTTCTCAGCCTCTCCACAGTCAGTGTGAGGTACCATTGGTATAGTGTATATGAAGGGGTTTGAAAGCTCTGGAGTGCTGTATGTATGCTATTTTGCCTCTTCAATTGTGAGTGGTGTTTTCCCATTCTCCTTAAATGACCAAAAACTACGCTCTTGGTAAAATAAATGCATTTGTGCATGAACATTTGGCAAATAATAAGAGCTGCATTTGCAAGATTTTTTTTCTTGAACAGCCAAGTGAGCCACTATGAGCTGCACTGTAGCAGTGACATTTACAATAATTTGTTCAGAAGAGCAATTGCCAACTTGCCTATTTGAACTAGTCAAATCTAGTATGGAGTACTATACGTTGTTTAGGGTGATGAGATCAGTAAACCAGCAATTTGGTAGAGCCGTCAGAGAAGAGGATGAAAAGAAATGAATATCTGAGATCCTGAGTTTCCAATCAGATCAAGAAAAAGAAGCCTATAAGAATAGGTCCCATTTATTTGGGGGAGAAACATACACCACTTTGTATGGAGGCTTCATTTTCTAGGAATATTTTCTAATGCTTTCAAAAACATTGTGATATATGTAGGACTATTCCCATTTTACAGATGAGAAAACTGAGGCTATGAGGTTTAAGTCACTAGTCTGCTCCTTCTTCCATTCTGGTTTTTAGAAAATGGTGCCACCACCTATCCAGTCACACAAGCCAAAGTCCTGTGAGTGAGCTCTGGTTTATCCCTTTCTCTCTCACTTCTCATATCCAACTTACCATTCAGGCCTGCTGATTTTAGTTCTTAAATATCCCTTAGCTTCTGTTTTTTCTTTCCATTGAAATTCTCATTGCAGCCCTTCTGTGGATTACCTCCGGGCCTTCCGCCTGTGTGTCTGTGTCCATGTTGTCTCCAGTCTGTCCTCCCCATAAGTCAGACCATGCCCCATACCTCCCAGTCCTTCTTAGAATGAGGACAAACCTCCTCACCAAGGCCACAGGCTTCTTTCCATTTCTCTGACCTCATGGTGTGCCTCTCCTCTCTGCTCTGCACTGCAAAGACTCAGCATCTTGTACAGGCCAAGGTCCACATCCCCCTGTACCACATATTTGCCAGGAATGCCAGATCGTCCTTACTTTGCCCACTTATGCTTCTGATCTCGGTCCCTCCCTAGGGGAAACCTTTCCTGACCTTTGTAACTAAAGCAAAGCCTTCTCCTGGGTGCTCTCATTGTTCCAGAGACCTGCCTGCACAGCACTTGTACCAGTTAAACCTTTACATTAACTGGAGTGACAGATATGTTAGTGTCCACTGCTGCCTTGCAGGAATAAAGCCAGAAAAGGTAAGGCCCTATCTGTGTGCATTTCTACAGTCTAGTGTGCTTAGTGAGATATTGTTTAAGAAGAATGAGTGGGACATGACAGCATGGCTAGAAAGTGATGGATTGAGGATTTAAACATACTTCTTTCTGGTTCTAGAGAGTTGGCTGCTAACACTATTCACTTTGGGACAGTGTCATTTTAGGACTGATAAGGGTACTTTTTGCTAAGATCAAATATATTTTGGGTCCATCAGATGAAGTTTGATAAAAGTGGGTTATTCAGAACCCACTGATAAGCAGAGCTGCCTGACCAAGATTTTCAGATTTTGCATCAAAGAGAAAAGTAATGAAAGTGGGCTGATGGGAGGGGAAGGAGGGCTGAAAAGTGAAGCAGGAACAGCTATTTCTATAGTGCCCTTGACCCTGCCTTTCTCTGTTCTTCACTCTGGCTGAAATTGACCACCCTGAGTGCGTTCAGATAATGATAAATTTTCTCTGTCACACTGTGTGTGTGTGTATGTGTGTGTGTGTGTGTGTGTGTGTGTGTTTGGCTATGTACAAAAGAGGCAGCTTCTGTGAATAAATGAAGCCTTGTAATTAAGGAATTTGTTGTAAATGGCAAGATGCATTGGTGCTTGGTCCTTAGTACTCCTCTCTGAGGCCACATTTCCTTGAACTGACTTGTATTTGCCACTGACACTACTAGCAGCAGAGTGGAGAAGAGGAAGGGAGACAACAGGTGTTGCAATGCTTAGTGCCTGCTTTCAGCTCTGCTACAAACTATAACACTGACTGACTTTGGTTAACCCCCTAACTGCTTTGAGCCTCAGTTTTTTCATCTGAAAAAATCAATGATGGTTTGAATTTCTTCCGAATATGACATTCAGTTATCTCTCTCTCCATTGTGGAAGCACTGGGAGCTATTGTTCTACTGTCTCTGGTGGCCGTTATGACTTCTGCATTATCAAGGGGCCCTCTCTAACCTAAATAACCCCTCAAAGAAATTAAGTTTGTAATCATTTCTGCCTGGTAAGCGAAATGACAAGAGAAAAGAGCTAGTTGTCAATAGCCCTGTGGATGGCGAATTAATGGGATCTGTGCAAACAGTTGCTTATAGAGCCATAATTTGCCTTTCGTTTTCCTTTGCAACTCAGAAGAAAGTGAATAATTTTCAAAGAGCCTCTCATTGAACATATTTTAAAAAAACATGTCATTGGCAAAAGGGGCACTTGGTTGCTTGATTGCCATATATCTCTGAGTATGTGGGACAGTTATTTTTAGCTGAGGGTAATTAGCTGAGAAGAAAGCTGCAGAATCTTGGAGGCAGAAAAATCTTTGTATGTCTTATGTTGGCATGGAGAAAGCAAAGCGAAAGGGCAGAGTATAAAAGGTGGTTAAATAACTAGATAAGGGGTCAGCTGCATTTCCTCTGGCTACTCAGAGGTGAGGCCCTAAAGCAATGGAGACAACATTGTGGGTGGGAATGTGTTTGCAGGGTCTAATTAGTTTACCCAAGAAAAGTGAAAAAGAGAAAGGGTTAAAAATATGTAGATTGTAAAATTAATGGCTTCATTTGCTCTTCTTTGCCTTTGAAACCTTTTTAAAACCTTATAGTAGAACAATTTATAATCCTTGAAGCCTTTTTGCTACCACTCTTGTCAGCTTGTCTAAGGCCACCGTAGCTTATCAGCTACTGGGAAAAGTTGTTTAAACTCTCTAAGCCTTCTTTTTTCCCACTGGTTCACTTAGGGGCACTAATTCCTGATTTTTCTGCCTGAGTTGTTGTTCAGATCCCATAATTGTTTGCATATGTGCTCTATAAGATGCATCACCTAGCACACGTTGTGGGCAACCTCAGGTGTAGAAGTTAGGACATCTGTGTGCCTAGATCTGGCTGTTAGTAACAAGACGGAATGGGGAGGATGGGCAGAGTAGACTACTGTAGAATTTTTCTGGATTCTTTTGGTTTCTCCAGAAAATGATACTTTTCTTATATTTGAGGATAACTATCTGCCTAGGCATATTGAAATTCTAAGGTTGACACCACTTTGCATTGATCCTAGGGCAGGGTTTCAGGATTGCTGGAGCAGCATCATCCTTTTACAGTATAGATTTCAGTCAGCAGGCTGGTCATGGCCTTCTCAGTGTGCAAGAATCTTCTTACTGATGGTAGGCGTTAGTGGGCTGGACTCACAGTTTCCATCTCTTAGGCTGGGCAGGCCCATGGTGGCAATGGTAAAAATTTCATGGGAACATACATCAGAAGTAATAAGAAATCCATCTTCTTAAAGGCTTCATAGGAGATTTCCTGAAGATTTATAAAAGGCACTTCATTGATCAAATGACTCTGATGTTTCCCCTCACTGGAAGAAATTCAGGTCACCAGCCCACTTAAAAGCATTGTGTTCTCCTTTTGCAGTAACCTCTGCTCATATAATTTCTTTATGGCATATTATATACTATTAACTTAATATCCTGATTAGTGGAGCTAGCAAACACTCAGTATCACTATAAACTGCAGTATCATAACTGACTTCCTTCAAAAATCATCTAATGTTTCTTTAAAATTACTGATGCTGTTGTAAAGTAGTTCATATTTAGGGATATGAACATTTTATAATGCTGGAAAATTATTTGAATTCCTTTTCATTTAAAACCTGTAGCTTTCTATTTAATCTAGCTTTCACAAATATTTCATTTTCCCACTATAGAAAAATCGAGTTTAGAGATAAATGTAAAGTCACTCATAGCTCCATCCAAAAGTCAACAACTCTTAATATCATTATTTTTGTTCTTGTTCTCAGTATTTTTGCTGAATCTAAGTTTCATACAATTTCATCATATGTCAGAAAAAAACTGCATATATATGAGTTTTAAAATAATATATTTTTATTGTCATAAATTAAATACACATTTAATATGGTATGATTAGGACATATAGAGAGATATAACAAAGAAAATTAAAGTCATTTAAAATCTTACCAAATCTAATAACCATAAACCTTTCGATGTATTTTCTCAGAATACTTTTTCCTATGCCTTTTATATTTTTCTTTATTATCCAATACTTCAAGCGTATAGAAAAGACATAAAATAATATAAGAAGCAATGGAAAATTTTAAAATATGGGTATTTTTCTGCATGTGTTTCAGATTGTTTAGTTTTTGTTGTCCTTTGCCCTCCCCACGTGTCCCTTTATTTTCCTGGCAAAACAAAGCATTACAGATATAGTTGCAGCTTCCTATACTCCATTTTATTTTTCTAAAACTTATTGATATTGAAATGTCTACCTCTGGTCTACTTACTTTCCCTGCCGAATAATACTTTACCATATGGAAATACCACGATGTACAATTACATGCATAGTGCCATATACATTTGTTTACAGGTTTCTTGGGAAGAATCTCTCTTACTGTGTTTCCAGAAGAGGAATTGGTAAATTGTAGGGGAGGCTTGTCTTCATTTTTACTATGAATTTCCAATTGTTTAAAGTAGTTGTAACAATTTGTATTCCCACAGGAAATGTGGGGAAACTTGTTTTGTGCTTGGCTTCACTTGATATTCCTAGGCTTTTACTTTTTGTTTGTCAATCCTATGAATGTAAAATGGTATGTTTTAATTTATATTGTGCACAGACTTTATTATTCGGGACACATGTAACCTTTCTCATACACAGCTGTCATGGATTTGTTTTCAATTTAACTCATTTATTAAGCACGGAAAATTGCCAGGTTTCTCAAAGATGGCGATCAGAACCGCTGATGGATTTGCTGCATTAGATCCACCCTCTCCAGCTCTGGCCCTCTAGTGTCAGTATTTCTGCCTTCCAGTTATAGTGCTTCCTCTTTTCAGGTTCTGGGAACATTCTGGCTGTAGAAATCAGTTGCAGTAATTGGAAGGACTTTTAGTAAAGTGACTTACTTGTCTTCTTACCTAGTAATTATGCAGACTGTAAAATATATTTATGAAAAAATTCAAGTTATATACAAAACCAGACACTACCAAAGCATATACAAAGTTCCTTATCCCTTTTATTTTTCTCTTCTTCCTCTTCCAATATATAACCACTTGTAGACAGCCCCTACTATTTCCTTTGTATTTATGTTTATGCCCAAGTGCAATGAATATTCTCTAACATATCTCCTCAGATCCATGAGAAGAAGGTGAATGTAATTTTTAAAAATGAATATTATATATCTACATCAGCACAGTATTGCATTATACGGAAATAATCTAACTCTTCCATGAACATTTAGGTTGCTTGTAGTTTTCTATTATTTTAAACAATGTTGTGGAAAACATTCTTGTAAATGTCTTTGGACATTAATGTGAAAATTGTCTTAGGAGATATTTGTAGAAATGCTATTTACATGCTATTTTTGCCTACTTTATTAATTTTTATTTAGAACATTTTAAAGTACTTTAAGAATTGGTGACTTCTAAGTAGGTGTAAAACACAGTACCGGGCCAGGCATGGTGGCTTACGCCTGTAATCCCAGCACTTTGGGAGGCCGAGGCAGGTGGATCACGAGGTCAAGAGATCGAGACCATCCTGGTCCACATGGTGAAACCCCATCTCTACTAAAGATACAAAAAATTAGCTGGGCATGGTGGTGCGTTCCTGTAGTCCCAGCTACTTGGGAGGCTGAGGCACGAGAATTGCCTGATCCCAGAAGGCGGAGCTTGCAGTGAGCCGAGATCACGCCATTGCACTCCAGCCTGGGTGGCATGAGCGAAACTTCGTCTCAATAATAATAATAAAAAAAAGAACACAGTACCTAGATTCTCTGAGCTTTATGTTCTGTTTGAAGCGGGGGAAGTGACAGTAATTACCTGTTAGGGTGATTTTGAGGATTAAATGAGATACTGTGTACAAAGTTTATAGCATGGGTTTTGGATCACAGCAGAGACTAGAAAGTTCAGTTTTGCCTCCTCTTAGTCGGTCCCAAACCCCAGTATACTTTTGGATATTTTTTCAGCACAGATTTTAGAGTTTGATAGAAATAGAATCATATTGTGATCACTCCATATGTAAGGTTTCTTTTAGTCAAAAAAATGTTTTATGTATTCAGCCATGTTGTTGCACATGCCAATAGTTCTTTCCTTTTTTCTCCTCCTATCTCAGTTCTTAGAAAAGGAATACTGCAAAAAAAAAAAAAAAAAGAAACAATATTTCCACTTGTATTAGGTTTTGGTCTATGGTTGACATTGTTCTCAAGTATCTCTAACAGGTTCCCATGGAGAGAAAAATTTATTTTCTGTGCACAACATAACAGGAATTATAACAGAGGCAGAAGGCCTCCTAGCCCTGTGTGAAAATCATCATGTTGACTATATTTCTCAAAAGTTAAACACAGGTGTAGGGGCAGCTGTCAGTCTTTGTTTCCTCACTATCAATCCCACCACTTTTATTTTTTCAATTGGGGAAAAATAATAATGACTGTAATAACAATGAAAAAATAATAAAAGGACAGTAAAAAGGTTGAATGCACTGGCTGTGGCAGGGAGCAATCAGAAATGGTTTGTTATTTCCCTTCACTTTATCAAAGTTGCTACGTGGACTCATTCTTATCCACCTGTTGGGTAGAATCTTTGATATTTTCTATTTCACTGAGCAATTTAAGATATTAAGAAATTCTGTCTAGTTTAACACAGGAGCAGAAAACCAAGCAGCACACTTTCTCACTCATAATTGGGAGTCGAACAGTGAGAACACATGGACACAGGGAGGGAACAACACACATTGGGGCCAGTTGGGGGTTGGCGGAGGGTGAGAGGGGGAGACCATTAGGACAAATAGCTAGTGCATGTGAAGCTTAAAACCTAGATGAACGGTTGATAGGTGCAGCAAAACAACATGGTACACATATACTATATAATAAACCTACACATTCTGCACCTGTATTCTGGAACTTAAGAAAAATCCTGTTTAGTTTAATTCCCAAACTCAAAAATCTCATTCAGCTGAAAACTTAACCCTTTTTTACATATTTTAACACATAAAATAATCAACAATGAAAACAGGTAGAGGTTGAGCATCTCTGATCCATAAACCCCAAAATCCAAAATATTCCAAGATCTGAAATTCATCCACATCGATGGCTGAGACACTGACCTGTGTGCTTTCTGATGGTTCAATGTATACAAACTTTGATTTGTGCACAAAATTGCTAAAAATATGTAAAATTTTATTTGTGTTATGTGTATGAGGTGTACATAAACATAGGTGAATTTTGTGTTTAGACTTCAGTTATATCTTTAAGAGATCTCTTTATGTATATGTAAATATTCCAAAATATGAAAAAAAATTTAAAATCCAAAACACTTCTAGTCCCAAGGAATTCAGATAAGGAATATTCAACCACAACACCTAATAAGTCATGGATACTTTAAAATGAAATTTTAAAAGTATTTAAAGAGTCCAAAAGACACCAGGAGAAAAGGGACAGGACAAAAAGTGGGGAAGGGGATGCAAACAAAAACAAACAAAATAATGAAACAAATCATTAAATTGTAAGCTTGAATCCATTACATCATTCAAGCACTAATAAATCTATATTTAATAACGTTAAATGTTAATGAATCATACCACATACTCCAATTCAAGTGCAGAGATTGCCAGAATTGATTTAAAAAACCCACAAGACCCAGTGCTGTATATGAAATACACACTTTGAATAGAAAAAAACAGACAAATATACGTAGGTCTAAATAAGTACATTTGATTTTTTTTTAGACAGTGTCCTACTCTATCTCCCAGGCTGGAGTACAGTGGTGCAATCTCTGCTCACTGTAAACTCCGTCTCCTGGGTTCGAGCAATTCTCCTCCCTCAGCCTTTTGAGTAGCTGGGAATACAGAAACCTGCCACCACGCCTAGCTAAATGTGGGGGTATTTTTAAGAAAGCTGGGGTTTCACTGCATGGGATAGGCTTGTCCTAAACTTCTGACCTCAAGTGATCTACCTGCCTCAGCCTCCCAAAGTGCTGGGATTGCAGGTGTGAGCTACTGTACCTGACCCTAAATGAGTACATTTAAAATAATATACTATGCAAACAGTCAGTAATGGAAGTGTGAAGAAGCTATATTAATACCAAATAAAATATGCTTAAGTCAAAACAGTATTTCCAAAGATAAAGAGGGATAGTTCATGATTACAGAAGAGTCATTTTATCAAAAAAATGGATTAAAAATAATTTGTGGGTCAATTTGCACAAAACAAAATTGAACTAAAGGAATAAACAAACAATCCACAATTTTTATTGGTGATTTTAATACCCATCTTTCAAGCAATTGATAGATAAACTAGACAAAATCTTAGTCAAGATGCAGATGACCTGAACAACACTCTCCACCATCTTAAACAAACCAATGGAAGACGACACCCAATAACCACAGAATACTGTATGTTTCAAGTACATGTAGTGTTCACTAGGATAGGTCACATGCTAGGTCGTAAAACCAGACTGAAAAATTAAATCAAATTGAATTCATGCAGTGTATGTTACCTGACCACAATAGGATTAAAACAGAAATTAACAATAAGAGAACTAGGAAAGCTCCAAGTACTTGGAGATTAAATATAATACACAAGCCCAAGAAGAAATCAAAAGGTAGAATATAAAATATTTTATTCTAAGGGATAATCAAAATACAACATGTCAACACTTATGAATTACAGCTATGGGAGTTCCCAGAGGGAAGTGTAGCCGTACATGCTTATACTGCAATAGAAGAAAAAGAGAAAGGTCTAAAATCAATGACGTAAATGTTCACCTAAAGAAGATTGAAAACACACACACACACACACACAGAGCAAAGAAAACTCCAACGAAGTAGTAAGAAGGAAACAATAAAGGTAAAAGTGCAGAGATAAACCAAATTGAAGACAGACAAAATAATAGAGAAAACTAACAAAGCAAAGAAGCTGGTTGTTTTAAAATATCAACATTAATAAACCTTAAGCTACTCTGATCATGAAAAAAAGAGAGGAAACACAAATGGTCAGTATCAATATCAGAAGTGAAAGCGAAGTGAAACTATCACTACAGATCCTGCAGACGTGAAAAGGATAATAAGAGACTATCATAAACAACGTCATGGTGACAAATTCTGCAACTTAGATGAAATGAACAAAGTATCTGAAAAATACAACAAAAACTAACACAAATTTTGCAGAAAATATGTCTGGGAAAATTAAAAGATACATTAAACAAAAGAATATGCAAGCCACAGCCTGACAGAAAATGGTCATAAATCTATTTTCAGTAAAGAGCCTGATTTCCAGAATATAGAAAGCAGTTTTATAACCTGAAAATAAGGCTGGGCACAGTGGCTCACACCTGTAGTGCCAGTACTTTGGGAGGCCGAGGAGGATGAATGGCTTAAGGCCAGGAGTTTGAGACTAGTCTGGGCAACATGGTAAGACCCTGACACCTAGTATAAGTACAAAAAGTTAGCCTTGTATGTTGGCTAATATCAATACAAAAATTAGCCTGGTATCAGCTAATTGGGAGACTGAGGTGGGAGGATCGCTTGAGCCCAGGAAGCAGAGGCTGTAGTGAGCCAGGATTGCACCATTGCCTTCCAGCCTGGATGACAGAACAACTAAAAAAAAAGAAAAGATAACAATTACTGTTTAGAAGGGGAAAAAATTTGAGGAGCCACTTTGCAAAGATAATATACAAGTGGGACAAAGTGGTTAGCATCAAGGAAATGCAGATTAAAACCACAGTGAGATACTACTACACACCCCACAAAATAACTAGGTTGGGAAAGACTAAACACCAAATGTTGGCAAGAATAGAGCACAACTATAACTATTGCTAATGGGACTATAAAACAGTACAAGTACTTTGTCAAATTTCTGGAATTTCCTTATAGAACGAATATACATCTCATCTATAATAAATTTCCGAGTTAGGAATTTACCCCAATTAGTGAAAATACATGTTAATAAAAATACTTATAGAAGACCACAATAGCTTTACTCATAATAATCAAAAGTTGAAAATATTTCTGGTGACCACAAATAGAGGATCAGGTAGCGAACTACGTTATTTCATAGCATGAAATACTACTCAGCAATAAAAATGAAAGAGATACTGATATGTGTAACCTGACTGATAAATATAAAAATTATTTTGTGGACTGAAGGGAGCCTTATATGTAGGGTTATCACAACATGATTCAATTTACGTGGAATTTCTAAAGTTGGCAAACTTAGTCTACAATGAAAAAAATCCAAGGGTACAGAGCTGGAGACTGAGATAGGTCAAGAGGAAACTTTCTGGGATTGTATTAGTCCGTTTTTCCACTGCTGATAAAGACATACCTGATACTGGGTACTTTATTCAAAAAAGGTTTAAGGGACTCACAGTTGCACCTGGCTGGGGAGGCCTCATCATCACGGCAGAAAGTCAAAGGGACATCTTACATGGTGGCAGACAAGAGAGAAATGAGAAACAAGCAAAAGGGCTTTCCTCTTATAGAAGCATCAGCTCTTGTGAGACTTATTCACTATCACAAGAACAGTATGGGGGAAACTGTCACCATGATTTAATTCTCTCCCACCAGGTCCCTCCCACAACACGTGGAAATTCTGAGAGCTACAATTCAAGAAGAGATTTGGGTGAGGACACAGCCAAACCATATCAGAGATTATAGTTATATTCTTTATTTGATAGAGTTTTGGGTTACACATATGTATACTTTTGTCAAAATTCGGTAAATACATACTTAAAATTTTTGCATTTCATCATTTGTAAATTTTACACCAAAAGGAAAAAAAAAAGGTACCAAATTCTACTTCATGCACATTGAGTTACTGATGTCTGCAATTTACTTTAAAATGCCTAAAAACTATAATGGATTACTGGATGGATAGAAAGATGGATCTATGGATGGACATGAGATAAAACAAGACTCCAAGTTGGTGAAGATACAGTTAAAGTGTTCACCGTAAAGTTTTTTCAACTTTGCTGTACGTTCATAAATGTTCATAATAAAATATCAACGAAAAAAATTTTCATCCCTCCTCCTCTGTGACAGCCTCAGCCTGAGAAACCCACAGTGGGAAGGGAAAGGAGGGCAGTGTGTTTGGTTATGACCATCCACCCTCACTTCTTAGCAGTGCTTTCTGGCTCTCCTAGGGTTGGATAGGGGCAGAGAGAAAGAAGAGACTGGGGAACAGATAGGGCCTTATTGAATAGTTCAGCTGTATTATGGTGTCACATTTTAGGAGCAGGCATGCAGTTTTGGGCCCTTTCTCATGCGTTCCTGAGAAATTCTCCTGGTAGGGATCTCTGACAGCAGTTCACTACCTCAGGTAATACAGTTTCTAGGAAGCCACTAAGAGCCCTCCTACCACCGGCCTCTGGGGGTCCTGGGCAGCCTCTTCCTTACCCCTGGCAGGAAGCTTTTCAGGGCAGCGTCCTCCTTAAAATCAATGCTTTTCTCTATTATGGAATTCCTATTTGGCCCATATAAAACATGCAAACACCTTTGTTTGGCTTAACTTGAAGTACGGGCCACTCCCAGCTCCAGTCTTTATCGCTTCTATCTGCCCCATTATTTCAACTTGGCCACAGCCTTTTGCCTTTGGATTTTATTCAGATGGGATAGCAGTTCCCGAGTTCTCCAGCCTTCAGGGACGTGAGCTAATCAGTTTGAATGGTTACTTAGAAGTTCCTGTTCAGGCAGCTTATTAGCTTTAAAATGAAGCAGAAGCATTTTCCCATCCATGAGAATTGGGTGAGGAGGGAGTTCATACAGCACACAACCCTTTCAAAAGTCTTCAGTGTAATTAAAAAAAAATGCCCAGCGTGGTGGCTCACATCTGTAATCCCAGTACTTTGGGCAGCTCAGGTAGGCAGATCATAAGGTCAGGCTTTGGAGACTACCCTGGCAAACACGGGGAAACCCTGTCTCTACTAAAAATTCAAAAATTAGCTGAGTGTAGTGGTGGGCCCCTGTAATTCCAGCTACTCAGGAGGTTTAGGCAGGAAAATCACTTCAACCTGAGAGGTAGAAGTTGTAGTGAGCCGAAATCATGCCACTGCACTCCAGCCTCGGGGACAGAGCAAGACTCTGTCTTAAAAAAGAGAATTTTTAGTCCTGTCCTATAAAGGTAAGAGGTAGATAATAACCTATTCTGGCAAAACTGGTTCTTACCCACACCGTTTGCAAAGTCTAGAACCTGATTGTAAATGAAAGAATTCTTGACAACTACTGTTTGGCGCTTGATCTTTGACTCCAATGCCAAACTTGGAGAAGACAGCATGTTTCCACTGTTCTGAAAACAGTAGCTAATCTGTGCTTCCCTTTGCTGTCTTGAGTATAGTAAAACATTTATGAGGTACAGAGGCTTGCAGTAAAGTATTTTAGAAGTGGAGTCAGAACTCCACTGTGGAAAGGGGGCTGAGAGAATCATGAATCCTATTCCTTCTCTTGCCAGAGGAGACTCAGATTTGTGATGTGGTTTCTCTGGGTAAACAAGAGTAAGTAACAGAAGAGATCAGTAAAACTCTGGTCCACTGCTTAGAAATTAGTGTTTTATGACCTCCCCTCTGCCAGGGAAATAAGCATGAAGACAGCGCTTTTCCTCCCACTATTTTTAAAACTCAGATGAGCAGGTGTTCTATTGCTCCACTTGGTGGGCTTTTGAACTGAGAGGGACTGAGCACGGAGAAGCCAGAGTAGCACTGCCCCCACCCCGGGCCACCTGAAACTAATCATGCTGCTTTCTTTGGAGCGGCTGCCCATTTAAAAGAAGACTAAGGGGTTTCATTTGGCTCTGTGATTCTGCTGGAAGGAGGCCTGAGTAAGGTTGAGCTGAGGTTGCAGAGGAAAGGGGCCGTTTGTCCCACAACCTGAACAAAACAGAACTATGATGAAGCAGCATTGTCCATCTGAGGTAATACCCAAGTTACGTTGCCTCATGTCAAGAAAATCAAGGACGTGAATACACATGGAGTGAGGTTAAGAATGGAGGTTTTACAGGCAAAAGCAGAAAAAAGAACATTTCTCTCTCCTGAAGAGAGAGAGGGGCTTCTGAGTGTGTTTTCTGGTTTTCTGATGAACTGCACAAGGTTTTAGAGACTTGTTGAGGAGGTGGTGTTTGATTTACATAGGGTCCAAATATGGGTTGGACCAGGTGAGAGCTTTACATAGCTCATGAAGAAGCTGGCTACCCACCCTAATCTTCTTATGCATATAGGTTTTCTACTTGGCCAGTGCATGTTGTCTGTTCCTTACTGCACTTGTGATTGATAAAGAAAAAGGAAGATGGAGCCGTCAGTTTGAGCATGCCTGGCACCCAGGTAGCCTTCTATTGTTACAGCTGCTGGCATTCGCCTGTGCAAGCTTCCAGCTTGCTTGTCTATGTCTGCAGCTCGATTTTACAGGCCGCTCTTTGTTAGAAATGGTTTTGGGGCTGCTTTTTATTCAAAGGGAAACCTTACCAAAGACTTCCTTACCCTCAATCTCTGACTAAATAATTTCTTTAGAAATCCTGTATCAATGGGACTTCTGGATTACAGTTGAAGTAGTTTTGGCTGATCATCAACTCTGCCTCCACTTAATAGTGAATTCTTTTATTTTCTATGTTTCAAGGAGGGTCTCTTTGCTTCTTGCCCTTCTTCAGAATAGCAGTGTGGAAATTGCATTTAGAACACCTGTTGGGCACAATGGCTCACACCTGTAATCCTAGAAATTTAGGAGGCTAATATGGGAAAATTGCTTCAGGCCAGGAATTTGAGAGCAGTCTGGGCAACATAGCGGTATCCCATCTCTCAAAAAAAAATTACTGGGTATGGGGGTGCACACCTGCTGCCCTGTTGGCCCAGCTGCTGTCAGGAGGCCATGGCAGAAAGGTCACTTGAGCTCAGGAGTTTGGGGCTGCAGTGAGCTAGGGTCATGCCACTGTACTCCAGCCTGGGTGACTCCATCTCTTAAAAAACACAACAAAAACCAACAAAAGCCCACTTCCTATCTGGAATGGGAACTGGTAGAGCCTTATGACAGTGAGTGACTTAGAGGCAGAGCAAACGTTTGGCCACAGCTTTAATGGTGCAATTTGAACCTTGTGTTTGTCCTACTGACCAAGGCTGTGGCTGTCTTAGGGTCCTCCATATGGTCTGGCCTTGGAGGAGAAGAAACTGTTCTTGTTCAACACTTTCTGTTTGTGGAGCCCAAGATAAGAACTTTATGTTTGTTTCACAGATGAGAGGGTGCTAAATAGCTTGCTTAGAATCACACAAGTCAGAGGTAGGAGGGCCACGTTCTTTAACCAGTTTGTGAGTAGATGTCTTCCCAAGAACGTACAGCTGATGGCATAATGCTGACCTTAAGCCTAGGTTAATCAAATTGATGTTTAATAAAAAGCAATAGATTTTCTCCTGTAGTCCAATAAAGAGCCACTTGACTACAGCTAATCAATGAGAGAAATACCTCTATCAAAGGAATAGGTGATCAGAATTCATGGGCAGCAATGGGACATAGGAATGTGGAAATGAGAGGTGTGGGCTCCAGGGATGCTGGAGAAAACTTCTCCTCCAGTATTCCCTAACTCTCGAATGCTGCTGTCTTTTAAATACAAATACAAACCCACTCTGTTGTTTTGCACTGCCCCGTGCCCTGAATCTCTTGTTTGTGAGCTGTATCCTCTAGTAACTTATTCAAGCAAGGATACACTGAAGCAAATTGTTCTGAAATATGACTTTATTTCTTCTTACACTTACATGACTGGTGGGGCATAGAATTTTTGATTGAAAATAATTTCCCATTCAAGTTTTGAAGATACTACTCCATTATTTCCCAGCTTCTGGTAGTGCTGTTGAGAAGCCTGAAATCATTCTGATTTTTGATTCTTTGTAAATACTGTTTTTTAAAAAACTTTTCTGAAAACTTAGGGGAGCTGTTTTTCTTTGTCATATATTGCAGATTTTCAAGACAATGTTCCTTGGTGTGAGTTTGTGTTCATGTGTTTAAACCTAGGAGGTTGTTATTCAACTTGGGAAGTTTCCTTTTTTTTTTAACTTTGATTTAAGTTCAAAGGTTCAAGCACAGGTTTGTTATTTAGGTAAAGTCTGTCATGAGGTTTGTTTTACAGATCATTTCATTACTTCGGTATTAAGCCTAGTCCCATTTAGTTGTTTTTCCTGATCTTCCTCCTTCTCTCATTCTCCACTCTCTGAAAGGCTCTAGTGTGTGTTGTTCTTCCGCCTGTCGTATGTCCCTGTGTTCTCATCATTTAGCTCCCACTTGCAAGTGAAAATATCTGGTATTTGGATTTTGTGTTCCTGCATTAGTTTGCTAAAAATAATAGTCTCCAGCTCCATCTATTTCCCTGAAAAAACATGATCGCATTCTTTTGTGGCTGCCCAGTGTTTTTTGGTGTATATATACCACATTTTCTTTATCCAGCCTACCATTGATGGGAATTTAGCTTGATTCCATATTTTTGCTATTGTGAACAGTGCTGCCATGGACATATGCGTGCACATGTCTCTATAACAGAAGGATTTATATTCCTTTGGGTACATACCTAGTAACCCATTACTAGGTTTGCTGAATCAAATGGTATTTCGCTCTTTAGGTCTTTGAGGAATCAACACTTTTTCACAATTGCAGAACAAATTTGCATTCCCGAATACAGTGTGTAAGTGTTGTTTTTCTATCTAACCTTGCCAGTATGTGGGGGTTTTTTGACTTTAATAATTGCCATTATGACTGGTGTGAGATGGTATCTCATTATAATTTTCATTTGCATTTCTCTAATAATCAGTGACGTTGAGCTTTTTTAATATGATTGCTTGTTGCATATATGTCTTGTTTTAAAAGTGTCTGTTTATGTTCTTTGCCCACCTTTTTATGGGTTGTTTGTTTTCCTCTTGTAAATTTAATTTCCTTACCAATGTTTGATATTAGATATTTGTGGAATGCATAGTTTACAAATATTTTCTCACATTCTGTAGGTTGTCAGTTTTCTCTGTTGATAGTTTATTTTGCTGTGTGAAAGTTTCTCATTTTAATTTGACCCCAGTTTTCAATTTTGCTTTTGTTACCTTTTCTTTTGGCATGTTCATGATGAAATCTTTGCCTGTGCTTATGTACTGAATGGCATTGCCTCTTGTCTTGCAGAGCTTTTATAGTTTTTGGTTTTACATATCAGTGTTTAATCTATCATGAGCAAATTTTTGTATGTAATGTAAAGAAGGGGTCTAGTTTCAGTCTTTTGCATATGGTTATCCAGTTATCCTGGCATCATTTATTGAATAGGGAGAATCTTTTCCCCCTTGCTTGTTTTTGTTAAGTTTGCCAAAGATCAGATAGTTGTAGAAGCTTGGTTTTGTTTCTGGATTCTCTATTCTGTTCCATTAGTCTATGTGTTTGTTTTTGTACCAGTACTATGCCGTTGTTTCCTGTAGCCCTGTAATGTAGTTTGAAGTCTGGTAGCATGTCGCTTCTAGCTTTGCTCTTTTTGCTTAGGATTGCCTTGGCTGTTTTTGGTTCCACATAAATTTTTCAAAAGCTGGTTTTCTGAAAAAAATAATAAAACTCAACGTACTTCTTAACAGTTTTCAAGAACCCAAATGAAATCATGACTGCTCTTGGAGATGGCACTCTGTATGTTTCAATTTCCTACCCAGTAACTGGTCTATTAAAATCATACTGGTTAAAAAATAATAAACTTGAAGCTAGACCAATGAAGGAGAAAAGGAGGAGATTCAAATAACCCCCATCAAAAAGAATAAGGGCAATATTACCACTGACCCCACAGAAATACAAACCACCCTCAGAGAATATTAGGTACAACTGTAGGCACTTCCTTTTCTTTAATTTTGAGATGGAGTTTTGTGCTTGTTGCTCAGGCTGGAGGACAATGGTGAGATCTCGGCTTACTGCAACCTCTGCCTCCTGAGTTCAAGCGATTCTCCTGCCTCAGCTTCCTGAGTAGCTGGGATGACATGCATGTGCCACCATGTCTGGTTAATTTTGTATTTTTAGTAGACATGGGGTTTCTCCATGTTGATCCAGCTGGTCTTGAACTCCCAATCTCAGGTGATCAACCCACCTTGACCTCCCAAAGTTCTGGGATTGCAGATGTGAACCACTGAACCTGAAAAAATTGAGAAATCTAGAAGAAACTGATCAATTCCTGGTCACAACCACCCTCCCTGGGATGCAAGTTTGGTTTAACATATGCAAATCGATAAATGTCATCGTCACATAAACAGAACTAAAGAAAAAAATTACCCACATGATTATCTCAATGGATGCAAAAACAGCTTTTGATAAAATTCAACTTTCATGTGTGTTAAAAACTCTCAATAAACCAGGTTTTGAAGGAACATAACTCAAAATAATAAGAGCCACATGTGACAAAACCACAGCCAGCATCATACTGAATGGACAAAAGCTGAAAGCATTCCCCTTAAAAATTGGCACAAGATAAAGATGCCCTCTCTCCCCACTCCCATTCAGCATAGCTTTGAGGGTGTTCTTTGCTCTTGGATTTCTAATTCTTTTAATTGTGATGTTGGGTAGTTAACTTGAGATCTCAATTTTGTTTTTGAGATGGAGTGTTGTTCTCTCAACCAGGCTGGAGTGCAGTGGTGTGATATGGGCTCACTGCAACATTTATCTCCTGGGTGCAAGCAGTTCTCCTGCCTCAGCCTCCTGAGTACCTGGGATTACAGGTATGTGCCACAACACCAGCTAATTTTTGTATTTTTAGTAGAATGGGGTTTCACCATGTTGGTCAGGCTGGTCTCAAACTCCTGACCTTGTAATCTGCCCGCCTTGGCCTCCAAAAGTGCTGGGATTACAGGAGTGAGTCACCGCAGCTGTCCCGAGTTCTCACTTCTTGATGTGAGCATTTAGTACTATAAATTTCTCTCAACACTACTTGACTAGCTGCATCCCAGAAACTCTGGTAAGTTGTATCTTTGTTCTCATTAGTTTCAAAGAACTTCTTAAACTTCTTGATTTCTGCCTTAATGTCATTATTTATCCAGGAGTCATTCAGGAACAAGTGACTCCGTTTCCATGTAAGTGTATGGTTTTGAGTGAATTTTTTAGTCCTGATTTCAAATGTGATGGCATTTGCCTTGTGACCTAAGGTATCTTCTATACTTATGAATGATCTATGTGTTCAGCTGAAAAATGTGTATTCTGCAGTCATTGGATGAAATGTTCCTTGAATATCAGTTCCATTTGGTCTGTAGTAAAGATTAAATTTCATGTTGATTGGTTGGTTTTCTGTCTGGAAGATCTGTTCAGTGCTGAAAATTGGGTGTTGTAGTCTGCAGCAATTACTGTGTTAGGGTTTATCTCTCTCTTTCTTATTTGCTGCGTGTGTCTGTTTTTCTTTCTCTCTCTCTGTCTATCTCTATTTCTATCTTTGGAATTCTGATCATTTTAGTGTTGAACCTGTTCAAATTTTCTTCCGGATTTCAACTTTTTTCTTATAGCTATTTCTGGAAGACATACGGGTCATCTACTCAACTTTGTTGTCTTACTATTCTAGCAAGAATTTTTCACAAGTTCTGCTGTCATATTTTCAATTTCTAAGCGTTTTCTTTTTCTTTAAATTTGGTTCTTGTTTCATGAAAATGGTAACACTTTTATCTCTTTGAGAACATTCATATGGGTTTCAGAAGGTCTTATCTCCTAGCACAGTCCTTTTCATTCAGGCTGTATTTATGTGTCCTCTTGCTCTGGTCTCTGCCATTCATGTTAGAGCTTTGCTCAGATGCCTGGTGACCCTTGGCTGTCTGCGTCTGTTAGAAAAAAAATGGAGCACGGAAAAGCTAAAAGCTGATGGAAGTTCTGTGATTGTAACATTTTGTGGGCCGTGGTCTTGCTGGGTCAGACCTTTTCTTCTTGGGCAAGAGAGATTCTCTCTAGAGAAAAATCATCTTAACTTCTGACCAAGTATCTGCCACCCTCATTGGAACTAAGTGGTAGGAAAACCTGGAGGATCTCAGTGTTCAGTGTGTACATTTAAGCACTTGTGTCTAGAGAGCTCCTGCCTAGAGACACCAAATTTTACCCTGTAGAGAGGAAACATCCACCCTGCCACCACCGTGGGATGCAGTCACCCAGTCAATGGAGAGGATCTGGGATCTACCTACCACTGAAACATAAATTCCCTAGGTAAATTATGCTGCCAACTCTTGAACTCTTGGGGATCCTGGTTGACTTCCTGCCATTGGCTTGGGATTTAGCATCCCTGGGTCTACTGTCAGGTGCCACTGACAGCTTCTGCTTGCCAGTTTCCTATGTGCTGAAGGGATTGTCTTTACTTCCTTCTTATCTTTGTTGGTTTATTTATTTTTAATCATCCCGTGTTAATGTGGTTTAATGATGGAGTGAAGGCATATGCAGGTATTCAACCAAACATCTTAGCTGAAGTTTGTGTATTTCTCTTATCGTAAAATCTTAATCATTCTATGTTTCAGTTAATCACATTTTTATATATGCATTCTGATTTGGGGATGATGTGAGGGAAGAGAGAGAGAAAGAAAGAGAGACTCAGATGGACAGAGACAGGGTGAGAGAGAGAGGCTACTGTGACAAATCTGTGGGTCTGTGTATTTGGAAGTCAATAGGAATTTAGCCCTGTTTTCTGTCTAAAAAGCAGGAGTGTCCAGAAAATGGATCTTGAACTAGGCTAAGAATCTTTGAGGCAATGGCGCAGATCCAGTTGTGTTCAATTTTTAGTCCTTAGGCTGAAAGGGAAAATAATGTAAAACACATTTAAAAAAATTTCTGGCTGGGCGCGGTGGCTCACGCCTGTAATCCAAGCACTTTGGGAGGCCGAGGTGGGTGGATCACAAGATCAAGACATCGAGACCATCCTGGTCAACATGGTGAAACCCCGTCTCTGCTAAAAATACAAAAAAAATAG
The DNA here is from genome assembly GCF_049354715.1 of Callithrix jacchus. NCBI lineage: Eukaryota > Metazoa > Chordata > Mammalia > Primates > Cebidae > Callithrix > Callithrix jacchus. The sequence continues at coordinate 177,245,787 of NC_133505.1, forward strand.
CTGGGCATGGTGGCGCGTGCCTGTAATCCCAGCTACTCGGGAGGCTGAGGCAGGAGAATTGCCTGAACCCAAAAGGCGGAGGCTGCGGTGAGCCGAGATTGTGCCATTGCACTCCAGCTTGGGCAACAAGAGCGAAACTTCATTTCTAAAAAATAAAAACATTTTCTGAAAGTGGTGTTTTCTGATTTGCCCTCAGATAATTAGATATAGAAGGTAGCCATACATTTTTGGCTAACTCAGCATTCGTTGCTCCATTCAGCGAATTCATCTTTATATTCATGTTCTTTCTCTCCAGCTTAATATCCAAAATTTAAAAGTGAGGAATGCAAGATAGTTGAACTAAAAGAAACAGATCAACCACAACCTGCCTTTTCATCCTCTCACCCAAAGAAAACCATTGTTAACATTTTGCTATATTCTCTTTATGTACTTTTTTCAGGTACATTTATTTGAATATATTTTTGATCATAAAATTGTCTTAGACAATAAGTTGTCAGAAAAGAACACCCACTCTTTTTACACTCCAGGCTTCCAGCTTGAAGGTGACTGACTTGGGAATCCCGTATTTTAACAAGATATGATGTTGATATGGTATCTTTTATTTGACTGTTCTGAGATGTTCTCTTTTTAGCATACTCTCTTTCATCCCCTTTTTCCCTGCTATACACACACATACACACACACACACACACACTCTCTCTTTCTTTCTCTCTCACATGCACATTCTCATATGAAAATACACACATGCCCATACACATGTGCACAAACACACAGGCACGTGCATACACACACTCACACTCATATGAACCAACATGCACATACACACTCCTTTTCATCTCCTTCCTCCTTGCTACACACACATACTCTAACACTCATATGCACATGTGCACACACACATATGTACAACATGCAATGTGTCAGAAGGCCATGTAGAAAACGATTGTTACTCTTCAAAAGGAAGGACACCCACACTTTTGCAATAAAAAAAAAAAGCTCTGTTTCTGTAAAAAAAATTTTCTATTAGGCCTAGAAAGAAACTTAAAAAGTGTTTCTTCTTTTATCTAATTGGAACTTGTGTATGTGCACACACCTGTGTGACAGAGCCAGGGAGAGAGGGAGGGAGAGGAGGTGAAGGCAAGAAGAGAGAGAGCGATTAAAAAGCAAGTGCACTGTGGCAAGCTCGTCTGGACTAAGTGAGAAGCAGGCAGTTGTGGTGATGAGATAGGAGCTCGGAATGCTTCCTGGTACCAAGACTGTCATAAGTGGAATTGGGGTCTGAAAAAGTGACAGCAGAATTCAGCGTTCCTTTGACAACCACTCAGAAAATAGAATGTGAGGAAGCAGGAGGAAGGGAAGGTGTGGGGCCAGCCATGAGAATGCACCCCGCTGCTCCACGGATGCCTAGAAATGCTGGTCACTTATAGGGCACAGGTGAGGGGAAGTCTGGATTGGTGGCAGCAGTGCTGCCAACCCGTGTAGCCTGCTCTCTCAAGGGTAAATGTTCTTGCATAAGTAGTGGGGAAGATTATTCCCTAGTTTATATAGGCCCCATTTGTCCTAGACACAGATTTTAATGTTCTCAGGTGATCCCTTGCTTGATTGTCTGTGTAAAAGATCAGCAATCCTTGTTTTTTTTCTGGAAAGGTCTAGGTAGTAAATATTTTAGGCTTGGCAGCCCATATGGTCTCTGTCACAGCTACTCATCTCTGTGGTTGTGGTGTGAAAGCAGCCATAGAAATGGGTAATAAAGGAGTGGGGCTGAGTTCCAAAGTACTTTTATGAGAACTGAAAATTGCATTTTATATGATTTTTGACATGTCCCAAAATATTGTTACTTGTTTGAATTCTTTCACATTCATGGCTCATGAGCTGTATGATAAGAGAAGACAGGCAGGAAGTGGTGGATGGGCCATGGTTGCCCAAACCCTGTGTCCAAATCATGGCATTGTACAAACAGGAGGGATCTCCAACCCTCTCTTTTTTCTCTTCCCTTCTCTTCAGTTTTTCATTGTGCTGATTTGGAAACCAGAAAACGAAAGCTCTGGGAAGTGAACTCTTTCTGACTTAACCTGTTAGTGGCAGTGTAAGGATACAATTTCAGGTCACAAGGAGCACTTCTTAGAGCCCAGATCAGACTGAATGCTGCTTTTGTAATTGCAGAAGGCATGCCATCCTCTGGTACACTAGCTCCTTAGCGTCACCCTGAATCTGAAACTTAGTTCTTCATAAAGTCTTTTGTTCTATGATTCCTCAGTGCATCATTTGCTAATTTGCGCCAGTTATTCTGTTTAACACAACTGAGATATAGACATAAGCAAAGTTCCTGCCCTTTAGGAACTCACTTCTTCAGGGCCTGGTTTTGATAATCCAGAAAAAGCTACTTAAATGTAGTTTTATCCTTAAAAGCAAAATCGGCTACACTTATGTAAGTTACAATAGTAATAAGAATTTAGGAAAAATCCATTCTTAAAACAAGAAGGCAAAGAGAATAAAAAATAAACATCCAAGTCACCCTCTGACTGTGTTTGTTTTAAAACAACAAGACTATTATTTTAAGTGAACACAAGGAAAATTTTGCTACCAAGCGAGTACAATTTCTAACAGGTGTTACATCGACTCCTCTAATTCCAGACATTTCCGAAAGTGCCCTTACTACCTACATTACTTCCTTCTGTAAAGCTCTACTGATTAAGACTTGCTCTTTTGTGGTTGGATTTTTGCTTTTGGAATTACAACCTGCTTTTCAAGTCACATTTTGTAAATTAGTTGAGGTATCTTGCTGAGTGATAAAATCTGAGTCAAAAACTTCCTGAAAAGTGCCTCGTGAACTCGTGAGTCCTCATGGCACAGATCCCAATTGTTGGACTGAGGCAGAGAGGTAGAAAGAAGAACACAGACTTTAAGGTCTGACAGATGTAAGTATAGGTCCCACCTCCACCACATATTAAATGTGTGATGTTAAATGAGATACTATACCTCATTGAGGCTCAGTTTTCCTCTCTGTAAAAAGAAGATGTTAAACCTTTCCTTGCACTATTGTTGTAGGGATTAGAGATGATGTAAATAAAAATGTTTACAGCATGCTCGGTATTCAACTTACCTTGGATAGACTTATTTGGCCAGTTCACTGCAAAGGGTAATATACAAGAGTGAGATTTTTTCTTTTCTTCAAAATAGACTTTTTGGGATTAAACTCTAAAAAAGTGTTAAATAAATGAATCAAGGTATTTTTCATTTCTGTTGTTGAAGTATGTGCCTTCTTACGTTTGGTAATGTTAGGATTTTCCACAGAAGAAGTTGACACTTTCCTTCTTAATCATACTGGCAATACCATGTTTCAGCACTAGTTACTATTTTCTTTTCGAAAAGTGTCATTTGTCTAGCTTCCCTTGAAAGATCAGCTAAATGTCACATTATCCCTGCTTCTGCTAATCTTTCAAAATGCTCACGACCATAGTCATAACATTTTCTTCATGCTCAAGTTTATTTAAAAAAAGTTCTAAAGACAGTGTTGCTGAATTTTTGTTTAATAAAAATTAGGCTTTTAAATATAAAAATATAGATTTATTATCAAACCTCTAGAAAGCAAAGAAAAATAGATTTGAAAAATACCTTGTTTAATCACATAAAGCTAGGCAGGGTTAAATTACTGTTTTCATTTTAGTATATTTTATTTTAATATTTTTACTATTTTTACTGTCCTTCTTTATATCCATAATGGTGATAACATGATGTATATATGAACATGTATATATTATATAAATATATAAAATACATAAATATATCTTTTAAAAGTGGTATCTATAGGCCAGGCGCAGTGGCTCAAGCCTGTAATCCCAGCACTTTGGGAGGCCGAGGTGGGTGGATCACGAGGTCAAGAGATCGAGACCATTCTGATCAACATGGTGAAACCCCGTCTCTACTAAAAATACAAAAAATTAGCTGGGCATGGTGGCGCGTGCCTGTAATCTCAGCTACTCAGGGGGCTGAGGCAGGATAATTGCCTGAACCCAGGACGCGGAGGTTGCGGTGAGCCGAGATCGCGCCATTGAACTCTAGCCTGGGAAACAAGAGCGAAACTCCGTCTCAATAAATAAATAAATAAAATGGTATCTGTTTAGTTATTATATATAAATATATATCTAATGACTATATATCTACATATCTACTTATATATCTATATATCTCCATGATAGAAGTTGGAAAATACTGAAAACTGTTGAGGAGTTCGGAGAAACAACCTATAATCTCATTATACAGAACTAATTTTCTTCCCTTTTGCTTCTCCACATTTTGGCTTAGATCAAATTTAGAAATGATTTTCTTAAAGTTTTTGGTATTGTGCTTTTAGAGTATCAAGATGTTGCTGCATATTCTGATTTTTACGTATAGTTGTCACAGGAACACCCACAAAAATAATTGTTCTGGAAAAGAATTTGTTAACAAATATTTTCTCCCAGGAAGTGGTGTATTAGCCTTTCTAGTGAAGAGATCACCACTGGTGACACAGGTTATTCAATATGGGTTTTAAAAGAAAAATTCTGGACGTCAAAGTAGACATTGGGTTTATATCAACAGCTCAATCTTTTTAAAAATACACTTTATTTTTAGAGCAGTTTAAAGTTAATAGTGAGGCATAGTGGAAAGTACAGAGAGTTCCTACATTCCCACCTCCCCAAATGCACAGCCTCCTCCACTATCAGCCTTCCTCACTAGAGAGGTACATTTGTTACAATGGATGAACCAACATTGACTTATCACAGTCACGCATAGTTTATAATTTACATCAGGGACCATTCTTGCTGTTGTATATTCAGTGAGTTTTGACAAGTGTGTAATGGCATGTGTCTACCATTATAGTAACACACAGAGTAGTTTCATTGCCCTAAACATCCTCTATGCTCTGCCCATTCATCCTTCCCCACTTTTCAACCCCCAGCAATCACTGAACATTTTGATGTCTCTATAGTTTTGCCTTTTCCAGAATGTCATATAGTTGGATTCATATAGTAAGTGGTCATTTGAGATTGGTTTCTTTCACTTAGTAGTATGTATTTCAGTTTCCTCTATGCCTTTAAATGACTTCGTAGCTCAAGTGCTTTTTTTTCTGCAACAAAAGCCACAGTCAAAGCTTATTGCTTTTATTGCTGAATAATATTCCACAGTGTAGATGTGCAGGTTTGTTTATCCAGGCACTTGCAAGTCTATAGTGACCAGTGTGGAGCCTCGGGAAGCCATAAATGGCCTGGTGGTGGCAAAGGCCTGGAGCCTATGTTGATAAAAGCCATGGAAGTTGGAGGCATTGGATCTTAGAGCCATAGGGGCCAGCCTGGAGCTTGGGTTCACAGGGTCTGTCCCATAGCCTGTGGCTATAGGAACCTGCCTGGTGTTGAGTTCACTGAATTGTGCCTGGCATTGGAGTTGATGTTGAAATCAGGTGTTACATTTACTCTCCTCTCTGCACATACATAGTATCTCTTTCCATGCTGCACTACCCAGGTTTAGGAGCGGGGTAATGCAGATAATATAAAACTCTCTTTTATACTCTATTTTATGCAGTTTTTCTTACTTTTCAACTCCACAAACGTGCTATAACCTCTCACCTGGATTCCTTGTCTCTTTTGAAGACACTTTGATGCACGGATGGCTGTTCAAATTGATGTTTCTATGAAGGAATAAGTGCTGAAAAGTTCTGTTTTGCCATTTTGTCCGTGCCATTCTTCTCTGTTAACTGAAAAAATATTTTTACTGAATAACATATTGTTAAAAATTGTCAGACCCTTGGCTTAGCTCTGGAAGTTTCTCCTTTAGAGCAAGTTCCTTTCATAGTTCTTTATAGAAAGACTATAGTTGTAAAATGTTGGTAGAGATGATATTTTGTGTATAGAATTAAGGACTGATTACACATAAATGTTTAGTGGACAGTAAACATTTGTGAGTAATCTGTTCTTACACACAAAAAGAAGGTCTATAGCTTTAGGAAAGGGAAAATTATCAAGGTTATTCAGACAAAATGAGTTGAGAAAATTGAAGGGAATGTTTATACTTGAATGAGACCTCATGGAGAAAGACAAAATAAGGAAGACATGGGAGAATATTTGCATTCTCGGAACCACAAAAGTGAGGAAAGCCAAGAGCACAGCTGGAGTTGCACCAGATCAAGTAGACATTCCATCAGAGCCTGAACTGAGAATGCACCATTCCTAGTCCCCTTGATAACAGCCCCATTTTCTGTTAATAATACTCTATGGGAAAAATCTTGCAAAAATAGTCAGAAAAGGCAGAGTCACATGCAGTTCAGTGTGTTCCACCTTGGCAGACGGTCTTGGGAGGAGTTTTGGAAGGATCGTGCTGCAGGAAATGGATGAGATAATGATGAGAAATTTTCCAGTTCTGTATAAAAGGGCAAGCAAAATATACGCTTGTGAATATTTGGCTGCCTTTCCATGCTGTATTTTCTGATCAATTTTATTTCAGTTCATGTGAAGATAAACTCTGTTATGGTTATCTCTCGTGGGGTGTCTATTATTTTGTCAGAAATTGTATCAGGAACTTTATATAAATCACTGAATTACACATTTCCAAGCTGCATGTGAATTAGGTTATTACTGTGATCATTTTACAGATGAAGAAGATGAGACTCAGAGCAATTCATAAGTTGCCCAAGGTCAGAGAGCAAGTAAGTACCAGAAATAAAAGTCACATAAATCTAATTCCCATATCCTTCCTCTTTCAATGATGTTTCAGAGTTGATTACAAAAAGAATCATTCTGTGTGCTCAGGATAATTTACTACCAACTAAATTTAACCATAGGGCAGTCTTATAAACAGGGTAGAGTATGCAGTTAAGATAAAATTTGAGAAGAAAAAATTAAATTAAAATAGTACATAACCAGTGATCAGAATATTTTCTCAGTATTTTAGAAATTTATGTGAGAATAAACTAGATACTGATGAAAAAATTCACATTCTTTACGCACAAATCTTGTAAGTAGCTACTGTTAAAGAAAGGATATTATTTACCTAGAAAAAAGTGGGCTTGTCAATCACTATATAACCATTCGTGGGGTGAATGTCTTTATTTTAGGCCTCTGGCTGATGGATCCAAGAGGTAGATACGTGATGTCAAAATATTCTCTTTTATAGGTAATTACGATTTACAATAAAAGATACAGAGGCCACAAGGTAGTAGAGTTGAGTTATATTAACAGAAAACCTTGGGAGAGAAAGAAACCACCTCTCACTATCATGTTCAATGGCAAGATTAATAGAAGGTACAGCAAAGTGGAAACACATGCGAGTATACCCACATTGATATTGGAAGTAATTTTTATCTTATATACTAAAAGTCATATCCCAGAATATACTCATAATGTGTACACTTATTGGGATATTACAATCAACATACAAAATATGTACCATATGTACATTGACTGTGATGTATGTATGTGTACACAATACAGATGAACAAAAAATGTACATAATCTGTACAATATGTACATTTGTATGTACATAATCTGTACACAATAGGTATGTACATAATGTGTACAATATGTAAATATATTGTAATATCACAATGATCTAATATAATCACAACAGCATATATAATCACAATACACATATAATACATAATATCAATATAAATGTACATATTGCACACATATACATTTACATTTATTGTGATATGATATGTACACATGTACATCATGCACACGTGCAGATGTGCAGTATATACACGTGAACATAAGTGTGCACAGTATGTACATATGTACACCACATGTTCATATAATGTAGACATGTACCTTCTGTACACGAGTAAACAATATGCACAATATGTACACGTATATACTAGGTACAAATATGGGTGTATACCCGCTTTGGTAACCGGAGAGATTTCTATCTAATATACTAAATATAATATCCCAGAATGTAGTCAGTGTGTACATTTATTGTCATATTTTGATAAATGTATTAAATAGGCACAATCTGTACATGTACTCTGCTGTACATATGTGTACACAATGCACATGTACAAAAAAGTACATAATCTGTAAAATATGTACCTATATATTTCTATAATGTGTACACAATGCATAGGTACATAATGTGTGCACTATGCACATTCCTTAAAATATCAGTTATAAAATGTATATAATCACAATAAGATATATAATCACACTAATACATATATATCGTGTAATATCACAAAAAATACGTATTGTACACATTAGGTATATATTAGGTACATATGTATAGTGCACATATTATGAAAATATGTATCATGATAACACCATATGTACACGTATACAAATATGTGCCTACTATTTAAACTATGTACACATGCAGAAATAGGTTCAAACTACATACCTATAGACAGCAGGCTATTACTACAGTTCCACTTGTAGCAGCCTCAATGCCCACCCTGGCTGCTTAAAGACCCCCTGGCTAAGGGGCTGTACCCACAGCCCCTGCCAGAGGGCCCATAACAGCTACCAGGCCCACGCTGGCTGCTTAGGGCCTCCTGCCTAGGGCTCTGTGCCCACAGCTGCTGGGGCCCAGCAATTTTGGAAATGTGGTGTAATATGATACTGGCAACCATATCACACAGAAATGTTAATGCTATTGTGGTTCTTTACATATTAGGCAATAGTTCTAATTACACATTTGGCATATTGACAAAAATGTCATCCTCACCCCACTGACATTAAAATTGAAAGCATAGGAGGGTTTCACAACTTGCAATGTTTAATTCAATATAATTGTTTTCTTGTTTACATTAGTGACCATATCAGAGCACGGTGTACACCTCTTGCAGTATTCAGAGTATTTCCCTATGGGCAGCAACATTTTTCTCTCCTTATCTGGATATTAGAAAGAATATCACAGGACCGGCTTACAGAGCCAGTCACATCGTGAGCAATGTCATCTGTAATCCCCTCGTTATTAAGAACAATGTAACAGGGGGGTTTGTGTGCTTTTGGAGATATTTGGAGTAATGTCCTTTTAGTTTCTGGATATTAGAAACAATACTACAGTGGTGGTGTACACTTCCTGTGATATTAAGGGTATACTCATCCTTTTTCCCTAGGATATTAGAAAATACATCACAGAAGCGTTGCACTTAGCCTGTAATATTGGAACAATCACAGAGTGTACACCTTCTTTCACAATGAGAAAAATACCTACTTAGAACATGATGGATAATATCACAAAATGGACACACATGGGTATATATCCACTGTGATATTGGAAGTCATTTTTATCTAATATACTAAAAATCATAACCCAGAAAAAACTCATAATGTGTACACTTATTGGAATATTACACTCAATGTACACAATATGTAACATATGTACATTGACTGTGATGTACATACCTGTACACAATACAGATGTACAATAAATGTACATAAAATGTACAATTTGTATGAATATATGTACAAAATGTGCACACAATAGGTATGTACATATGTGTACAATATGTACATTTATTGTAATATCACAATGTTATATAATCACAACTGCATGTAAAATCACAATACACATGTAATATGTAATATCAATATAAATGTACATATTGCAAACATGTACATTTACATTTATTGTGATATATGTAAACATGTACATCATGTACCCATTATGTACAGAGGCACAATATGTGCAAGTGTACATATGTGGGTACAGTATGTACATATGTACACTACACATGCGTACATATAATGTAGATATGTACCTTCTGTACCCGAGTACATTCTATGCACAATATGTACGCATATAAACTATGTACACACCTGGGTGTACAACCACTTTGGTAACAGGAGAAATTTCTAATATACAAAATATAATAATTCAGAATGTAATAATAGTGTGTACATTTATTGGCATATTGCAATAAATGTATAAAATAAGTACAATCTGTACATTTACACTGCTGTACATATGTGTACACAATGCACATGTACAAAAAGTGTACATACTCTGTAAAATATGTACCTACATATTTCTATAATGTGTAAACAATGTATAGGTATATAATGTGTACACCATGCACATTCCTTAAAATATCAGTGATAAAATGTATATAATCAAAATAACGTATATAATCACAGTAATATATATATATCATGTAATATCACAAAAGGTACATATTGTACACACTGGTATTCATTAGGTCCATATGTATTGTGCACATATTAAATACATATATATTTATCATGATAACACCATGTGTACACTTATACAAATATGTGTTCATTATTAAAACTATGTACCTGTGCAGAACAGGCTATTATCACAGTCCCCCTCGTAGCAGCCCCAGGCCCACCCTGGCTGCTTAAAGACCCCCTGGCTAGGGGGCTGTACCCACATTCCCCGCCAGAGGGCCCGTAACAGCTCCCACGCTGACGCTGGCTGCTTAGGGACCCCCTGGCTAGGGCGCTGTGCCCGGCTATTTTGAAAATGTGGTGTAATATGATACTGACGACCATATCATATGGAAATGATGTTATTCTGTTTTTTTGGATACTAGGCAATAGTTCTAGTTACACCTCTGCCATATTGACAAAAATGTCATCCTCACACCCCTTGACATTAGAATTGAAATCATAAGGGGGTTTCACCCCTTGCAATGTTTAATTCAGTATAATTGTTTTCTTGTTTACATTAGTGACCATATCTGAGCACAGTGTACTCCTCTTGCTGTATTCAGAGGATTTGCCTATGGGCAGCAACATTATCCTCTCGTTCTCTGGATATTAGGAACAATATCACAGGACCGGCGGATAGCCCCAGTCATATCGTGAGTAATGTCATCTGTAATCCCCTAGTTATTAGAAAAATTATCACGGGGATCCTGTGCGCTTTATCAGATACTTGGAGTAATATCTTTTCTGTTTTTGGATATTAGACACGATACTACAGTGGTGGTGTACACTTCCTGTGATATTCAGGGTATAATCATCTTTTGTCCCCAGGATATTAGGTAGTACATTAAAGAAGCCTTGTAGTTTGCCTGTGATATTGGAACAATCACAGAGTGAACACTTGCTTTCAAAATGAGAGTAATACCTACTTAAAATATGATGGATAATATAAAAAAATGGACACACATGGGTGTATACGCACTTTGATATAGGAAGTAATTTTTATCTAATATACTAAAAATCATATATCACAATATACTCATAATGTGTACACTTATAGAGATATTACAATCAAAGTGCAGAATATGTACCATATGTACAGTGTTATGTACATATGTGTACACAATACAGATGTACCAAAAATGTACATAATCTGTACAATATGTGCAATTACATGTACATAATGTGTACACAATAGGTATGTACATAATGTGTGCAATATGTACATTTATTGTAATATTACAATGATATATAATCACAACAGCATATAAAATCAAAATACACAAGTAATACATATAAATGTACATATTGCACACATCATGTACATTTACATTTATTGTGGTATCACAGTGTGTACACATGTACATCATGTACCCATTATGTACACATGTACAAAATATGCACATGTCCATATGTGTGCACAGTATTTACATTTGTACACTATGTACACATAAATACATATAATGTTGACATGTACATTCTGTACATGAGTACATAATATGCACAGTATGTACACGTACAAACTATGTAGACACCTGAGTGTACACCCACTTTGGTCAACGGATTAATTTCTATCTAATATGGTAAAAATTACATTTTAGAATGTACTCATAATGTGTACATTTATTGGCATATCAGAAGAAATGTATAAAATAGGTACAGTCTGTACATTTCCTCTGCTGTGCATAGGTGTACACAATACACATGTAGAAAAAATGTACGTAATCTGTAAAATATGTACCTATATATTTCTATAATGTGTACACAATACATAGGTATATAATGTGTACACTATGCACATTCCTTAAAATATTAGTGATAAAATATATTTAGTCACAGTAATATACATATATTGTCTAATATTACAAAAAAGTACATATTGTACACATTAGGTATGCATTAGGTACCTATGTATTTTGCACATATTATGTACATATAAATTTATCGTGATAACACCATATGTACACATGTACATATATATGCCCAATATTTAAACTATTTACACATGTAGAAATAGGTGCAAACTATGTACCTATGCACAGCACGCTATTAGCAAAGCCCCCCTTGTAGCAGCCCCCAGGCCCAGCCTGGCTGCTTAAAGACCCCCTGGCAATTGGGCTGTGCCCACAAACACTGCTTGAACGCCCGTAGCAGCCCCCATGACCACCCTGGCTGCTTAGGGACCCCCTGACTAGGTGTCTGTGCCCACAGCCCATGCCAGAGTGCCCATAGCAGCCCCCAGGCCAACCATGGCTGCTCAGGGACCTCTGGCTAGGTCGGTGTGCTCACAGACCCCACCAGAAAGCCTGGAGCAGCCCCCAGGCCCACCCTGGCTGCTTAGGGGTCCCCTCGCTTGTGGGCTCTGCCCACAGCTGCTGAGGCCCAGCTATTTTGCAAATCTGGTGTAATATGATACTGGCAACCATATCATATAAAAATGATAATCTTATTCTGGTTTTTTGTATATTAGGCAATAGCTCCAGTTACACCTCTGCCATATTGACAAAAATGTCATCCTCACCCCCATTGACATTAGAATTAAAATCATAGGGGAGTTTCATTTCTTGCAAATTTTACTTCAATGTAATTGTTTTCTTGTTTACATAAGTGACCATATCAAAGCATGGTGTACACCTCTTGCCGTATTAAGAGTATTTCTCTATGGGCAGCAAGATTTCCTCTCCTCAGGATATTAGAAACAATATCCCAGGACAGGAGTACAGCCCCAGTCACGTCGTGGGTAATGTCATCTGTAATCCTCTAGTTATTAGAAACAATATCACAAGGGGCTTGTGTGCTTTCTGAGATATTTGGAGTAATATCCTTTCCATTTTTGAACATTAGATACAATACTACAGTGGTGGTGTACATTTGCTGCGATATTCAGGGTATGGTCATCCTTTGTCCTCAGGATATTATTAACTACATCACAGACCAGTTTTAGTTTGCCTTGATATTGGTACAATCCGAGAGTGTAAACCTTTTACAATGAGAGTAATACCTACTCAGCATATGATGGATAATATCACGAAATGGACACACATAAGTGTATACCCACTTTGATATTGAAAGTAATTTTTATCTAATATACTAAAAATCATATCCCAGAATATAATGTGTACTTATTAAAATATTACAAACAATGCAAAGAATATGTACCATATGTACATTGACTGTGATGTACATATGTGTACACAATAGAGATGTACAATAAATAAACATAATCTGTACAATATGTACATTTATATGTATATAATATGTAAACAATAAGTATGTACATAATGTGTACAATATGTATATTTGTAATATTACAATAATATCACAACAGCATATACAATCACAATACACATGTAATACAGAATATAAATGCACGTATTTCACATATGATGTACATTTACATTTACTGTGGTATGATGATGTGTTTACATGTACAGCATGAGCCCATTATGTACGGATGTACAATAAATGCAAGTGTGGATATATGTGCATAGTATGTACATATGTATGCTATGTACACATACGTACATATAATGTAGAGATTTACCTTCTGTACACAAGTACTTAATATGCAGAGTATGTACATGTACAAACAATGTACACACATAAGTTTACACCCACTTTGGTAACCAGAGTAATTTCTATCTTATATTCGAGAGGTAATATCACAGAATGTACGCATAATGAGTACATTTATTGGCATATCACAATAAATGCATAAAATAGGTACAATCTGTACATTTACTCTGCTGTACATGTGTACCCAATACACAAGTAGATAAAATGTACATAATCTGTAAAATATGTTCCTTTATATTTCTATAATGTGTACACAATGCATAGGTACATAATGTGTAAAATATGTACATTTGTAATATCACAATGATATTACAACAGCATAATCACAATAAAAGTAATACATAATATAAACGTACATATTGCAAACATGTACATTTACATTTACATTTATTGTAATATGTGTACACATGTACATCATGTACCAATTATGTACAGATGTACAATATATGAACGTGTACATATCTGTGCATAGTATGTACATATGTGTGCAACGTACACATATGTATATATAATGTAGACATGTACATTCTCTACATGAGTACATAATATGCACAACATGTACTTGTATAAATTATGTGCACACCTGGGTGTAGACCCACTGTAATCACCGATGTGATTTCTATCCAATATGCAAAAAATTATATCCCAGAATGTACTCATAATGTGTAAATTTATTGACATATCACAATAAATGTATCAAATAGGTGCAGTCTGTACATTTACACTAGTGTACATATGTGTACACAATGCACATGTACCAAAATATACATATTCTGTCAAATACGTACCTGCATAGTTCTACAATGTGTGCACCATGCATAGGTACATAATTTGTGCACTATGAACATTCCTTGAAATATCAGTGATAAAATATATATAATCACAATAAGATACATAATCACAGTAATATATACATGTCGTGTAGTATCACAAAAGAGTACATATTACACATTAGATATGCGTTAGGTACGTATGTGTTTTGCACATATGTACATACAGATTTATGTTAACATAAGTACACGTGTAAAAATACGTGCTCACTATTTAAACTATGTACGCATGAAGATATATATGCAAACTCTATACCTATGCACAGGCATGCTATTACCACAGCCCACATCGTAGCATCCCCCACACGCCCTCTGGCTGCTTATAGACACCCTGGCTATGAGGCTGTACCAACAGCCGCCACCAGAGGGCCTGTAAAAGCACCCAGGCCCACCCTGGCTACCTACGGATGCCCTGGCTAGAAAGCTGTGCCCACATCCCCACAAGAGGTCCTGTAGCAGCCCGCCAGCCCACTCTGGCAACGTAGGGACACCCTGGCTTAAGGGCGTTTTCCGATACACTGCCAGAGAGCATGTAGCAGACCCCAGGCCTACCCTGCAGCTAAGGAACACACTAACTAAGTGACTGGGCCCAGAGCCCCCACCAGAGGGCCCGAAGTAAATCCCAGGTGCACCATGGCTGCTAAGGAACACCCTGGCTATGTGGCTGTACTTACAGGCTCCACCAGCGTGCCCGTAGCCACCCAGTGGCCCAGAATGTCTGCTTAGGGACACCCTGGATAGAGCACTGTGCCCACAGTCCTCAACAACGAGCCTGTAGCAGGCCCAAAGCACACCCTGCTTGCTTTGGGACCCCTCATTTGGTGGCTTTACCCACCGCTGCTGGGGCCAAGCTATTTTGAAAATGTGGTTTAATATGATACTGGTGACCATATCATACAGAAATGATAATGTTATTCTCTTTTGCTATATATTAGGCAGTAGTTATAGTTACACCTTTGCTATATTGACAAAAATGCCATCCTCACATCCCATGATATTAGAATTTAAAGCATGGAGTTTCACCACTTACAATGTTTAATTCAATATAATAGTTTTCTTGTTTACATTAGTGACCCTATCAGAGCATGTTGTACACCTTTTGCCATATTCAGAGTACTTTCCTATAAGCCGCAACATTTTTCTCTCCTCCTCTGGATGTTAGAAACAACATCCAAAAACCGGCCTACAACCCCAGTCACATCGGGAGTAATGTCCTCTATAATCCTCTAGTTATTAGGAACAATATCACGAAAGGCTTGTGCGGTCTCTCAGATATTTGGAGTAATATCTTTTAAGTTTTTGAATATTAGAAATAATACTACAGTGGTGGTGTATACTGCATTCGATATTCAGGGTATGGTAATCCTTTGTCTTTCGGACATGATTCACTACATCACAGAAGCGTTTTCCTTTGCCTGTGATATTGGAACCATCGCAGAGGGTACACTTGCTCTCACAAAAAGAGTAATACCTACTTAGGATATGATGGATAATATCACGAAATGGACACACATATGTGT
This sequence comes from Callithrix jacchus, assembly GCF_049354715.1. Lineage (NCBI taxonomy): Eukaryota > Metazoa > Chordata > Mammalia > Primates > Cebidae > Callithrix > Callithrix jacchus. The sequence goes on from NC_133505.1 coordinate 177,261,855, forward strand.
ATACCCACTCTGATATTGGAAGTAATTTTTATCTAACATACTAAAAATCATATCTCAGAATATACTCATGATGTGTATGCTTATTGGTATATTACAAGCAAGTAACTGAATATGTACCACATGTAAACTGACTGTGATGGGCATATGTGTACACAACACAGATGTACAATAAATTTACATAATCTATAAAAGATGGACAATTATATGCATACAAAGTGTACACAATAGATATGTTCAAAATGTGTACAATATGTACACTTATTCTAACACCACAATGATATCATATAATCACAACAGCTTATAAAACCACAATGCACAGGTAATACATAATACAAATGTACATATTGCACACACTATGTACATTTACATTTATTGTGATATATTGATATGTACACAGGTACATCATGTACCAATTAGGTACGAATGTGCAATATATGCAGGTGTAGATATGTGTGTACACAATGGACATATGTACACAAAATACACATACGTACATATAATGTAGATATGTACCTTCTCTACACGAGTCCATAATATGAACAGAATGCACATGTATAAACTATGTACACACATGCGTGTGCACCAGCTTTGGTAACTGAAGTGATTTCTATTTAATTACTTTTAATGGATATTAAAAGTAATATCCCAGAATGTACTCATAATGTGTACATTTATTGACATATCACAATAAAAGTATCAAATAGGTACAGTCTGTACATTTACTCTGCTGTACATATGTGTACACAATGCACATGTATTAAAATGTACATATTTTGTCAAATATGTACCTGCATATTTCTACAATGTGTACACCATGCATTAGGTACATAATTTGTGCACTAGGAACATTCTTTGAAATATCAGTGATAAAATATATATAATCACCACAAGATATATAAACACAGTAATATATACATGTATTGTAGTATCACCAAATAGTACATATTGCACACATTAGGTATGCGTTAGGTACGTATGTGTTTTGCACATGTTATGTACGTACAGATTTATCATGTTAACATAAGTACACGTGTACAAATATGTGGTCACTATTTAAACTATGTACACGTGAAGATATAGATGCAAACTCTGTACCTAAGCACAGGTATGCTATTACCACAGCCCACATCGTAGCGTCCGTCACATGCCCTCTGGCTTCTTATAGACCCAGGGTGTTGAGGCTGTGCCCACAGCCGCCACCAGAGGGCCTGTAAGAGCACCCAGGCCCACCCTGGCTACCTACGGATGCCCGGGCTAAAATACTGTGCCCACTTCCCCACCAGTGGTCCTGTAGCAGCCCGCTAGCCCACTCTGGCAACGTTGGGACACTCTGGCTTAAGGGCGTTGTCCGATACACTGCCAGAGAGCATGTAGCAGACCCCAGGCAAACCCTGCAGCTTAGAAACACAGTAACCAGGTGACTGTGCCCAGAGCCCCCACCAGAGGGCCCGGTGTAAATCCCAGGTGCACCATGGCTGCTTAGGAACAACCTGGCTATGTGGCTGTCTTTACAGGCTCTGCCAGCGTGCTCGTAGATGCCCAGTGGCACAGAATGGCTGCTAAGGGACACTCTGGATAGAGCACTGTTCCGCCGGTCCCCACCAACGAGCCCGTAGCAGGCCCAAGGCACACCGTCATTGCTTTGGGACCCCCTCGCTTGGTGGCTATGCCCACCGCTGCTGGGGCCAAACTATTTTGAAAATGTGGTTTAATATAATACTGGCGACCATATCATACAGAAATGATAATGTTATTCTCTTTTCCTATATATTATGCAGTAGTTATAGTTACACTTCTGCTATATTGACAAAAATGCCATCCTCACATCCCATGACATTAGAATTTAAAGCATAGTGGAGTTTCACCCCTTACCATGTTTAATTTAATATAATTGTTTTCTTGTTTACATTAGTGACCCTATCAGAGCATGCTGTACACCTCTTGCCATATTCAGAGTACTTCCCTATAAGCCACAACATTTTCCTCTCCTCCTCTTGATGTTAAGAACAATATCCCAGGACCGGCCTACAACCCCAGTCACATCGTGAGTAATGTCCTCTATAATCCTCTAGTTATTAGAAACAATATCACGGGGGGCTTGTGCGGTCTCTCAGATACTTGCAGTAATATCTTTTAAGTTTTTGAATGTTAGAAACGATACTAAAGTGGTGGTGTATACTACATTCGATATTCAGAGTATGGTAATCCTTTGTCTTTCGGACATGATTCACTACATCACAGAAGCATTTTCCTTTGCCTGTGATATTGGAACCATCGCAGAGGGTACACTTGCTCTCACAAGGAGAGTAATACCTACTTAGAATATGATGGATAATATCACGAAATGGAGGCACATATGTGTATACCCACTTTGATATTGGAAGTAATTTTTATCTAATATACTAAAAATCATATCTCAGAATATACTCATGATGTGTACACTTATTGGCATATTACAAGCAAGTAACTGAATATGTACCACATGTAAACTGACTGTGATGGGCATATGTGTACACAACACAGATGTACAATAAATTTACATAATCTATAAAAGATGGACAATTATATGCATACAAAGTGTACACAATAGATATGTTCAAAATGTGTACAATACGTACACTTATCCTAACACCACAACGATATCATATAATCACAACAGCTTATAAAACCACAATGCACATGTAATACCTAATACAAATGTACATATTTCACGCACTATGTACATTTACATTTATTGTGATATTACGATATGTACACAGGTACATCATGTACCAATTAGGGATGAATGTGCAATATATGCAGGTGTAGATATGTGTGCACAGAATGGACATATGTACACTATATACACATACGTACATATAATGTAGATATGTACCTTCTGTACACGAGTCAATAATATGAACAGCATGCACATGTATAAACTATGTACACACATGCGTGTACACCAGCTTTGGTAACTGAAGTAATTTCTATTTTTTTTAAATTTTTTATTGGATTATAGGTTTTGGGGTACATGAGCAGAGCATGCAAGACAGTTGCGTAGGTACACACATAGCAGTGTGCTTTGCTTTCCTTCTCCCCTTCACCCACATTTGGTATTTCTCCCCAAGCTATCCCTCCCCACCTCCCCCTCCCACTGGCCCTCCCCGTTTCCCCCCAATAGACCCCAGTGTTTAGTACTCCCCTTTCTGTGTCCATGTGTTCTCATTTTTCATCACCCACCTATGAGTGAGAATATGCGGTGTTTCATTTTCTGTTCTTGTGTCAGTTTGCTGAGGATGATGTTCTCCAGATTCATCCATGTCCCTACAAACTTTTACACTGTTGGTAGGAGTGTAAATTAGTTCAACCATTGTGGAAGACAGTGTGGCGATTCCTCAAGGCCTTAGAAATAGAAATTCCATTTGACCCAGCAATCCCATTACTGGGTATATATCCAAAAGACTATAAATCGTTCTACTATAAAAACACATGTACACAAATGTTCATTGCAGCACTGTTTACAATAGCAAAGACGTGGAATCAACCCAAATGCCCATTGATAATAGACTGGATTAGAAAAATGTGGCACATATACACCATGGAATATTATGCAGCAATCAGAAATGATGAGTAATTTCTATTTAATGTGCTAAAAGTAATATCCCAGAATGTACTCATAATGTGTACATTTATTGACATATCACAATAAATGTATCAAATAGGTACAGTCTGTACATTTACTCTGCTGTACATATGTGTACACAACCCACATGTACCAAAATGTACATATTATGTCAAATATGTACCTGCAGATGTCTACAATGTGTACACCATGCATTAGGTACATACTTTGTGCACTAGGAACATTCCTTGAAATATCAGTGATATAATATATATAATCACAATAAGGTATATAATCACAGTAATATATACATGTCGTGTAGTATCACCAAATAGTACATATTGCACACATTAGGTATGTGTTAGGTACGTGTTTTACACATATTATGTACATACAGATTTATCATGTTAACATAAGTACACGTGTATAAATATGTGCTCACTATTTAAACTATGTACACATGAAAATATAGATGCAAACTCTGTACATATGCACAGGCATGCTATTACCACAGCCTACATCGTAACATCCCCCACACGCCCTCTGGGTGCTTATAGACACCCGGGCTTTGAGGCTGTGCCCACAGCCGCCACCAGAGGGCCTGTAAGAGCACCCAGGCCCACCCTGGTTACCTTCGGATGCCCTGGCTAGAAAGCTTTGCCCACATCCCCACAAGAGGACCTGTAGCAGCCCGCCAGCCCACTCTGGCAACGTAGGGACACCCTGGCTTAAGGGCGTTTTCCGATACACTGCCAGAGAGCATGTAGTAGACCCCAGGCCAACCCTGCAGCTTAGGGACACACTAACTAGGTGACTGTGCCTAGAGCCCCCACTAGAGGGCCCGAAGTAAATACCAGGTGCACCATGGCTGCTTAGGAACACCCTGGCTATGTGGCTGTCCTTAAAGGCTCCGCCAGCATGCCCATAGCAGCCCAGTAGCTCAGAATGTCTGCTAGGGGAAACCCTGGATAGAGCACTGTGCCCACAGTCCCCACCAAGGAGCCTGTAGCAGGCCCAAGGCACACCCTGGTTGCTTTGGGACCCCCTCGCTTGGTGGCTATGCCCACCGCTGCTGGGGCCAAGCTATTTTGAAAATGTGGTTTAATATGATACTGGCGACCATATCATACAGAAATGATAATGTTATTCTCTTTTTCTATATATTAGGCAGTAGTTATAGTTACACCTCTGCTATATTGACAAAAATCCCATCCTCACATCCATTGACATTAGAATTTTAAGCATAGAGGAGTTTCACCCCTTGCTTTGTTTAATTCAACATAATTGTTTTCTTGTTTACATTAGTTACCCTATCAGAGCATGCTGTACACCTCTTGCCATATTCAGAGTTCTTCCCTACAAGCTGCAACATTTTCCTCTCCTCCTCTGGATGTTAGAAACAATAACCCAGGACCGGCCTACAACCTTAGTCACATCGTGAGTAATGTCCTCTATATACCTCTAGTTATTAGGAACAATATCACGGGGAGCTTGTGCGCTCTCTAAGATATTTGGTGTAATATCTTTTAAGTTTTTGAATATTAGAAACGATACTACAGTGGTGGTGTATACTGCATTCGATATTCAGGGTATGGTAATCCTTTGTCTTTCGGACATGATTCACTACATCACAGAAGCGTTTTCCTTTGCCTGTGATATTGGAACCATCGCAGAGAATACACTTGCTCTCACTAGGAGAGTAATACCTACTTAGGATATGATGGATAATATCACGAAATGGACACACATATGTGTATACCCACTTTGATATTGGAAGTAATTTTTTTCTAATATACTAAAAATCATATCTCAGAATATACTCATGATGTGTACACTTATTGGTATATTACAAGCAAGTAACTGAATATGTACCACATGTAAACTGACTGTGATGGGCATATGTGTACACAACACAGATGTACAATAAATTTACATAATCTATAAAAGATGGACAATTATATGCATACAAAGTGTACACAATAGATATGTTCAAAATGTGTACAATACGTACACTTATTCTAACACCACAACGATATCATATAATCACAACAGTTTATAAAACCACAATGCACATGTAATACCTAATACAAATGTACATATTTCACGCACTATGTACATTTACATTTATTGTGATATTACGATATGTACACAGGTACATCATGTACCAATTAGGGATGAATGTGCAATATATGCAGGTGTAGATATGTGTGCACAGAATGGACATATGTACACTATATACACATACGTACATATAATGTAGAAATGTACCTTCTGTACATGAGTCCATAATATGAACAGCATGCACATGCATAAACTATGTACACACATGCGTGTACACCAGCTTTGGTAACTGAAGTAATTTCTATTTAATGTGCTAAAAGTAATATCCCAGAATGTACTCATAATGTGTACATTTATTGACATATCACTATAAATGTATTAAATAGGAACAGTCTGTACATTTACTCTGCTGTACATATGTATACACAACGCACATGTACCAAAATGTACATATTCTGTAAAATATGTACCTGCAGATTTCTACGTGTACACCATGCATTAGGTACATAATTTGTGCACTAAGAACATTTTTTGAAATATCAGTGATAAAATATATATAATCACAATAAGGTACATAAACACAGTAATATATACATGTCGTGTAGTCTCACCAAATAGTACATATTGCACACCTTAGGTATGCGTTAGGTACGTATGTGTTTTACACATATTATGTACACACAGATTTATCATGTTAACATAAATACACGTGTAAAAATATGTGCTCACTATTTAAACTATGTACACATGAAGGTATAAATGCAAACTTTGTACCTATGCACAGGCATGCTATTACCACAGCCCACATCGTAACATCCCCCACACGCCCTCTGGCTGCTTATAGACACCCGGGCTTTGAGGCTGTGCCCACAGCCGCCACCAGAAGGCCTGTAAGAGCACCCAGGCCCACCCTGGCTACCTATGGATGCCCTGGCTAGAAAGCTGTGCCCACATCCCCACCAGAGGTCCTGTAGCAGGCCGCCAATTTATTCTGGCAACGTAGGGACTACCTGGCTTAAGGGCGTTGTCCGATACACTGCCAGAGAGCATGTAGCAGACCCCAGGCCAACGCTGCAGCTTAGAAACACACTAACTAGGTGACTGTGCCTAGAGCCCACACCAGAGGGCCCGAAGTAAATCCCAAGTGCACCATGGCTGCTTAGGAACACCCTGGCTATGTGGCTGTCCTTACAGGCTCCGCCAGCATGCCCGTAGAAGCCCAGTAGCCCAGAATGGCTGCTCAGGGAAACCCTGGATAGAGCACTGTGCCCACAGTCCCCACCAACGAGCCCGTAGCAGGCCCAAGGCACACCCTGGTTGCTTTGGGACCCCCTCGCTTGGTGGCTATGCCCACCGCTGCTGGGGCCAAGCTATTTTGAAAATGTGGTTTAATATGATACTGGCGACCATATCATACAGAAATGATAATGTTATTCTCTCTTGCTATATATTAGGCAGTAGTTATAGTTACACCTCTGCTATATTGACAAAAATGCCATCCTCACAGCCCTTGACATTAGAATTTAAAGCATAGGGGAGTTTCAGCCCTTGCAATGTTTAATTCAATATAATTGTTTTCTTGTTTACATTAGTGACCCTATCAGAGCATGCTGAACACGTCCTGCCATATTCAGAGTACTTCCCTATAAGCCGCAACATTTTCCTCTCCTCCTCTGGATGTTAGAAACAATAACCCAGAACCGGCCTACAACCCCAGTCACATCGTGAGTATTGTCCTCTATAATCCTCTAGTTATTAGGAACAATATCACGGGGGCTTGTGAGCTCTCTTAGATACTTGCAGTAATATCTTTTAAGTTTTTGAATATTAGAAACGATACTACAGTAGTGGTGTATACTGCATTCGATATTCAGAGTATGGTAATCCTTTGTCTTTCGGACATGATTCACTACATCACAGAAGCGTTTTCCTTTGCCTGTGATATTGGAACCATTGCAGAGGGTACACTTGCTCTCACAAAAAGAGTAATACCTACTTAGTCTATGATGGATAATATCACAAAATGGACACACATATGTGTATACCCACGTTGATATTGGAAGTAATTTTTATCTAATATACTAAAAATTATATCTCAGAATATACTCATGATGTGTACACTTATTGGTATATTACAAGCAAGTAACTGAATATGTACCACATGTAAACTGACTGTGATGGGCATATGTGTACACAACACAGATGTACAATAAATTTACATAATCTATAAAAGATGGACAATTATATGCATACAAAGTGTACACAATAGATATGTTCAAAAGGTGTACAATACGTACACTTATCCTAACACCACAACAATATCATATAAACACAATCGCTTATAAAAACACAATGCACAGCTAATATATAATACAAATGTACATATTGCACACACTGTGTACATTTACATTTATTGTGATATATTGATATGTACACAGGTACATCATGTACCAATTAGGTATGAATGTGCAATACCTGCAGGTGTAGATATGTGTGCACAGAATGGACATATGTACACTATATACACATACGTACATATAATGTAGATATGTACCTTCTGTACATGAGTCCATAATATGAACAGCATGCACATGCATAAACTATTTACACACATGCGTGTACACAGGCTTTGGTAACTGAAGTAATTTCTATTTAATGTGCTAAAAGTAATATCCCAGAATGTACTCATGTGTACATTTATTGACATATCACAATAAATGTATCAAGTAGGTACAGTCTGTACATTTACTCTGCTGTACATATGTGGACACAACGCACATGTACCAAAATGTACATATTCTGTAAAATATGTACCTGCAGATTTCTACAATGTGTACACCATGTATTAGGTAAATAATTTGTGTACTAGGAACATTCCTTGAAATATTAGTGATAAAATATATATAATCACAATAAGATACATAATCACAGTAATATATACATGTCGTGTAGTCTCTCCAAATAGTACATATTACACACATTAGGTATGCATTAGGTATGTATGTGTTTTGCACGTATTATGAACATACAGATTTATCATGTTAACATAAGTACACATGTACAAATATGTGCTCACTATTTAAACTATGTACAAATGAAGATATAGATGCAAACTCTGTACCTATGCACAGGCATGCTATTACCACAGCCCACATCGTAGCATCCGCCACATGCCCTCTGGGTGCTTATAGACACCCGGGCTTTGAGGCTGTGCCCACAGCCACCACCAGAGGGTCTGTAAGAGCACCCAGGCCCACCCTGGCTACCTGCAGATGCCCTGGCTAGAAAGCTTTGCCCACATCCCCACCAGAGGTCCTGTAGCAGCCCGCCAGCCCACTCTGGCAACGTAGGGACACCCTGGCTTAAGGGCGTTTTCCGATACACTGCCAGAGAGCATGTAGCAGACCCCAGGCCAACCCTGCAGCTTAGGGACACACTAACTAGGTGACTGTGACCAGAGTCCCCACTGGAGGGCCCGAAGTAAATGCCAGGTGCACCATGGCTGCTTAGGAACACCCTGGCTAAGTGGCTGTCCTTACAGGCTCCACCAGCATGCCCGTAGAAGCCCAGTAGCCCAGAATGGCTGCTTAGGGAAACCCTAAATAGAGCACTGTGCCCACAGTCCCCACCAAGGAGCCCGTAGCAGACCCAAGACACACCCTGGTTGCTTCGGGACCTTCTCGCTTGGTGGCTATGCCCACCACTGCTGGGGCCAAGCTATTTTGGATATGTGGTTTATCATGATATTGGCGACCATATCATACAGAAATGATAATGTTATTCTCTTTTGCTATATATTAGGCAGTAGTTATACTTACACCTCTGCTATATTGACGAAAATGCCATCCTCACATCCCTTGACATTAGAATTTAAAGCAGAGGGGAGTTTCACCTTTTGCAATGTTTAATTCAATATAATTGTTTTCTTGTTTACATTAGTGACCCTATCAGAGCATGCTGTAAACCTCTTGCCATATTCAGAGTACTTCCCTATAAGCCGAAACATTTTCATCTCCTCCTCTGGATGTTAGAAACAATATCCCAGGACTGGCCTACAATTCCAGTCACATCGTGAGTAATGTCCTCTATAATCCTCTAGTTACTAGGAACTATATCACAGGGGGCTTCTGTGCCCTCTCAGCTATTTGGAGTAATATCTTTTATGTTTTTGAATATTAGAAACGATACTACAGTGGTGGTGTATACTGCATTCGATATTCAGGGAATGGTAATCCTTTGTCTTTCGGACATGATTCACTACATCACAGAAACGTATTTTTTTGCCTGTGATATTGGAGCTATTGCAGAGGGTACACTTGCTCTCAGAAGGAGAGTAATACCTTCTTAGGACCTGATGGATAATATCACAAAATGGACACACATATGTGTATATTTAGAGCAATTTTGCTTTTAACATTGGGATTCCTAGATAAGATTTATATTTTTTTCTATTCGCGTAAAATTAGAATTTCGGTATTTTACATGAGAGAGCATATTGAGTTGGTGTATATACTCCAAAACAAAGTAGAAAAGGGCATTGTATATTTTTTTGACAGATTATACTCAGAGCAATTTTGCTTTTAACATTGGGGTACATAGATAACATTTATATTTTTTTGTAACCACGTAAATTTAGAATAACTATATTTTACATGAGAGAGCCTATTGAGATGGTGTATATACTACAAAAGAGAGTAGAAAAGGGCATTGTATATTTTTCCTAACAGATTATCTTCAGAGCAATTTTGCTTGTAACATTGGGGTACCTAGATAATATTTATATTCTTTTCTATTCGCGTATAATTAGAATTTCAGTATTTTACAATGAAGAGCATATTGAGTTGGTGGATATACTCCAAAAAATAGTACAAAAGGGCATTGTATATTTTTTCTGACAGATTATATTAAGAGCAATTTTGCTATTAACATTGCGGTACATAGATAACATTTATAATTTTATTCGCGTAAAAGTAGAATTTCGGTATTTTACATGAGAGAGATGGTGAATATACTCCAGAAGAATTTAGAAAAGGGCATTGTGTATTTTTTCTAACAGATTATGTTCAGAGAATTCTGCTTTTAACATTGGGGTACATAAATAATATTTATATTTTCTTGTAACGGCGTAAATTTAGAATTTCAATATTTTATATGAGAAAGCATATTGAGTTGTTGTATATACTCCAAAACAAAGTAGAAAAGGGGATTGTATATTTTTTCTGACACATTATATTCAGAGCAATTTTGCTTTTAACATTGGTGTACCTAAATAATATTTATATTATTTTCTATTCACGTAAAATTAGAATTTCGATATTTTACATGAGAGCGCATATTGAGTTGGTGTATATACCCCAAAACAGAGTAGAAAAGGGCATTCTATATTTTTTCTGACAGATTATATTCAGAGAAATTTTGCTTTTAAGATTTGGGTACATACATAATATTTACATTTTTATCTATCCGCGTAAAATTTGAATTTCAATATTTTACATGGGAGAGAATATTGAGATGGTGTATATACTCCAAAAAAATGTAGAAAAGGGCATTGTATATTTCTTCTAACAGATTATCTTCAGAGCAATTTGGCTTGTAACATGGGGTACCTAGATAATATTTATATTCTTTTCTATTCGCGTATAATTAGAATTTCAGTATTTTACATTGAAGAGCATATTGAGTTGGTGGATATACTCCAAAAAATAGTAAAAAAGGGCACTGTATATTTTTTCTGACAGATTATATTCAGAGCAATTTTTATTTTAACATTGGGATACCTAGATAATATTTATATATTTTTCTATTCACGTAAAATTAGAATTTCGGTATTTTACATGAGAGAGCATATTGAGTTGTTGTATATACTCCAAAAAAGAGTAGAAATGGGAATTTTATATTTTTTCTGACAGATTATACTCAGAGAAATTTTGCTTTTAACGTTTGGGTACCTTGATAATATTGAGATTTTTTTCTATTCGCGTAAAATTAGACTTTCGGTATTTTACATGAGAGAGCATATTGAGTTGGTGTATATACTCCAAAACAGAGTAGAAAAGGGCATTGTATATTTTTTCTGACAGATTATACTCAGAGCAATTTTGCTGTTAACACTGGGGTACCTAGATAATATTTAGATATTTTTCTATTCACGTAAAATTAGAATTTCGGTATTTTATATGTGAGAGCATATTGAGTTGGTGTATATAGTCCAAAAAATAGTAGAAAAAAACATTGTATATTTTTTCTGACAGATTATATTCAGAGAAATTTTGATTTTAACATTGGGGTACATAGTTAATATTTATATTTTTATCTATATGCGTGAAATTATAATTTCGGTATTTTACATGAGAGAATATTGAGATGGCATATATACTCCAAAAGAATGTAGAAAAAAGCATTGCAAATTTTTTCTGACAGATTATATTCAGACCAATTTTGCTTTTTACACTGGGGTACCTAGATAATATTTATACTTTTTCTATTCTCGTAAAATTAGAATTTCAGTATTTTACATGAGTGAGCATATTGAGTTGGTGTATATACTCCAAAACAGAGTAGAAAAGGGCACTGTATATTTTTCCTGACAGATTATATTCAGAGCAATTTTTCTTTTAACACTGGGATACCTAGATAATATTTATATTTTTTTCTAGTCACGTAAAATTAGAATTTCGGTATTTTACATGAGAGAGCATATTGAGTTGGTGTATATACTCCAAAACCGACTAAAGAAGTACAATGTATATATTTTCTGACAGATTATATTCAGAGCAATTTTCCTTTTAACACTGGGGTACTTAGATAATATTTATATATTTTTCTATTTGCGTAAAATTAGAATTTCGATATTTTACATGAGAGAGCATATTGAGTTGGTGTATATACTCAAAACAGAAAAGAAAAGGGCATTGTATATTTTTTCTGACAGATTATATTCAGAGCAATTTTGCTTTTAACATTGGGGTACCTAGATAATATTTAGATTTTTTTCTATTCGCGTAATATTAGAATTTTTAGTATTTTACATTGGAGAGCATATTGAGTTGGTGTATATACTCCAAAACAAAGTAAAAAAGAACATTGTATCTTTTTTCTGACAGATTATATTCATAGCAATTTTGCTTTTAACATTGGGGTACCTAGATAATATTCATATATTTTCTATTCGCGTAATATTAGAATTTTGGTATTTTACATGGGAGAGCATATTGAGTTGGTGTATATGCTCCATAACAGAATATTAAAAAGCATTGTATATTTTTTCTGACAGATTATATTTAGAGCAGTTTTGCTTTTAACCCTGGGGTACCTAGATAATATTTATATTTTTTTCTATTCATGTAAAATTAGAATTTCAGTATTTTACATGAGAGAGCATATTGAGTTGGTGTATATACTCCAAAACCGAGTAAAAAAGGGCATTGTATATTTTGTTTGACAGATTATATTCAGAACAATTTTTCTTTTAACATTGGGGTACATAGTTAATATTTATATTTTTATCTATTTGCATAAAATTAGAATTTCGGTATTTTACATGAGAGATAATATTGAGATGGTGTATATACTCCAGAACATAGTAAAAAAAATATTGTATTATTTTTCTGACATATTTTATTCAGAGCAATTTTGCTTTAACATTGGGGTACCTAGATAATATTTATATTGTTTTCTATTCACGTAAAATTAGAATTTCGGTATTTTACATGAGAGAGCATATTTAGTTGGTGTATATACTTCAAAAAATAGTAGAAAAGGGCATTGTATATTTTTTTCTCACAGATTATATTCAGAGAAATTTTGCTTTTAACATTGGAAAACAGATAATATTTATATTTTTATCTATTCGTGTAAATTTAGAATTTCGGTATTTTACATGAGAGAGAATATTGAGATGGTGTATATACTTTAACAGAATGTAGAAAGGGGCATTGTATATTTTTTCTCACAGATTATCTTCGGAGCATTTTGCTTTTAACATTAGGGTACACAGATAATATTTACATTATTTTGTAACCATGTAAATTCAGAATTTCAATATTTTACATGAGAGATCATATTGAGATAGTGTATATACTTCAAAAAAGAGTAGAAAAGGGCATTGTATATTTTTTCTAACAGATTATCTTCGGAGCATTTTGCTTTTAACATTGGGTACATAGATAATATTTAAATTTTTTGTAACGGCTTAAATTTAGAATTTCAATATTTTACATGAGAGAGCATATTGAGTTGGTGTATACACTCCAAAACAGAGTAGAAAAGAGCATTGTGTATTTTTTCTGACAGATTATATTCAGAGCAATATTGTTTTTAACATTGGGGTACATAGATAATATTTATATTTTTATCTATTTGCATAAAATTAAAATGTCGGTATTTTACATGAGAAAGAATATTGAGATGGTGTATATACTCCAAAAAATAGTAGAAAACGGCATGGTATATTTTTTCTGAGAGATTATCTTCAGAGAATTTTGCTTTTTCCATTGGGGTACATAGATAAATTTTATATTTTTATGTATTCGCGTAAAATTAGAATTTCGGTATTTTACATGAGAAAGAATATTGAGATGGTGTATATACACCAAAAGAATGTAGAAAAGAAGCATTGAGTATTTTTTCTAAAATATTATTCTCAGAGAATTTACTTTTAGCATTGTGGTGCACAGATTATACTTATGTGTTTATGTAACCAGGTAAATTTAGAATTTTAATATTTTACATGAGAGAGCATATTGGGATGGTGTATATACTCCAAAAGAGAGTAGAAAAAAGCATTGTATATTTTTTCTGACAGATTACCTTCAGAGAAATTTTGCTTTTAACATTTAGGTACATACATAATACTTAAATTTATTTCTCTTCGCGTAAAATTAGAATTTCGATATTTTACATGTCAGAGCATATTTAGTTGGTGTATATACTCCAAAAAATAGTAGAAATGGGCATTGTATATTTTTTCTGACAGACTATATTCAGAGAAATTTTGGTTTTAACTTTGGAATACATAGATAATATTTATATATTTATCTATACACGTAAAATTATAATTTTGAAATTTTACATGAGAGAGAATATTGAGATGGCGTATATACTCCAAAAGAATGTAGAAAAGGGAATTGTATATTTATTCTAACAGATTGTCTTCAGAGGATTTTGCTTCTAACACTGGGGTACCTAGATAATATTTATATTTTTTTCTATTCATGAAAAATTAGAATTTCGATATTTTACAAGAGAAAGCATATTGAGTTGGTGTATATACACCACAACCGAGTAGAAAAGGGCAGTGTATATTTTATCTGACAGATTATATGCAGAGCAATTTTGTTTTTAACATTAGGGTACCTAGATAATATTTAGATTTTTTTATACTCATGTAAAATTTGAATTTCTGTATTTTACATGAGAGGGCATATTGAGTTGGTGTATATACTTCAAAACAGAGTAGAAAAGAGCATTGTATACTTTTTCTGACAGATTATACTCAGAGCAATTTTGCTTTTATCATTGGGGTACCTAGATAATATTTAGATTTTTTTCTATTTGCGTAAAATTAGAATTTCGGTATTTTACATGAGAGAGCATATTGAGTTGGTGTATATACTCCACAACAGAGAAGAAAAGGGCATTGTATATTTTTTCTGACAGATTATACTCAGAGTAATTTTGCTTGTAACATTGGGGTACTTAGATAATATTTAGATTTTTTTCTATTTGAGTAAATTTAGAATTTAGGTATTTTACATGAGAGAGCATATTGAGTTGGTGTATATACTCCAAAACAGAGTAGAAAAAGGCATTGGATATATTTTCTGACAGACTATACTCAGAGTAATTTTGCTTGTAACATTGGGGTACTTAGATAATATTTAGATTTTTTTCTATTTGCGTAAACTTAGAATTTAGGTATTTTACATGAGAGAGCATATTGAGTTGGTGTATATACTCCAAAACAGAGTAGAAAAGGGCATTGTATATTTTTTCTGACAGATTACTGTCAGAGCAATTTTGCTTGTAACATTGGGGTACCTAGATAATATTTAGATTTTTTTCTATTCGCGCAAATTTAGAATTTCGGTATTTTACATGAGAGAGCATATTGAGTTGGTGTATATACTCCAAAACAGATTAGAATGGGGCATTGTATATTTTTTCTGACAGATTATACTCAGAGCAATTTTGCTTTTAACATTGGTGTACCTAGATAATATTGACTTTTTTTCTATTCGTGTAAAATTAGAATTTCGGTATTTTACATGAGAGAGCATATTCAGTTGGTGTATATACTCCAAAACAGAGTAGAAAAGGGCACTGTATATTTTCTCTGGCAGATTACAGTCAGAGCAATTTTTCTTGTAACATTGGGGTACCTAGATAATATTGAGATTTTTTTCTATTTGCGTAAAATTAGAATTTTGGTATTTTACATGAGAGAGCATATTGAGTTGGTGTATATACTACAAAACAGAGTAGAAAAGAACATTGTATATTTTTTCTGACAGATTATATTCAGAGCAATTTTGCTTTTAACAAAAGGGTGCCTAGATTATATTTATATATTTTTCGATTCGCTTAATTATAGAATATCTGTATTCTACATGAGAGAGCATATGGAGTTGGTGTATATACTCCAAAACACAGTAGAATAGGGCATTGTATATTTTTTCTGACAGATTACTGTCAGAGCAATTTTGCTTGTAACATTGGGGTACCTAGATAATATTTAGATTTTTTTCTATTCGCGCAAATTTAGAATTTCGGTATTTTACATGAGAGAGCATATTGAGTTGGTGTATATACTCCAAAACAGATTAGAATGGGGCATTGTATATTTTTTCTGACAGATTATACTCAGAGCAATTTTGCTTTTAACATTGGTGTACCTAGATAATATTGACTTTTTTTCTATTCGTGTAAAATTAGAATTTCGGTATTTTACATGAGAGAGCATATTCAGTTGGTGTATATACTCCAAAACAGAGTAGAAAAGGGCACTGTATATTTTCTCTGGCAGATTACAGTCAGAGCAATTTTTCTTGTAACATTGGGGTACCTAGATAATATTGAGATTTTTTTCTATTTGCGTAAAATTAGAATTTTGGTATTTTACATGAGAGAGCATATTGAGTTGGTGTATATACTACAAAACAGAGTAGAAAAGGGCATTGTATATTTTTTCTGACAGATTATATTCAGAGCAATTTTGCTTTTAACAAAAGGGTGCCTAGATTATATTTATATATTTTTCAATTCGCTTAATTATAGAATATCTGTATTCTACATGAGAGAGCATATGGAGTTGGTGTATATACTCCAAAACACAGTAGAATAGGGCATTGTATATTTTTTCTGACAGATTATATTCAGAGCAATTTTTTTTTTAACATTGGTGGTGCCTAGATAATATTTAGATTTTTTTCGATTCACATAAATTTAGCATTTGGGTATTTTACATGAGAGAGCCTATTGAGTTGGTGTATATACTCCAAAACAAAGTAGAATAAGGCATTGTATATTTTTTTTAGCAGAGTATATTTAGAGCCATTTTCTTTTAACTTTGGGGTGCCTAGATATTATTTAGATTTTTTTCGAATTGTGTAAAATTAAAATTTCGGTATTTTACATGAGAGAGCATATTGAGTTGGTGTATATACTCCAAAACAGAGTAGAGAAGGGAATTGTATATTTTTTCTGACAGATTATATTCAGAGAAATTTTGCTTTTATCATTCGGGAGCGAAGATGATAGTTAGATTTTTCTCATTTCATGTAAAATTAGAATTTCGGTATTTTACATGAGAGAGCATATTCAGTTGGTGTATATACTCCAAAACAGAGTAGAAAAGGGCACTGTATATTTTCTCTGGCAGATTACAGTCAGAGCAATTTTTCTTGTAACATTGGGGTACCTAGATAATATTGAGATTTTTTTCTATTTGCGTAAAATTAGAATTTTGGTATTTTACATGAGAGAGCATATTGAGTTGGTGTATATACTACAAAACAGAGTAGAAAAGGGCATTGTATATTTTTTCTGACAGATTATATTCAGAGCAATTTTGCTTTTAACAAAAGGGTGCCTAGATTATATTTATATATTTTTCGATTCGCTTAATTATAGAATATCTGTATTCTACATGAGAGAGCATATGGAGTTGGTGTATATACTCCAAAACACAGTAGAATAGGGCATTGTATATTTTTTCTGACAGATTATATTCAGAGCAATTTTTTTTTTAACATTGGTGGTGCCTAGATAATATTTAGATTTTTTTCGATTCACATAAATTTAGCATTTGGGTATTTTACATGAGAGAGCCTATTGAGTTGGTGTATATACTCCAAAACAAAGTAGAATAAGGCATTGTATATTTTTTTTAGCAGACTATATTCAGAGCCATTTTCTTTTAACTTTGGGGTGCCTAGATATTATTTAGATTTTTTTCGAATTGTGTAAAATTAAAATTTCGGTATTTTACATGAGAGAGCATATTGAGTTGGTGTATATACTCCAAAACAGAGTAGAGAAGGGAATTGTATATTTTTTCTGACAGATTATATTCAGAGAAATTTTGCTTTTATCATTCGGGAGCGAAGATGATAGTTAGATTTTTCTCATTTCATGTAAAATTAGAATTTCGGTATTTTACATGAGAGAGCATACTGAGTTGGTGTATATACTCCAAAACAGACTAGAATAAGGCATTGTATATTTTTTCTAACAGACTATATTCTGAGCCATTTTCTTTTAACTTTGGGGCGCCTAGATATTATTTCAATTTTTTTCGATTCACGTAAAATTAGAACTTTGGTATTTTACATGAGAGAGCATATTGAGTTGGTGTATATACTCCAAAACAGAGTAGAAAAGGGCATTGTATATTTTTTTGTGACATATTCAGAGCAATTTTGCTTTAAACATTGGGGAGTCTAGATAATATTTAGATTTTCTTCAATTCACGTAAAATTAAAATTTCGGTATTTTACATGAGAGAGCATACTGAGTTGGTGTATATACTACAAAACAGAGTAGAATAGGGCATTGTATATTTTTTGTGACAGATTATATTCAGAGCAATTTTGCTTTAAACATTGGGGTACCTAGATAATATTTACATTTTTTTGATTCGGGTAAAATTAGAATTTCTGTATTTTACAAGAGAGAGCATACTGAGTTGGTGTATATACTCCAAAACAGAGTAGAATAAGGCATTGTATATTTTTTCTAACAGACTATATTCAGAGCCATTTTCTTTTAACTTTGGGGTGCCTAGATATTATTTAGGTATTTTTCGATTCACGTAAAGTTAGAATTTCGGTATTTTACATGAGAGAGCATATTGAGTTGGTGTATATACTCCAAAACAGAATAGAAAAGGGCATTGTATATTTTTTGTGACAGATTATATTCAGAGCAATTTTGCTTTAAACATTGGGGTGCCTAGATAATATTTAGACTTTTTTCTTTTGATTCGCGTTAAATTCAAATTTCGGTATTTTACAAGAGAGAGCATATTGAGTTGGTGTATATATTCCAAAGAATTGTAGAATAGGGCATTGTACATTTTTTCTGAAAGATTATAGTCAGAGCTATTTCGCTTTTAACATTGTGGTGCCTAGGTAATATTTAGATTTTTTCGATTCGCTTAAATATAGAA
This sequence comes from Callithrix jacchus, assembly GCF_049354715.1. NCBI lineage: Eukaryota > Metazoa > Chordata > Mammalia > Primates > Cebidae > Callithrix > Callithrix jacchus. Next base: position 177,281,186 of record NC_133505.1, read on the forward strand.
TTTCTGTTTTTTACATGAGAGAGCATATGGAGTTGGTGTATATACTCCAAAACAGAGTAGAATAGGGCATTGGATCTTTGTTCTGACAGATTATATTCAGCGCAATTTTGTTTTATACAATGGGGTGCCTAGATAATACTTAGATTTTTTTGATTCGCTTAAATATAGAATTTCTGTATTTTAGATGAGAGAGCATATGGAGTTGCTGTATATACCCTAAAACAGATAAGAATAAGGCATTGTATATTTTTTCTGACAGAATATATTCAGAGCAATTTTTTTTTTAACATTGGGGTGCCTAGATAATATTTAGATTTTTTTCGATTCACGTAAATATAGAATTTGTGTATTTTACATGAGAGAGCACATGGAGTTGGTGTATATTCTCCAAAACAGAGTAGAATAAGGTAGTGTATATTTTCTCTAACAGACTATATTCAGAGCCATTTTCTTTTAACTTTGGGGTGCCTAGATATTATTAAGATTTTCTTCGATTCGCGTAAATGTAGAATTTCGGTATTTTACACGAGAGAGCATACTGAGTTGGTGTATATACTACAAAACAGAGTAGAAAAGGGCATTGTCTATTTTTTCTGACAGATTATATCCAGAGCAATTTTGCTTTTAACATTGGGGCGCCTAAATAATATTTATATTTTTTTCGATTCGCTTAAATATAGAATTTCTGTGTTTTACATGAGAGGGCATATGGAGTTGGTGTATATACTCCAAAACTGAGTAGAATAAGGCATTGTATATTTTTTCTAACAGACTATATTCACAGCCATTTCCTTTTAACTTTGGGGCGCCTAGATATTATTTAAATTTTTTTCGATTCGCATAAAATTAGTATTTCAGTATTTTACATGAGAGAGCATATTGAGTTGGTGTATATACTACAAAACAGAGTAAAAAAGGGCATTGTATATTTTATCTGACAGATTATATTCAGAGAAATTTTTCTTCTAATGTTGGGGTGCCTAGATAATATTTAGATATATTTTGATTAGCTTAAATATAGAATTTTTGTATTTTATATGAGAGAGCATATGGAGTTGGTGTATATACTCCAAAACAAAGTAGAATAGGGCATTGTATATTTTTTCTGACAGATTATCTTCACAGCAGATTTGTTTTTAACATTGGTGTGCCTAGATAATATTTAGATTTTTTCGATTCGGGTGAAATTAGAATTTCTTTATTTTTCATGAGAGAGCATATTGAGTTGGTGTATATACTACAAAACAGAGTAGAAAAAGGCATTGTATATTTTTTCTGACAGATTATATTCAGAGCAATTTTGCTTTTAACAGTAGGGTGCCAAGATAATGTTTAGATTTTATTCGATTCGCTTAAATATAGATTTTCTGTATTTTACATGAGAGAGCATATGGAGTTGCTGTATATTCTCCAAAACAGAGTAGAATAGGGCATTGTATATTTTATCTGACAGATTATATTCAGAGAAATTATGTTTTTAACATTGGGGTGCCTAGATAATATTTAGATTTTTTTCCATTCACGTAAATTAAGAATTTCTGTATTTTACATGAGAGAGCATACTGAGTTGGTGTATATACTCCTAAACAGAGTAGAATAACGCATTGTATATTTTTTCTAACAGACTATATTCAGAATCATTTTCTTTTAACTTTAGGGCGCCTAGATATTATTTAGATTTTTTCGATTCGCGTAAAATTAGAATTAACTATTTTACATGAGAGAGCATATTGAGTTGGTGTATATATGCCAGAACAGAGTAAAAAAGGGCATTGTATATTTTTTCTGACAGATTATATTCAGAGCAATTTTGGTTTTAAGATTGGTGTGCCTAGATAATATTTAGATTTTTTGGATTCGGCTAATTTTAGAATTTCTGTCTTTTACATGCGAGAGCATATTGTTTTGGTGTATATACTACGAAACAGGGTAGAAAAGTGCATTGTATATTTTTTCTGACAGATTATATTCAGAGACATTTTGCTTTTAACATGGGGTGCCTAGATAATATATAGATTTTTTTCGATTCGCTTAAATATAGAATTTCTGTATTTTACATGAGAGAGAATATCGAGTTGGTGTATATACTCCAAAACAGAGTAGAATAGGGCATTGTATATTTTTTTCTGACAGATTATATTAAGCGCAATTTTGTTTTTAACATTGGGGTGCCTAGATAATATTTAGATTTCTTTTGATTCACGTAAAATTAGAATTTCTGTATTTTACAGGAGAGAGCATATTGAGTTGATGTATATACTTCAAAACATAATAGAAAAGGGCATTGTATATTTTATCTGACAGATTATATTCAGAGCAACTTTGCTTTTAACATTGGGGTTCCCAGATAATGTTTAGGTTTTTTTCGATTCACGTAAAATAGAATTTCGGTATTTTACATGAGAGAGCATACTGAGTTGGTGTATATACTCCAAAAACAGAGTAGAATAAGGCATTGTATATTTTTTCTAACAGACTATATTCAGAGCCATTTTCTTTTTTCTTTGGGGTGCCTAGATATTATATAGATTTTTTAGATTCACGTAAAATTATAATTTTGGTTTTTTACATGAGAGAGCATATTGAGTTGGGTTATATACTCCAAAACAAAGTACAAAAGGTCATTGTATATTTTATATTACAGATTCCATTCAGATCAATTTTGCTTTTAACACTGGGGTGCCTAGATAATATTTAGATTTTTGTCGATACATGTAAATTTCGCTTTTCGGTATTTTACATGAGAAAGCATACTGAGTTGGTGTATATACTCCAAAACAGAGTAGAATAAAGCATTGTATATTTTATCTGACAGATTATATTCAGAACAATTTTGTTTTTAAAATTGGGGTGCCTAGATAATATTTAGATTTCTTCGATTCGCGTACATTTAGAATTTTACTATTTTACATGAGAGAGCATACTAAGTTGGTATATATACTCCAAATCAGAGAAGAATAAGACATTGCATATTTTTTCTAACAGACTATATTCAGAGCCATTTTCTTTTAACTTTGGGGCGCCTAGGTATTATTTAGATATTTTTCGATTCACGTAAAATTTGAATTTCGGTATTTCACATTAGAGAACATATTGAGGTCTTGTATACACTCCAAAACAGAGTAGAAAAGGGCATTGTATATTTTGTCTGACAGACTATATTCAGAGCAATTTTGTTTTTAACATTCCTGTGCCTAGATAATATTTAGTTTTTTTGATTCACGTAAATTTAGAATTTCTGTATTTTACATGAGAGAGCATGCTGAGTTGGTGTATATACTCTAAAATAGAGTAGAATAGGGCATTTTATTTTTTTTGACACATTATGTTCAGAGCAATTTTGTTTTTAAAATTGGTGTGCCTAGATATTATTTAGATTTTTTCGATTCAGAAAAAATTAGAATTTCTGTATTTTTCATGAGAGAGCATATTGAGTTGGTGTATTTACTACAAAACAAAAAGGAAAAGGGCATTGTATATTTTTTTGGACAGATTATATTCAGAGCAGTTTTGCTTTTAACATTGGCATGCCTAGATAATATTTAGATTTTTTTCGATTCGCTTAAAATATAGAATTTCGGTATTTAACATGAGACAGCATACTGAGTTGGTGTATATACTCCAAAACAGAGTAGAATAGAGCATTGTATATTTTTTCTAACAGATTATATTCAGAGCAATTTTGTTTTAACATTGGGGTGCCTAGATAACATTTAAATTTTTTCAATTCACGTAAAATGAGAATTTCGGTGTTTTACGTGAGAGAGCATACTGAGTTGGTGTATATACCCCAAAACAGAGTAGAAAAGAACATTGTATATTTTTACTGACAGATTATATTCAGAGCTTTTTTGCTTTTAACATTGGAGTGCCTAGATAATATTTAGATTATTTTCGATTCACGTAAACTTAGAATTTCTTTATTTTACTTGAGAGAGCGTATTGAGTTGGTGTATATACTCCAAAACAGAGTAGAATAAGGCATTGTATATTTTTTATACCAGACTATATTCAGAGCCATTTTCTTTTTTTCTTTTTTTTTTTTTTTAAATTTTTTATTGGATTATAGGTTTTGGGGTACATGAGCAGAGCATGCAAGACAGTTGCGTAGGTACACACATGGCAGTGTGCTTTGTTTTCTTCTCCCCTTCACCCACATTTGGCATTTCTCCCCAGGCTATCCCTCCCCACCTCCCCCTCCCACTGGCCCTCCCCTTTTCCCCCCAATAGACCCCAGTGTTTAGTACTCCCCTTTCTGTGTCCATGTGTTCTCATTTTTCATCACCCACCTATGAGTGAGAATATGCGGTGTTTCATTTTCTGTTCTTGTGTCAGTTTGCTGAGGATGATGTTTTCCAGATTCATCCATGTCCCTACAAACTACACGAACTCATCATTTCTGATTGCTGCATAATATTCCATGGTGTATATGTGCCACATTTTTCCAATCCAGTCTATTATCAATGGGCATTTGGGTTGATTTTAGGTCTTTGCTATTGTAAACAGTGCTGCAATGAACATTCGTGTACATGTGTCCTTATAGTAGAACGATTTATAGTCTTTTGGATATATACCCAGTAATGGGATTGCTGGGTCAAATGGAATTTCTATTTCTAAGGCCTTGAGGAATCGCCACACTGTCTTCCACAATGGTTGAACTAATTTACACTCCCACCAACAGTGTAAAAGTGTTCCTTTTTCTCCACATCCTCTCCAGCATCTGTTGTCTCCAGATTTTTTAATGATCGCCATTCTAACTGGCGTGAGATGGTATCTCAATGTGGTTTTGATTTGCATCTCTCTGACGACCAGTGACGATGAGCATTTTTTCATGTGATTGTTGGCCTCATATATGTCTTCTTTCGTAAAGTATCTGTTCATATCCTTTGCCCACTTTTGAATGGGCTTGTTTGTTTTTTTCCTGTAAATCTGCTTGAGTTGTTTGTAAATTCTGGATATCAGCCCTTTGTCAGATGGGTAGACTGCGAAAATTCTTTCCCATTCTGTTGGTTGCCGATCCACTCTAGTGACTGTTTCTTTTGCCGTGCAGAAGCTGTGGAGTTTCATTAGGTCCCATTTGTCTATTTTGGCTTTTGTTGCCAATGCTCTTGGTGTTTTGTTCATGAAGTCCTTGCCTACTCCTATGTCCTGGATAGTTTTGCCTAGATTTCCTTCTAGGGTTTTATTGATGCCAGGTCTTATGTTTAAGTCTTTAATCCATCTGGAGTTAATTTTAGTTTAAGGTGTCAGGAAGGGGTCCAGTTTCTGCTTTCTGCACATGGCTAGCCAGTTTTCCCAACACCATTTGTTAAACATGGAATCCTTGCCCCATTGCTTGTTTTTGTCAGGTTTATCAAAGATTGTATAGTTGTATGTATGTTGTGTTGCCTCCGGTGCCTCTGTTTTGTTCCATTGGTCTATATCTCTGTTTTGGTACCAGTACCATGCTGTTTTGATTACTGTAGCCTTGTAGTATAGTTTGAAATCCGGTAGTGTGATGCCCCCCGCTGTGTTCTTTTTGCTTAGAATTGACTTGGCTATGCGGGCTCTCTTTTGGTTCCATATGAAGTTCATGGTGGTTTTTTCCAGTTCTGTGAAGAAAGTCAATGGTAGCTTGATGGGGATAGCGTTGATTCTGTAAATTACTTTGGGCAGTATAGCCATTTTCACGATATTAATTCTTCCTAACCATGAACATGGAATGTTTCTCCATCTGTTTGTGTCCTCTCTGATTTCGTTGAGCAGTGGTTTGTAGTTCTCCTTGAAGAGGTCCCTTACGTTCCTTGTGAGTTGTATTCCAAGGTATTTTATTCTTTTTGTAGCAATTGCGAATGGCAGTTCGCTCTTGATTTGGCTTTCTTTAAGTCTGTTATTGGTGTAGACGAATGCTTGTGATTTTTGCACATTGATTTTATATCCTGAGACTTTGCTGAAGTTGTTTATCAGTTTCAGGAGTTTTTGGGCTGAGGCGATGGGGTCTTCTAGGTATACTATCATGTCGTCTGCAAATAGAGACAATTTGGCTTCCACCTTTCCTATTTGAATACCCTTTATTTCTTTTTCTTGCCTGATTGCTCTGGCTAGAACTTCCACTACTATATTGAATAGGAGTGGTGAGAGAGGGCATCCTTGTCTAGTACCAGATTTCAAAGGGAATGCTTCCAGTTTTTGCCCATTCAGTATGATATTGGCTGTTGGTTTGTCATAAATAGCTTTTATTACTTTGAGATGCGTTCCATCGATACCGAGTTTATTGAGGGTTTTTAGCATAAAGGGCTGTTGAATTTTGTCAAATGCCTTCTCTGCGTCAATTGAGATAATCATGTGGTTTTTGTTTTTGGTTCTGTTTATGTGGTGAATTACGTTGATAGACTTGCGTATGTTGAACCAGCCTTGCATCCCTGGGATGAATCCTACTTGATCATGATGAATAAGTTTTTTGATTTGCTGTTGCAATCGGCTTGCCAATATTTTATTGAAGATTATTGCATCTATGTTCATCATGGATATTGGCCTGAAGTTTTCTTTTCTCGTTGGGTCTCTGCCGGGTTTTGGTATCAGGATGATGTTGGTCTCATAAAATGATTTGGGAAGGATTCCCTCTTTTTGGATTGTTTGAAATAGTTTTAGAAGGAATGGTACCAGCTCCTCCTTGTGTGTCTGGTAGAATTCGGCTGTGAACCCGTCTGGACCTGGGCTTTTTTTGTGAGGTAGGCTCTTAATTGCTGCCTCAACTTCAGACCTTGTTATTGGTCTATTCATAGTTTCAGCTTCCTCCTGGTTTAGGCTTGGGATGACACAGGAGTCCAGGAATTTATCCATTTCTTCCAGGTTTACTAGTTTATGTGCATAGAGTTGTTTGTAATATTCTCTGATGATGATTTGAATTTCTGTGGAATCTGTGGTGATTTCCCCTTTATCATTTTTATTGCATCTATTTGGTTGTTCTCTCTTTTATTTTTAATCAATCTGGCTAGTGGTCTGTCTATTTTGTTGATCTTTTCAAAAAACCAGCTCTTGGATTTATTGATTTTTTGAAGGGTTTTTCGTGTCTCTATCTCCTTCAGTCCAGCTCTGATCTTTGTTATTTCTTGTCTTCTGCTGGGTTTTGAGTTTTTTTGATCTTGCTCCTCTAGCTCTTTCAATTTTGACGATAGGGTGTCAATTTTGGATCTTTCCATTCTCCTCATATGGGCACTTATTGCTATATACTTTCCTCTAGAGACTGCTTTAAATGTGTCCCAGAGGTTCTGGCACGTTGTGTCTTCGTTCTCATTGGTTTCGAAGAACTTCTTTATTTCTGCCTTCATTTCGTTGTTTACCCAGTCAACATTCAAGAGCCAGTTGTTCAGTTTCCATGAAGCTGTGCGGTTCTGGGTCGGTTTCTGAATTCTGAGTTCTAACTTGATTGCACTATGGTCTGAGAGGCTGTTTGTTATGATTTCAGTTGTTTTGCATTTGTTGAGCAGTGCTTTACTTCCAATTATGTGGTCAATTTTAGAGTAGGTGTGATGTGGTGCTGAGAAGAATGTGTATTCTGTGGATTTGGGGTGGAGAGTTCTGTAAATGTCCACCAGGTTTGCTTGCTCCAGGTCTGAGTTCAAGCCCTGGGTATCCTTGTTGATTTTCTGTCTGGTTGATCTGTCTAGTATTGACAGTGGAGTGTTAAAGTCTCCCACTATTATTGTGTGGGAGTCTAAGTCCTTCTGTAAGTCATTAAGAACTTGCCTTATGTATCTGGGTGCTCCTGTGTTGGGTCCATATATGTTTAGGATCGTTAGCTCTTCTTGTTGTATCGATCCTTTTACCATTATGTAATGGCCTTCTTTGTCTCTTTTGATCTTTGTTGCTTTAATGTCTATTTTATCAGAGATGAGAATTGCAACTCCTGCTTTTTTTTGCTTTCCATTAGCTTGGTAAATCTTCCTCCATCCCTTTATTTTGAGCCTTTGTGTATCCTTGCATGTGAGATGGGTTTCCTGGATACAGCACACTGATGGGTTTTGGATTTTTATCCAATTTGCCAGTCTGTGTCTTTTGATTGGTGCATTTAGTCCATTTACATTTAGGGTTAATATTGTTATGTGTGAATTTGATACTGCCATTTTGATTCTAAGTGGCTGTTTTGCCTGTTAGTTGTTGTAGATTCTTCATTATGTTGAAGCTCTTTAGCATTCAGTGTGATTTGGGAATGGCTGGTACTGGTTTTTCCTTTCTATGTGTAGTGCCTCTTTTAGGAGCTCTTGTAAAGCAGGCCTGGTGGTGACAAAATCTCTGAGTACTTGCTTGTTCGCAAAGGATTTTATTCTTCCTTCACTTCTGAAGCTCAGTTTGGCTGGATATGAAATTCTGGGTTGAAAGTTCTTTTCTTTAAGAATGTTGAATATTGGCCCCCACTCTCTTCTGGCTTGTAGTGTTTCTGCCGAGAGATCTGCTGTGAGTCTGATGGGCTTCCCTTTGTGGGTGACCCGACCTTTCTCTCTGGCTGCCCTTAGGATTCTCTCCTTTATTTCAACCCTGTTGAATCTGACGATTATGTGCCTTGGGGTTGCTCTTCTTGTGGAATATCTTTGTGGTGTTCTCTGTATTTCCTGCAATTGAGTGTTGGCTTGTCTTGCTAGGTGGGGGAAATTTTCCTGGATGATGTCCTGAAGAGTATTTTCCAGCTTGGATTCATTCTCTTCGTCCCCTTCTGGTACACGTATCAAACGTAGGTTAGGTCTTTTCACATAGTCCCACATTTCTTGGAGACTTTGTTTATTCCTTTTTGCGCTTTTTTCTCTGATCTTGGTTTCTCGTTTTATTTCATTGAGTTGGTCTTCGACTTCGGATATTCTTTCTTCTGCTTGGTCAATTCGGCTATTGAAACTTGCGTTTGCTTCGTGAAGTTCTCGTATTGTGTTTTTCAGCTCCTTTAATTCATTCATATTCCTCTCTAAGGTATCCATTCTTGTTATCATTTCCTCGAATCTTTTTTCAAGGTTCTTAGTTTCTTTGCATTGATTTAATACATGATCTTTTAGCTCACAAAAGTTTCTCATTATCCATCTTCTGAAGTCTAATTCCGTCATTTCGTCACAGTCATTCTCCGTCCAGCTTTGTTCCCTTGCTGGTGAGGAGTTTTGGTCCTTTCTAGGAGGCTATGTGTTCTGGTTTCGGGTGTTTTCCTCCTTTTTGCGCTGGTTTCTTCCCATCTTTGTGGATTTGTCCGCTGGTCGTCTGCGCAGTTGCTGACTTTTCGTTTGGGTCTCTGAGTGGACACCCAGAATGTTGATGATGAAGTATTTCTGTTGCTTGGTTTTCCTTCTACCAGTCTAGCCCCTTCGCTGTACGACTGTTGAGGTCCGCTCCAGACCCTGCTTGTCTGGGGTGCTCCTCTAGTAGCTGTGGCACAGCGAGGGATGCTACCAGTTTCTTTTTCTGCTCTCTTTGTCCCAGGATGATGCCTGCCTAATGACAGTATTTTGGATATAGAGGGGTCAGGGAGCTGCTTGAGGAGACAGTTTGTACTTTATAGGGGTTTAATTGCTGAGCTGTGCACTCTTGTTCATTCAGGGCTGTTAGGCTGCTATGTTTGATTCTGCTGCAACACAGCTCATTAAACAACCCTTTTTTTTTTTCTCAAATGCTCTGTGTTGAGGGGTTTGGGCTTTATTTTTGGATGTCCGATCAGGTGACCTGCCCAGCTCGAAGGCAGACTAGCCACTGTTTGGCTGCCGAGGCTCCGCCCTGCTGTTGTGTGATTCGCGCTGTTCCTGCCGGCTCTGCTGTGGTCTCCGCCACACCCTGCAGCGGAGTCTCTTCATTGTAGCATGTTGCCTCAGCAATGGCAGGCTGCGTCAGCAGTGGGCGTGTATCTCAGTAGGGACGGGTTGCCTCGGCAACGGTTGGCTGCGTCAGCAGTGGGCGTGTATCTCAATTGGGGTGGGTTGCCTCGGCAACGGCTGGCTGCCTCAGCAGTGGGCGTGTATATCAGTTGGGGCAGGTTGCCTCCGTAGTGGTGGACGCCCCTCCCCCACAGAGCGTCTCGGACCGTCTGCCCGGGATAGTTTGAAATCGCGGTTTTGTTCGTCCCACTGGGTATCCCAAACGATCTGTCCCTGCAATCCCCTGGGCTGGGCTACTGTGCAAGTCTCATTCAGTCTCAAGTCCAGCCCTCTCAAGTCTCAGGTTGCCGGTTCAACAAGGCACCCGGACAAGCGCACCCTGTGGGGATTGCTGGATAGGGCCGGCCGCCGCCGCCCCGGCTGCCGGCTTCGCCAGGCAGACCTACTGCCTGGCGTCCCGTGTCTTTTTATACTTGGGAGTTTCCCCGTTCTGTGGGCAACAAAGATCAGTCTGGAAATGCAGCACTGACTCACCGTTTGCGAATTCAACGCGGGCTCCAATCCTGGGTTGTTCTCACAGCGCCATCTTGAGTCCCCTCCAGAGCCATTTTCTTTTAACTTTGGGGCATCTAGATATTATTTAGATTGTTTTTGATTCACGTAAAATTAGAATTTCGCTATTTTACATGAGAGAGCATATTGAGCTGGTGCATATACTCCAAAACAGAGTAGAAAAGGGCATTGTATATTTTTTCTGATAGATTATATTCAGAGCAATTTTACTTTTAACATTGGGGTGCCTAGATAATATTTAGATTCTTTTCAAATCACGTAATTCTAGAATTTCGGTATTTTACATGAGAGAGCATTCTGTGTTGGTGTATATACTCAAAAACAGAGTAGAATAGGGCATTGTATATTTTTTCTGACAGACTATGTTCCGATAAATTTTGTTTTTATCATTTGGGTGTCTAGATTATATTTAGATTTTTTTGATTCGGTTAAAATTTAAATTTCTGTATTTTACATGAGACAGCATATTGAGTTGGTGTATATACTACAAAACAGAGTAGAAAAAAGCATTGCATATATTTTCTGACAGATTATATTCAGAGCAATTTTGCTTTTAACATTGGGGTGCCTAGATAATATTTAAATTTTTTTCAATTCACGTAAAATTACAATTTCGGTATTTTACATAAGAGAGCACACTGACTTGGTGTATATTCTCCAAAACAGAGTAGAATCGGGCATTGTATATTTTTTCTGACAGATTATATTCAGAGCAAATTTGTTTTTAAAACTGGGGTGCCTAGATAATATTTAGATTATTTTGATTTGGGTAAAATTATAATTTCTGTATTTTACATGAGAGAGCATATTGAGATGGTGTATATACTACAAAACAGGGTAGAAAAGAACATTGTATTATTTTTCGGACAGATTATATTCAGAGCAATTTTACTTTTAACATTTGGGTGCCTAGATAATATTTAGATTTTTTTGATTCGCTTAAATATAGAATTTCTGTATTTTAGATGAGAGAGCATATGGAGTTGGTGTATATACTCTAAAACAGATAAGAATAAGGCATTGTATATTTTTTCTGACAGAATATATCCAGAGCAATTTTGTTTTTAACATTGGGGTGCCTAGATAATATTTATATTTTTTTCAATTCACGTAAGTATAGAATTTGTGTATTTTACATGAGAGACCATATGGAGTTGGTGTATATTCTCCAAAACAGAGTAGAATAGGGCATTGTATAATTTTTCTGACAGACTATATTCAGAACAATTTTGTTTTTAACATTGGGGTGCCTAAATAACGTTTAGATTTTTTTCGATTCACGTAAAATTATAATTTCGGTATTTTACATGAGAGAGCATACTGAGTTGGTGTATATACTCCAAAACAGAGTAGAATAAGGCATTGTATATATTTTCTAACAGACGATATTTAGAGCCATTTTCTTTTAACTTTGGGGCGCCTAGATATTATTTAGATTTTTTTTTGATACGCGTAAAATTGGAATTTCTGTATTTTACATGAGAGGGCATATTGAGTTGGTGTATATATTCCAAAACAGAGTAGAAAAGGGCATTGTATATTTTTTCTGACAGATTATATTTAGAGCAATTTTGCTTTTAACATTGGGGTGCCTAGATGATATTTAGATTTTTTTCGATTCACGTAAAATTAGAATTTTATTATTTTACATTAGTGAGCATATTGACTTGGATTATATACTGCAAAGCAGAGTGGAAAAGGGCATTGTATATTTTTTCTGACAGATTATATTTAGAGCAATTTTGTTTTTAACATTGGGGTGCCTAGATAATCTTTAGATTTTTTTTGATTCGAGTAAATTTAGAATTTAGTTATTTTACATGACAGAGCATATTGAGTTCCTGTATATACTCCAAAACAGAGTAGAAAAAAGCATTGTGTATTTTTTCTGACAGACTATATTCAGAGCAATTTTTGTTATAGCATTGGAATGCCTAAATAATACTTAGAATTTTATCGGTTCGTGTAAAACTAGAATTTCTGATACTTACCTGGGAGATCATATTGAGTTGGTGTATATAATCTGAAACATCGTTGAAGAAGGCATTGTATATTTCTTTTGACAGATTACATTCAGTCCAATTTTGCTTTTAACATTGGGTTACCTAGTTTATATTTAGATTTTTTTCGATTCGCGTTAAATTAGAATTTCGGTATTTTACATGGGAGAGCATATTGAGTTGGTGTATATACTCCACAAAAGAGTAGAAAAGGGCATTGTATATTTTTATGACAGATCATACTCAGAGAAATGTTGCTTTTAACATTGGGGTGCCTAAATAATATTTAGATTTCATTCGATAAGCGTCAATTTATAATTTCAGTATTTTACAGGTGAGAGCATATTGAGTTGGTGTATATACGCCAAAACAGAGTAGAAAAGGGCATTGTATATTTTTTCTGACAGATTATAATCAGAGGAATTTTGGTTTTAACATTGGGTTGCCTAGATAATATTTAGTTTTTTTTTTTTTGATTCGCTTAAATATAGAATTTCTGTATTTTACATAAGACAGCATATTGAGTTGATGTATATACTCCAAAACAGAGTAGAATAGGGCATTGTATATTTTTTCTGACAGCCTATATTCAGAGCAATTTTGTTTTTAACATTGGGGTGCCTAGGTAATAATTAGATTTTTTTCGATTCACGTAAAATTAGAATTTCTGTATTTTACATGAGAGAGCATACTGAATTGGTGTATGTACCCCAAAACAGAGTAGAAAACAGCATTATATATTTTTTCTGACAGATTATATTCAGAGCAATTTTGCTTTTAACATTTGGGTGCATAGATAATATTTAGATTTTTTTCGATTCGCTTAAATATACAATTTCTGTATTTTACATGAGAGAGCATATGGAGTTGGTGTATATACTCCAAAACAGAATAGAATAGGGCATTGTATATTTTTTCTGACAGACTATATTCAGAGCAATTTTGTTTTTAACATTGGGGTGCCTAGATAATATTTAGATTTTTCGATTCGGGTAAAATTAAAATTTCTGTATTTTACAGGAGAGAGCATACTGAGTTTGTGTATATATTCCAAAACAGAGTAGAATAAGGCATTGTAAATTTTTTCTAACAGACTATATGCAGAGCCATTTTCTTTTAACTTTGGGGTGCCTTGATATTATTTAGATTTCTTTCGATTCGCGTATAATTATAATTTCGGGATTTTACATGAGAGAGCATACTGAGTTGGTGTATATACTCTAAAACAAAGTAGAATAGGGCATTGTATATTTTTTTCTGACAGATTATATTCAGAGCAATTTTACTTTTAACATTAGGGTGCCTAGATAATATTTAGATTTTTTTCGATTCTCTTAAATATACAATTTCTGTATTTTACATGAGAGAGCAAGTAGCGATGGTGTATATAGTCAAAAACAGAGGAGAATAGGGCATTGAATATTTTTTCTGACAGATTATATTCAGAGCAATTTTGTTTTTACCATTGGGGTGTTTATATAATATATAGATTTTTTTGATTTGGGTAAAATTAGAATTTCGCTATTTTACATTAGAGAGCATACTGAGTTGGTGTATATACTCCAAAAGAGAGTAGAATAAAACATTGTATATTTTTTCTAACAGTCTATATTCAGAGACATTTTGTTTTAACCTTGGGGCGCCTAGATATTATTTACATTTTTTTCGATTCGCGTAAAATTAGAATTTCGGTATTTTAAATGAGAGAGCATATTGAGTTAGTGTATATACTACAAAAAAGAGTAGAAAAGGGAATTGTATATTTTTTCTGACAGATTATATTCAGAGCAATTTTGTTTTTAACATTTGGGTGCCTAGGTAATAATTAGATTTTTTTCGATTCAGGTAAAATTAGAATTTCGGTATTTTACATGAGAGAGCATACTGAGTTGGTGTATGTACTCCAAAACAGAGTAGAAAAGAGCATTGTATATTTTTTCTGACAGATTATATTCAGAGCAATTTTGCTCTTAACATTGGGGCGCCTAGATATTATTTAGATTTTTTTCGATTCACGTAAATGTAGAATATCGGTGTTTTACATGATAGAGCATAGAAAGTTGGTGTATATACTCCAAAACAGACTAGAATAGGGCATTTTATATTTTTTCAGACAGATTATATTCAGAGCAATGTTGTTTTTAACATTGGAGTGCCTAGATAATATTTAAATTTTTTTCGATTCGGGTAAAATTAGAATTTCTGTATTTTACATGAGAGAGCATACTGAGTTGGTGTATATACTAAAAAATAAAGTAGAAAATGGCATTGTATACTTTTTGTGACAGATTATATTCAGAGCAATTTTGCTTTTAAAATTGGAATGCCTAGGTAATATTTAGATTCTTTTCGATTCGCTTAAATATAGAATTTTTGTATTTTACATGAGAGAGCATATGGAGTTGGTGTATATACTCCAAAACAGAGTAGAATAGGGCATTGTATATTTTTTCTCACAGTTTATATTCAGAGCAATTTTGTTTTTAACATTGGGGTGCCTAGATAATATTTAGATTTTTTCGATTCGGGTAAAATTAGAATTTCGGTATTTTACATGTAAGAGGACAATGAGTTGGTGTATATATTACAAAACAGAGTAGAATGAAGCATTGTATATTTCTTCGGACAGATTATATTCGGGGTAATTTTGCTTTTAACATTGGTGTACCTAGATAATATTTACATATTTTTCGATTCGCTTAAATATAGAATTTCTGTATTTTACATGAGAGAGCATATTGAGTTGGTGTATATAGTCCAAAACAAAGTAGAATAGGGCATTGTATATTTTTTCCAACAGATTATATTCAGAGCAATTTTTTTTTTAACATTGAGTTGCCTAGATAATATTTAGATTTTTTCGATACAGGTAAAATTAGAATTTCTGTATTTTACATGAGAGAGCATCCTGAGTTGGTGTATGTACTCCAAAACCGAGTAGAATAAGGCATTGTATATTTTTTCTAACAGACTATATTGAGAGCCATTTTATTTTAACTTTGGGGTGCCTACATATTATTTAGATTGTTTTCAATTCACGTAAAATTAGAATTTCGATATTTTACATGAGAGAGCATACTGAGTTTGTGTATATACTACAGAAAAGAATAGAATAGGGCATTGTATATTTTTTCTGACAGATTATATTCAGAGAATTTTGCTTTTAATATTGGGGTGCCTATATAATTTTTAGAGTTTTTCGATCCGGGTAAAATTAGAATTTCTGTATTTTACATGAGAGAGCATATTGAGTTGGTGTATATACTACAAAATAGAGTAGAAAAGGGTATTGTATATTTTTTTGGACAGATTATATTCCGTGTAATTTTGCTTTAACATTGGGGTGCCTAGATAATATTTAGATTTTTTCGATTCGGGTAAAATTTGAATTTCTGTATTTTACATCAGAGAGCATACTGAGTTGGTTTATATACTCCAAAATAAAGTAGAATAAGGCATTGTGTGTTTTTTCTAACAGACGATATTTAGAGCCATTTTCTTTTAACTTTGGGGTGCCTTGATATTATTTAGATTTTTCTCAATTGCCGTAAAATTCGAATTTTGGTATTTTACATGAGAGAGCATACTGGGTTGGTGTATATACTCTAAAACAGAGTAGAATAGGGCATTGTATATTTTTTCTGACAGATTATATTCAGAGAAATTTTACTTTTAACATTCGTTTGCCTAGATAATAATTAGATTTTTTTCGATTCACGTAAATTTAGAATTTCGATATTTTACATGGGAGAGCAAGTAGAGATGGTGTATATAGTCAAAAACAGAGTTGAATAAGGCATTGAATATTTTTTCTGACAGATTGTATTCAGAGCAATTTTGTTTTTAACATTGGGGTGCCTAGATAATATTTAGAATTTTTTTCGTTTTGGGTAAATAAGAATTTCGGTATTTTACATGAGAGAGCATACTGAGTTGGTGTATATACTCCAAAACATAGTAGAATAAGGCATTATATATTTTTTCTAACAGTCTATATTCAGAGACATTGTCGTTTAACCTTGGGGCGCCTAGATATTATTTAGATTTATTTTGATTCGCGTAAAATTAGAATTTCTGTATTTTACAGGAGAGAGCATATGGAGTTGGTGTATATACTCCAAAACAGAGTAGAATAGAGCATAGTATATTTTTTCTAACGGACTAAACTCAGTGCCATTTTCTTTTAACTTTGGGGGCCTAGATATTATTAAGATTCTTTTCGATTTGTGAAAAATTCGAATTTCGGTATTTCACATGAGAGAGCATATTTAGTTGTTGTATATACTCTCAAACAGAGTAGAAAAGCGCATTGTATATTTTTTCTGACAGATTATATTCCGAGCAATATTGCTTTTAACATTCGTTTGCCTAGATAATAATTAGATTCTTTTCGATTCACGTAAAATTAGAATTTCTGTATTTTACATGAGAGAGCCTATTGAGTTGATCTATATACTCCAAAACCGAGGAGAATAAGGCATTGTAAATATTTTCTAACAGACTATATTCAGAATTATTTTCTTTTAACTTTGGGGCACGTAGATATTATTTACATTTTATTCAAATCGCATAAAATTAGAATTTTGGTATTTTACATCAGAGAGCATATTGAGTTGGTGTATATAGTCCAAAACAGAGTAAAAAAAGGCATTGTATATTTTTACTGAAAGATTATATTCAGATTAATTTTGCTTTTTTCATTGGGGTGCCTAGATAATATTTAGACTTTTTTCGATTCGCTTAAATATAGAATTTCTGGATTTTACATGAGAGAGCATATGGAGTTGGAGTATATACTCCAAAACAGAGTAGAAAAAAGCATTGTATATTTTTTACTGAGAGATTACATTCAGAGCAATTTTGCTTTTATCATTCGGGTGCCTAGATAATATTTCGATTTTTTTCAATTCACGTAAATTTAGAGTTTCGGTATTTTACATGAGAGAGCATATTGAGTTGTTGTATATACTACAAAACAGAGTAGAAGAGAACATTGTATATTTTCTCTGAAAGATTATATTCAGAGCAATTTTTTTTAACATTGGGGTGCCTAGATAATATTTAGATGTTTTACAATTCGCTTAAATATGAAATTTCTGTATTTTACATGAAAGAGCATATGCAGTTGGTTTATATACTACAAAAAAGAGTAGAATAAAGCATTGTATATTTTTTCTGACAGATTATATTCAGAACAATTTTGTTTTTAACATTGGGGTGCCTAGGTAATATTTAAATTTTTCGATTCGGTTAAAATTAGAATTTTGATATTTTCCAAGAGAGAGCACACTGAGTTGGTGTATATACTCCAAAACAGGGTAGAATAGTGCATTGTATATTTTAACTGACAGATTATATTCAGAGAAATTTTGTTTTTAACATTGGGGTGCCTAGATAAAATTTAAATATTTTTGATTCGAGTAAAATTAGAATTTCTGTATTTTACATGAGAGAGCAAATTGAGTTGGTTTATATACTACAAAAAAGAGTAGAAAAGGGCATTGTATATTTTTTCTGACAGATTATATTCAGAGCCATTTTCTTTTACCTTTTGAACGCCTAGATATTTAGATTTCTTTCGATTTGCGTAAAATTATAATTTCGGAATTATACATGAGAGAGCATATTGAGTTGGTTAATATACTCCAAAACCAAGTAGAAATGGGCATTGTACATTTTTTCTGACAGATTATATTCAGAGCAATTTTTCTTCTAACATTGGGGTCCCTACAGAATATTTAGATTTTTTTCGATTCATGTAAATTTAGAATTTTTGTATTTTACATGAGAGAGCATACTGAGTTGGTGTATATACTCCAAAGCAGAGTAGAATAGGGCATTGTATAGTATTTCTGACAGATTATATTCAGAGCAATTTTGTTTTTAACATTGGGGTGCCTAGATAATATTTAGATTTTTTTCAATACACCTAAAATTAGAATTTCCGTATTTTACATGAGAGAGCATACTGACTTGGTGTATATATTCCAAACAGAGTAGAATAAGGCATTGTATATTTTTTCTAACAGACTATATTCATAGCCCTTTTCTTTTAACTTTGGGGTGCCTAGATAGTATTTAGATTATTTTCGATTCACGTAAAATTAGAATTTCGGTATTTTACATGAGAGAGCATATTGAGTTGGTGTATATACACCAAAACAGAGTAGAAAAAGGCATTGTATAATTTTTCTGAAAGATTATATTCAGAGAAATTTTGCTTTTAACCTTGGGGTGCCTAGATAATATTTAGATTTTTTTTGATTCATTTAAATATAGAATTTCTGTACTTTACATGAGAGAGCATATGGAGTTGGTGTATATACTCCAAAACAGAGTAGAATAGGGCATTCTATATATTCTCTGACAGATTATATTCAGAGACATTTTCTTTTAACTTTGGGGCGCTTAGATATTATTTAGATTTTTTTTTGATTCACGTAAAATTAGCATTTTGCTCTTTTACATGACAGAGCATATTGAGTTGGTGTATATACACCAAAATAGAGTAAAATTGGGCATTGTAGGTTTTTTCTGAAAGATTATATTCAGAGAAATTTTGCTTTAAACTTTGGGGTGCCTAGACAATATTTAGATATTTTTGATTCACGTAAAATTAGAATTTCGGAATTTTACATGAGAGAGCATACTGAGTTGGTGTATATACTTCAAAATAGACTAGAATAAGGCATTGTATATTTTCCCTAACAGACTATATTCAGAGCCATTTGCTTTTAACTGTGGGGCGCCTAGATCTTATTTAGATTTCTTTTGATACACTTAAATTTAGAATGTCGGTATTTTACATGAGAGAGCATATTGAGTTGGTGTATATATTCCAAAAATGAGTAAAATAGGGCATTGTATATTTTTTCTGACAAATTATATTCAGAGTGATTTTGCTTTTAACATTGGGGTGCCTAGATGATATTTAGATATTTTTCGATTCACGTAAAATTAGAATTCCGGTATTTTACAAGATAGAGCATACTGAGTTGGTGTATATACTCCAAAAAAGAGTAGAATAGGGCATTGTATATTTTTTCTGACAGATTGTATTCAGAGCAATTTTGTTTTTAACATTGGGGTGCCTGGATAATATTTAGATTTTTTCGATTCAGGTAATATTAGAATTTCTGTATTTTACATGAGAGAGCATATTGAGTTGGTGTATATGCTACAAAACAGAGTAGAATAGGGCATTGTATATTTTCTCTGACAGATTATATTCAGAGCAATTTTGTTTTTAACATTGGGGTGCGCAGACAATATTTAGATTTTTTCGATTCGGTTAAAAGTAGAATTTCTCTATTTTACATGAGAGAGGATACTGAGTTGGTGTATATACTCCAAAACAGAGTAGAAATGGGCATTGTATATTTTTCTGACAGATTATATTCAGAGCAATTTTGCTTTTAACTTTCGGGTGCCTAGATAATATTTAGAATTTTTTGGATTCACGTAAAATTAGAATTTCGATATTTTACATGAGAGAGCATACTGAGTTGGTGTATATACTCCAGAAAAGAGTAAAATAAGGCATTGTATATTTTTTAAAACTGACTATATTCAGAGCCATTTTATTTTAATTATGGGGCGCCTAGATATTATTTAGATTTTTTTCGATTCGCGTAAAATTTGAATTTCGGTATGTTACATGAGAGACCGTATTGAGTTGGTTTATATACTCCAAAAAGAGTAGGAAAGAGCATCGTATATTCTTTCTGAGAGATTAAATTCAGAGTAATTTTGCTTTTAACATTGGGGTGCCTAGATAATATTTAGATTTTTTTTGATTCGCTTAAATATAGAATTCCTTTATTTTACATGAGAGAGTATATGGAGTTGGTGTATATACTGAATATAATCTGTCAGAAAAAATATACAATGCGCTTTTCTACTTTGTTTGGGAGTATATTCAACAACTAAATATGCTCTCTCATGTAAAATACCGAAATTCGAATTTTTCACGAATCGAAAACAATCTTAATAATATCTAGGCCCCCAAAGTTAAAAGAAAATGGCACTGAGTATAGTCCGTTAGAAAAAATTTACTATGCTCTATTCTACTCTGTTTTGGAGTATATAAACCAACTCCATATGCTCTCTCATGTAAAATACAGAAATTCTATATTTAAGCAAATAGAAAAAATATAAATATTATCTAGGCACCCCAATGTTACAAGCAAAATTTTACGTGAATCGAAAAAAAACCTAATTATTATCTTGGCACCCCAATGTAAAAAGCCAAATTGCTGGGAATATAAGCTGTCAGAAAAAATATACAAGGCCCTATTCTACTCTGTTTTGGATTATATACACCAACTCAGTATGCTCTATCTTGTAAAATACCGAAATTCTAATTTTACGCGAATAGAAAAAAATCTAAATAATATCTAGGCGCCCGAAAGTTAAAAGAAAATGGCTCTGAATATAGTCTGTTAGAAAAAATATACAATGCCTTATTCTACTCTGTTTTGGAGTATATACACCAATTCCATATGCTCTCGTGTGAAATACAGAAATTGTATATTTAAGAGAATCGAAAAAAATCTAAATATTATCTATGCACCCCAATGGTAAAAACAAAATTACTCTGAATATAATCTGTCAGAAATAATATACAAGGCCCTATTCTTCTGTGTTTTGGAGTATATACACCAACTCCATATGATCTCTCATGTAAAATACAGAAATTTTATATTTAAGCGAATCGAAAAAAATCTAAATAGTATCTAGGCACCCCAATGTTAAAAGAAAAATTGCTGTGAATATAATCTGACAGAAAACATATAAAATGCACCTTTCTACTCTGTTTTGTGGTGTATACACTAACTCAATATGCTCTCTCATGTTAAATACAGAAATTCCAATTTTACGCGAATTGGAATTGTATATACTCCAAAACAGAGTAGAATAGGGCATTGTATATTTTTTCTGACAGTTTATATTCAGAGCAATTTTGTTTTTATCATTGGTGTGCCTAGATAATATTTAGATTTTTTCGATTCGGGTAAAATTAGAATTTCGGTATTTTACATGAGAGAGGACAATGAGTTGGTGTATATACTACAAAACAGAGTAGAATGAAGCATTGTATATTTCTTCGGACAGAGTATATTCAGGGTAATTTTGCTTTTAACATTGGTGTACCTAGATAATATTTAGATATTTTTCGATTCGCTTAAATATAGAATTTCTGTATTTTACATGAGAGAGCATATGGAGTTGGTGTATATACTCCAAAACAGAGTAGAATAGGGAATTGTATATTTTTTCTAACAGATTATGTTCAGAGCAATTTTGTTTTTAACATGGGGTGCCTAGAGAATACTTAGATTTTTTCGATACAGGTAAAATTAGAATTTCTGTATTTTACATGATAGAGCATACTGAGTTGGTGTATGTACTCCAAAACCGAGTAGAAAAAAACATTGTATATTTTTTCTAACAGACTATATTCAGAGCCATTTAATTTTAACTTTGGGGCGACTACATATTATTTAGATTGTTTTCGATTCGCGTACAATTAGAATTTCGGTATTTTACATGAGAGAGCATACTGAGTTGGTGTATATACTACAAAAGAGAATAGAATAGGGCATTGTATATTATTTCTGACAGATTATATTCAGAGAATTTTTCTTTTAACATTGGGGTGCCTAGATAATTTTTAGATTTTTTCGATCTGGGTAAAATTAGAATTTCTGTATTTTATATCAGAGAGCATATTGAGTTGGTGTATATACTACAAAATAGAGTAGAAGAGGGCATTGTATATTTTTTTGGACAGATTATATTCAGAGCAATTTGCTTTTAACATTCGGTTGCCTAGATAATAATTAGATTTTTTTCGAATCACGTGAAATTAGAATTTCGGTATTTTACATGAGGGAGCATACTGAGTGGGTGTATATACTCCAAAACAGAGTAAAATAAGGCATTGTATATTTTCTCTAACAGACTATATTCAGAGCCATTTTTTTTTAACTTTGGGAAGCCTACATAATATTAAATTTTTTTCAATTCGCTTAAATATAGAATTTCTGTATTTTACTTGAGAGAGCATATTGAGTTGGTGTATATACTTCAAAACAGAGTAGAATAGGGAACTGTATATTTTTTCTGACAGATTATATTCAGAGCAATTTTGTTTTAAACATTGGTGTGCCTAGGTAATAGTTAGATTTTAAGTATTCCGGTAAAATTAAAATTACTGTATTTTACAGGAGAGAGTAAACGACGTTGGTGTATATACTCCAAAACAGAGTAGAAAAAAACATTGTATATTTTTTCTAACAGACTATATTCAGAGCCATTTTCTTTTAACTTTGGGGCGACTAGATATTATTTAGATTTTTTTCGATTCACGTAAAATTAGAATTTCGCTTTTTTACATGAAAGAGCATACTGAGTTGGTGTATATTCTCCAAAACAGAGTAGAATAAGGCATTATATATTTTTTCTAACAGACTATATTCAGAGCTATTTTTTTGGAACGTTGGGGCGCCTAGATATAATTTAGATTTTTTCGATTCGTGTAAAATTAGAATTTTGGTATTTTACATGAGAGAGCATATGGAGTTACTGTACATACTCCAAAAAAGAATAGAATAAAGCATTGTATATTTTTTCTGACAGATTATATTCAGAACAATTTTGTTTTTAATATTGGGGTGCCTACATAATATTTGGATTTTTTCGATTCGGGTAAAATTAGAATTTCTGTATTTTACATGAGAGAGCATATTGAGTTGGTGTATATACTAAAAACAGAGTAGAAAAGGGCATTGTATATTTTTTCTGACAGATTATATTCAGAGGAATTTTGCTTTTAACATTCGGGTGCCTAGATAATATTTAGATTTGTTTCGATTCGCTTAAATATACAATTTCTGTATATTACATGAGAGAGCATAATGAGTTGGTGTATATACTCCAAAACAGATTAGAATAAGGCATTGTATATTTTTTCTAACAGACTATATTAAGAACCATTTTCTTTAAACTTTGGGACGCCTAGGTATTATTAAAATTTTTTTCAATTCGCGTAAAATTAGAATTTCGGAATTTTACATGAGAGAGCATATAGAGTTAATGTATATACTCCAAAACAGAGTAGAATAGGGCATTGTATATTTTTTATGACACCTTATATTCAGAGGAATTTTGCTTTTATCATTGTGGGGCCTGGAAAACATTTAAATTTTTTTTGATTCACGTAAAATTAGTATTTCAGTATTTTACGTGAGAGAGCATACTGAGTTGGTGTATATACTCCAAAACAGAGTAGAATAGGGCATTGTATATTTTTTCTGACAGATTATATTCAGACCAATTTTGTTTTTAACATTGGGGTGCCAGGATAATATTTAGAATTTTTTCGATTCGCTTAAATATAGAATTTCTGTATTTTACATGAGAGAGCATATAGAGTTAATGTATATACTCCAAAACTGAGTAGAATAGGGCATTGTATATTTTTTATGACACATTATATTCAGAGCAAATGTACTGTTTACATTCCGGTGCCTAGATAATATTTAGATTTTTTTTGATTCACGTAAAATTACAATTTCGGTATTTTACATCAGAGAGCATACTGCGTTGGTGTATATACTCCAAAACAGAGTAGAATAAGAAATTGTATATTTTTTATAACAGACTATTTTCAGAGCCATTTTCTTTTAATGTTGGGGCGCCTATATATTATTTAGATTTTTTTTGGATTTGCATAAAATTAGAATTTTGGTAATTTACAGGAGAGAGCGTATTGAGTTGGTGTATATACTGCAAAACAGAGTAGAAAAGGGCATTGTATATTTTTTCTGACAGATTATATTTAGAGCAATATTGATTTTAACATTGGGGTGCCTAGATAATATTGAGTTTTATTCGATTCGCTCAAATATAGAATTTCTGTATTTTACATGAGAGAGCATATTGAGTTGGTGTATATACTCCAAAACAGGGTAGAATAGGGCATTGTATATTTTGTCTGACAAATTATATTCAGAGCAATTTTGTCTTTAACATTGGGGTGCCTAGATAATTTTTAGATTTTTTCGGTTCGGGTAAAATTAGAATTTCGGAATTTAACATGAGAGAGCATAATGAGTTGGTGTATATACTCCAAAACAGACTAGAATAGGGTATTGTATATTTTTTCTGACAGATTATATTCAGAGCAATTTTCTTTTATCTTTGGTGTTCCTAGATATTATTTCGATATTTTACGATTCACGTAAAATTAGAATTTCGGTATTTTACATGAGAGAGCATACTGAGTTGTTGTATACACTTCAAAACAGAGTAGAATAAGGCATTGTATATTTTTTCTAACAGACTATATTCAACGCCATTTTCTTTTATTTTTGGGTCGCCTAGATATTATTTAGATTTTTTACGATTCACGTAAAATTAGAATTTTGGTATTTTACATGAAAGACCATGTTGAGTTAGTGTATATACTCCAAAACAGAGTAGCAAAGGGCATTGTATATTTTTTCTCACAGATTATATACAGAGCAATTTTGCTTTTAACATTGGGATGCCTAGATAATATTTAGAATTTTTTGATTCACGTAAAATTAGAATTTCTGTATCTTACATGAGAGAGCATACTGAGTTGGTGTATATATTCCAAAACAGAGTAGAATAAGCCATTGTATATTTTTTTCTGACAGATTATATTCAGAGCAATGTTGTTTTTAACATTGGGGTGCCTTGATAAATTTTAGATTTGTTCGATACGGGTAAAATTAGAATTTCTGTATTTTACATGAGAGAGCATACTGAGTTGGCGTATATACTCCCAAACAGAGTAGAAATAGGCATTGTATATTATTTCTAAAAGACTATATTGAGAGCCATATTCTTTTAACTTTGGGGCACATAGATATTATTTACATTTTTTTCGATTCACGTAAAATTAAAATTTCTGTATTTTACATGAGAGAGCATATTGAGTTGGTGTATATACTCCAAAACAGAGTATAAAAGGGCGTTGTACATTTTCTCTAACAGATTATTTTCAGAGCATTTTGCTTTTAACATTCGGGTGCCTAGATAATATTTATATTTTTTTCGATTTACGTAAAATTAGAATTTCGATATTTTACATGAGAGAGCATATTGAGTTGGTGTATATACTCAAAAACATAGTAGAAAACTACATTGAATATTTTCTCTGACACATTATATTAAGTGCAATTTTGCTTTTAACATTGGGGTGCCTATATAATATTTATTATTTTCAATTCGCTTAAAAATAGAATTTTGGTATTTTTCGTAAGAGAGCATATGGAGTTGGTGTATATACTCCAAAACAGGGTAGAATAGGGCATTGTATATTTTTTTTGGAAAGATTATATTCAGAGCAATTTTGCTTTTAACATTGGGGTGCATAGATAATATTTAGATTTTTTTCGATTCACTTAAATATAGAATTTCTGTATTTTACATGAGAGAGCATATGGAGTTAATGTATATACTCCAAAACATATTAGTAAAGGGCATTGTATTTTTTTTCTGACAGATTATATTCAGAGAAATTCTGCTTTTAACATTGGGTTGCCTAGATAATATTTAGATTTTTTTCGATTCGGTTAAATATAGAATTTCTGTATTTTACTTGAGAGAGCATATGGAGTTGGTGTATATACTCCAAAACAGAGTAGAATAAGGAATTGTATATTTTTTATAACAGACTATATTCAGAGCCATTTTCTTTTAATTTTGGGGCGCTTAGATATTATTTAGATTTTTTCAATTCGCTTTAATTTAGAATTTTGGTATTTTACATGAAAGAGCGTATTGAGTTGGTTTATATACTACAAAACAGAGTAGAATAAGGCATTGTATATTTTTTCTAACAGACTATATTCAAAGCCATTTCCTTTTAACTTTCGGGTGCCTAGATATTATTTAGATATATTTCGATTCACGTAAAATTTGTATTTCGGTACTTTATATGAGAGAGCATATTGAGTTGGTGTATATAATACAAAAAAAAGTAGAAAGAAGCATTGTATATTTTTTCTGACAGATTATATTCAGATCAATTTTGCTTTTAACATTGGGGTGCCTAGATAATATTTAGATTTATTTCAATTCATGTAAATTTAGAATTTCCGTATTTTACACGAGGGAGCATACTGAGTTGGTGTATATACTCCAAAACAGAGTAGAAAAGGGCATTGTATATTTTATCTGACAGATTATATTCAGAGACATTTTGCTTTTAACATTGGGTTGCCTAGATAATATTTAGATTTTTTTCAATTCGCTTAAATATAGCATTTCTGTATTTTACTTGAGAGAGCATATGGAGTTGGTGTATATACTCTAAATCAGAGTAGAATAAGGAATTGTATATTTTTTATAACAGACTACATTCAGAGCCATTTTCTTTTAACTTTGGGGCGCCTAGATACTATTTATATTTTTTTTGATTCGCGTAAAATTAGAATTTCAGTATTTTACATGATAGAGAGTATTGAGTTGGTGTATATACTACAAAACAGAGTACAAAAAGGCATTGTATATTTTTTCTGACAGATTATATTGAGAGCAATTTTGCTTTTAACATTGGGTTGCCTAGATAATATTGAGATTTTTGTCAATTTTCTCAAATATACATTTTCTGTATTTTACATGAGAGTGCATATTGAGTTGGTGTATATACTCCAAAACAGAGTAGAATAATGCATTGTATATTTTTTCTAACAGACTATATTCAGAGCCATTTCCTTTTAACTTTTGGGCGCCTAGATATTATTTAGATTTTTTTCGATTCACGTAAATTTCAAATTTTTGTATTTTACGTGAGAGAGCATATTGAGGTGGTGTATATACTCCAAAACAGACTAGATTAGGGCATTGTATATTTTTTATGAAAGATTATATTCAGAGACAAGTTGCTTTTAACATTCGGGTGCCTAGATAATATTTAGATTATTTTCGATTCACGTAAAATTAGAATATTGGTATTTTACATGAGAGAGCATACTGAGTTGGTGTATATACTCCAAAACAGAGTGGAAAATGGTATTGTATATATTCTCTGACAGATTATATTCAGAGAAATTTTGCTTTTTACATTGCGGTGCCTAGATAATATTTAGATTCGTTTCAATTTGCTTAAATATAGAATTTATGTATTTTTTATTAGATAGCATATTGAGTTGGTGTATATACTCCAAAAAAGAGTAGAGTAGGGCATTGTATATTTTTTCTGACAGATTATATTCAGAGGAATTTTGTTTTCAACATTTGGGTGCCTAGATAATATTTAGATTTTTTTGATTCGCTTAAATATAGAATTTCTGCATTTTACATGAGAGAGCATATGGAGTTGATGTATATACTCCAAAAAAGAGTAGAATAGGGCATTGTATATTTTTTCTGACAGATTATATTCAGAGCAATTTTATTTTTAACATTGGGGTACCTAGATAATATTATAATTTTTCGATTCGGGTAAAATTAGAATTTCTGCATTTTACATGAGAGAGCATACTGAGTTGGTGTATATACTCCAAAACAGAGTAGAATACGGCATTGTATATTTTCTGTGACAGACTATTTTCAGAGCCATTTTCTTTTAACTTTGGGGCGCCTAGATATTATTTAGAGTTTTTTCGATTCGTGTAAATTTAGAATTTTGGTATTTTACCTGAGAGATCATATTGAGTTGGTGTATATACTCCAAAACAGAGTAGAAGACGACATTGTATATTTTTTATGAAAGAATATATGCAGAGCAATTTTGCATTTAACATTGTGTTGCCTAGATATTGAGGTGGTGTATATACTACAAAAGAGAGTAGAAAAGGGCATTTTATATTTTTTCAGTCAGATTATATTCAGAGCAATATTGCTTTTAACATTGGGTTGCCTAGAAAATATTTAGATTTTTTCGATTCGGGAAAAATTTGAATTTCGGTATTTTTCATGAGAGGGCATATTGAGTTGCTGTATATACTAAAAAAAAAAGTAGAAAAGGGCATTGTATATTTTATCTGACAGATTATATTCAGAGCAATTTTGCCTTTAACATTGGAGTGCCTAGGTAATATTTAGATTCTTTTCGATTTGCTTAAATATAGAAATTCTGTATATTACATGAGAGAGCATATTGAGTTGGTGTATATACTCCAATACAGAGTAGAATAGGGCATTGTATATTTTTTCTGACAGTTTATATTCAGAGCAATTTTGTTTTTGACATTGGGGTGCCTAGATTATACTTATTTTTTCTTTGAATTGCTTAAATATAGAATTTCTGCGATTTACATTAGAGAGCATATGGAGTTGGTGTAGATATTCCAAAACATAGTAGAATCGGGCATTGTATATATTTTCTGACAGATTATATTCAGAGCAATTTTGTTATTAACATTGGGGTGCCTAGATAATATTAGATTCTTTCGATTCGGGTAAAATTAGAATTTCGGTATTTTATATGAGAGAGCATACTGAGTTGGTGTATATACTCCAAAAGAGATTAGAATAAGGCATTGCATATTTTTTCTAACAGACTATATTCAGAGCCATTTTCTTTTAACTTTAAGGTGCCTAGATATTATTTATAGTTTTTTCAATTCGCGTAAAATTAGAATTTCGGTATTTTACATGAGAGCGCATATTGAGTTGCTGCATATACTCCAAAACAGAGTATAAAAGGACATTTTATATTTTTCTGACAGATTATATTCAGAGCAATTTTGCTTTTAACATTGGGGTGCCTAGATAATATTGAGATTTTTTTCGATTCGCTTAAATATTGAATTTCTGTATTTTACATGAGAGAGCATATTGAGTTGGTATATACTCCAAAACAGAGTAGAATAGGTCATTGTATATTTTGTCTGACAGATTATATTCAGAGAAGTTTGGTTTTTAACATTGGGGTGCCTTGATAATATTTAGATTTTTTCGATTCGGGTAAAATTGGAATTTTTTATGTTACATGAAAGAGCATATTGAGTTGGTGTATATACTACAAAACGGAGTAGAAAAGGGCATTGTATATTTTATCTAACAGATTATACCCAGAACAATATTGTTTTCAACATTGGGGTGCCTAGATAATATTTAGATTTTTTTCGATTTGCTTAAATATAGAATTTCTGTATTTTACATGAGAGAGCATATTGAGTTTGTGTATATACGGAAAAACCGATTAGAATAGGGCATTGTATATTTTTTCTGACAGATTATATTCAGAGCAATTTTGTTTTTAACATTGGGGTGCCTAGATTATATTTAGATTTTTTTCGATTTGCTAAATATAGAATTTCTGTATTTTACATGAGAGAGCATATGAAGTTGGTGTATATACTCCAAAACAGAGTAGAATAGGGCATTGTATATTTTTTCTGATATATTATATTCAGAGCAATTTTGTTTTTAACATTCGGGTGCCTATATAATATGTAAATTTTTTCGATTCTGGTTATAATATAATTTCAGTATTTTACATAAGAGAGCATACTGAGTTGGTATTTATACTTTAAAATAGAGAAGAATAAGGCATTGTATATTTTTTCTAACAGACTATATTCAGTGCCATTTTCTTTTAACTTTTGGGCGCCTAGATATTATTTAGATTTTTTTCGATTCACGTAAATTTCGAATTTTTGTATTTTACGTGAGAGAGCATATTGAGGTGGTGTATATACTGCAAAAAAGAGTAGATAAGGGCATTTTATATTTTTTCTGTCAGATTATATTCAGAGAAATATTGCTTTTAACATTGGGTTACCTACATAATATTTAGATTTTTTCGATTCGTGTAAAATTAGAATTTCGGTATTTTACATGAGAGGGCATATTGAGTTGGTGTATATACTCCAAAACAGAGTAGAATACGGCATTGTATATTTTTTCAGACAGATTATATTCAGAACAATTTTGTTTTTAACATTGGAATGCCTTGATAATATTTAGATTTTTTCTATTCGGGGAAAATTAGAATTTCTGTATTTTACATGAGAGAGCATATGGATTTGGTGTATATACTCCAAAAAAGAGAAGATTAGGGCACTGTATATTTTTTCTGACAGATTATATTCAGAGAAATTTTGCTTTTTACATTGGGGTGCCTAGATAATATTTAGATTATTTTCGATTCACGTAAAATTAGAATTTTGGTATTTTATATGAGAGAGCATACTGAGTTGGTATATACTCCAAAACAGAGTGGAAAAGGGCATTGTATATTTTTTCTGACAGATTATATTCAGAGAAATTTTGCTTTTTACATTGGGGTGCCTAGATAATATTTAGATTTTTTTCGATTTGCTTAAATATAGAATTTATATATTTTCTAATAGATAGCATATGGAGTTGGTGTATATACTCCAGAAAAGAGTAGAATAGGGCATTGTATATTTTTTATGACAGATTATATTCAGAGCAATTTTGATTTTAACATTGGGGTGCCTAGATAATATTTAGATTTTTTCAATTCGTGTAAAATTAGAATTTCTGTATTTTACATGAGAGAGCATGTAAATTTGGTGTATATACTCCAAAAAAGAGTAGAGTAGGGCATTGTATATTTTTTCTGACAGATTATATTCAGAGCAATTTTGTTTTTAACATTGCGGTGCCTAGATAATATTTAGATTTTTTTCGATTCGCTTAAATATAGAATTTCTCTATTTTACATGAGAGAGCACATGGAGTTGCTGTATATACCGCAAAATATAGTAGAATAGGGCATTGTATATTTTTTCTCACAGATTATATTCAGAGTAATTTTGCTTTTAACATTGGGGTGCCTAGATAATATTTAGATTTTTTCGATTCGGGTAAGTTAGAATTTCGGTATTTTACATGAGAGAGAATAGTGAGTTGGTGTATATACTCCAAAATAGAGTAGAATAAAACATTCTATATTTTTTCTAACTGACTATATTCAGAGCCATTTTCTTTTAATTTTGGGGCGTCTAGATGTTATTTACATTTTTTTCGATTCGTGTAAATTTATAATTTTGGTATTTTACATGAGGGAGCATACTGATTTGGTGTATATACTGTAAAACACAGTAGAATAAGTTATTGTATATTTTCTCTAACAGACTATATTCAGAGCCGTATTGTTTTAACTTTGGGGCGCGTAGATATTATTCAGATTATTTTCAATTCACGTAATATTAGAATTTCGGTATTTTACATGAGAGAGCATATTGAGTTATTGTATATACACCAAAACAGAGTACAAAAGGGCATTGGATATCTTTTCTCATAGATTATATGCGAAGCAATTTTTCTTTCAACATTGGATTGCCTAGATAATATTTAGATTTCTCTCTATTCGCTTAAATATAGAATTTCTGTATTTTACATGAGAGAGCATATGAAGTTCGTGTATATACTCCAAAAAAGAGTAGAATAGGGCATTGTATATTTTTTCTGACAGATTATAATCAGAGCAATTTTGCTTTTAACTTTGTGGTGCCTAGATAATATTTAGATTTTTTTAGATCCAGGTAAATTTAGAATTTCTCTATTTTACATGAGAGAGCATACTGAGTTGGTTTATATACACCAAAAAAGAGTAGAATAGGGCATTGTATATTATTTCTGAAAGATTATATTCAGAGCAATTTTGTTATTAACATTGGGGTGCCTAGATCATTTTTAGATTTTTTCTATTCACGTAAAATTAGAATTTCGGTATTTTACATGAGAGAGCATATGGAGTTGGTGTATATACTCCAAAACAGAGTAGAATAAGGCATTGTATATTTTTTCTGACAGGTTATATTCAGAGAAATATTGCTTTTAACATTGAGGTGCCTAGATAATATTTAGATTTTTTTGATTCGCTTAATTGTAGAATTTCTGTATTATTCATGAGAGAGCATATGGAGTTGGGGTATATCCTCAAAAACAGAGTAGAATAGGGCATTGTATTGTTTCTCTGATGGGTTATATTCAGAACAATTTTGTTTTTAACATTAAGGTGCCTAGATAATATTTAGATTATTTTCGATTCATGTAAAATTAGAATTTCGGTATTTTACATTAGAGAGCATACTGAGTTGGTGTATATACTCCAAAACAGAGTGGAATAGGGCGTTGTATATTTTTTCTGGCAGATTATATTCAGAGCAATTTTGTTTTTAACTTTGGTGTGCCTAGATAATATTAAGATTTTTTCGATTCACGTTAAATTAGAATTTCTGTATTTTAAATGAGAGAGCATTCTGAGTTGGTGTATATACTCCAAAACAGAGTAGAATAAGGCATTGTGTATTTTTTCTAACAGACGATATTTAGAGCCATTTCTTTTAACTTTGGGGTGCCTTGATATTATTTAGATTTTTTTCAATATCCGTAAATTTAGAATTTCGGTATTTCACATGAGAGAGCATATGGAGTTGGTTTATATACTCCAAAACAGAGTAGAAATGGGCATTGTATGTTTTTTCTGACAGACTATATTCAGAGCAATTTTCCCTTTAACATTGGGGTTCCTAGATAATATTTAGATTTTTTTCGATTCACGTAAAATTAGAATTTTGGTATTTTACAAGACAGAGCATACGGAGTTGGTGTATATACTCCAAAACAGAGTAGAATAGGGCCTTCCATATTTTTTCTGACAGCTTATATTCCCAGCAATTTGGCTTTTTACATTGGGGTGCCAAGATAATATTTAGATTTTTTTTCGATTCACATAAAATTAGAATTTCGGTATTTTGCATGAGAGAGCATAGTGAGTTGGTGTGTTTACTCCAAAACATAGTAGAATAGGGCCTTGTATATTTTTTCTGACAGATTATATTTAGAGAAATTTTTTTTTAACATTGGGGTGCTTATATAATATATAGATTTTTTGGATTTTGGTAAAATTAGAATTTCATTATTTTACATGAAAGAGCATACTGAGTTGGTGTATGTACTCCAAAACAGAGTAGAAAAGAGCATTGTATATTTTTTCTGACAGATTATATTCACAGCAATTTTGTTTTTAACGTTGGGGTTACGAGATAATATTGAGATTTCTTCAATTCGGGTAAAATAAGAATTTCTGTATTTTACATTTCAGAGCATACTGAGTTGGTGTATATACTCCAAAACAGAGTAGAATAAGGAATTGTATATTTTTTACTACAGACTGTATTCAGAGCCATTTTCTTTTAACTTTGAGGCGTCTAGATATTATTTAGATTTTTTTTATTCTCGTAAAATTAGAATTTCGGTATTTTACATGAGAGAGCAAACTGAGTTGGTTTATATACTCCAAAACACAGTAAAATAGAGCATTGTATATTTTTTCTGACAGATTATATTCAGAGAAATTTTCTTTTATATTTGGGGCGCCTAGATATTATTTAGATTTTTTAAGATTCACGTAAAATTAGAATTTTGGTATTTTACATGAGAGAGCATACTGAGTTGTTGTATACACTCCAAAATAAAGTAGAATAAGGCATTGTATATTTTTTCTAACAGACTATATTCAGCGCCATTTTTTTTTATCTTTGGGGCGCCTAGATATTATTTAGATTTTTTACGATTCACGTAAAATTAGAATTTTGGTATTTTACATGAAAGACCATGTTGAGTTAGTGTATATACTCCACAACAGAGTGGGAAAGGGCATTGTATATTTTTTCTGACAGATTATATTCAGAGCAATTTTGCTTTTAACATGGGGGTGCCTAGATAATATGTAGATTTTTTCGATTCGCTTAAATATAGAATTTCTGTATTTTACATGATAGAGCATATGGAGTTGGTGTATATACTCCAAAACAGAATAGAATAGGGCATTGTATATTTTTTCTGACAGATTATATTCAAAGAAATTTTGTTTTTAACATTGGGGTGCCTAGATAATATTTAGATTTTTTCAATTCGGATACAATTTAAATTTCTGTATTTTACATGAGAGAGCACACTGAGTTCGTGTATATACTCCAAAGCAGAGTAGAATAAGGCATTGTATATTTTTTCTAACAGACTACATGCAGAGCCATTTTCTTTTAACTTTGGGGTGCCTATATATTATTTAGATTTTTTTTGATTCGCTTAAAGTTAGAATTTCGGTATTTTACATGAGAGAGCATAATGAGTTGGTGTATATTCTCCAAAAAAGGGTAGAATAGGGCATTGTATATTTTTTTTGACAGATTATATTCAGAGCAATTTTACTTTTAACATTGGGGTGCCTAGATAATATTTAGATTTTTTTCTATTCTCTTAAATATAGAATTTTTGTATTTTACATGAGAGAGCAAGTAGATTTGGTGTATATAGTCAAAAACAGAGTAGAATAAGGCATTGAATATTTTTTCTGACAGATTATATTCAGAGCAATTTTGCTTTTAACATTGGGGCACCTAGATATTTACATTTTTTTCGGGTCTCGTAAAATTAGAATTTCGGTTTTTTACATGAGAGAGCATATTGAGTTGGTGTATACCCTACACAGCAGAGTAGAAATTGGTATTCTATATTGTTTTGACAGATTATATTCAGAGCAATTTTGCTTTTATCATTCGGGTGTCTAGATAATTTTTAGATTTTTTTTGATTCGCTAAAATATGGAATTTCTGTATTTTACATGAGAGAGCATATGGAGTTGGTGTATATACTCCAAAACAAAGAAGAAAAGGGCATTGTATATTTTTCCTTACAGATTATATTCAGAGCAATTTTGTTTTTAGCATTGGGGTGCCTAGATAATATTTAGATTTATTTCGATTCGCTTAAATATAGAATTTCTGTATTTTACATGAGAGAGCATATGGAGTTGGTTTATATACTACAAAACAGAGTAGAATAAAGCATTGTATATTTTTTCTGACAGATTATATTCAAAGAAATTTTGTTTTTAACATCGGGGTGCTTATGTAATATATAGATATTTTTGATTCGGGTAAAATTAGAATTTTGTTATTTTACATGAGAGAGCATACTGAGTTGGTGTATATACCCCAAAACAGAGTAGAATAAGGCATTGTACATTTTTTCTAACAGTCTATATTCAGAGACATTTTCTTTTAACCTTGGGGCGCCTAGATATTATTTAGATTTTTTTCGATTCTTTTAAATATAGATTTTCTGTATTTCACATGAGAGAGCATATTGAGTTGGTGTATATACTACAAATAAGAGTAGAAAAGAGCATTGTATTTTTTTCTGACAAATTATATTCAGAGCAATTTTGCTTTTAACATTGGGTTGCCTAGATAATATTTAGATTTTTTTCGATTCGCTTAAATATAGAATTTCTGTATTTTACATGAGAGAGCATACGGAGTTGGTGTATATACTGCAAAACAGAGTAGAATAAGGCATTGTATATTTTTTTTAACAGACTATATTTCGAGCCATTTTCCTTTACCTTTCGGGCACCTAGATATTATTTAGATGTTTTTCGATTCCCGTAAAATTTGAATTTCGGTATTTTACATGAGAGAGCCTATTTAGTTGGTGTATACACTCCAAAACCGAGTAGAAAAGCACATTATATATTTTCTCTGACAGATTTTCTTCGGAGCAATTTTGCTTTTAACATTGGGGTGCATAGATAATATTTAGATTTTTTCGATTCTTTTTAATATAGAATTACTGTATTTTACCTTAGAGAGGATATGGAGTTCGTGTATATTCTCTAAAACAGAGTAGAAAAGGGCATTGTATACTTTTTCTGATAGATTGTATTCAGAGCAATTTTGCTTGTAATATTAAGACGCCTAGATAATATTTAGATTTTTTTCGATTCGCTTAAATATAGAATTTCGGCATTTTACCTGAGAGAGCATACTGAGTTGGTGTATATACTCCAAAACAAAGTAGAATAAGGCATTGTATATTTTTTTAACAGACTATATTCAGAGACATTTTCTTTTAACTTTAGGGCTCCTAGATATTATTTAGATTTTTTTCGATAGACGTAAATTAGAATGTCGGTATTTTACATGAAAGAGCAACTTGAGTTGGTATATATACTCCAAAACAGAGTAGAAAAGTGCATTGTATATTTATTCTGACAGATAATATTCAGAGCAGTTTTGTTTTTAACATTACAGTGCCTAGATAATATTTAGAATTTTATCGATTCACTTAAATATAGAATTTCTGTATTTTAAATGAGAGAGCATATGGAGTTGGTGTATGTACTCCAAAACAGAGTAGAATAGGGCATTGTATATTTTTTCTGACTGATAATATTCAGAGAAATTTTGTTTTTAACATTGCAGTGCCTAGATAATATTTAGATTTTTTCGATTCGGGTAAAATTAGAATTTCTGTATTTTACATGAGAGAGCATACTGAGTTGGTGTATAGACTCCAAAACAAAGTAGAATAAGGCATTTTATATTTTTTCTAACAGACTATATTCAGAGGCATTTTCGTTTAAATTTGGGTCGCCTAAATATTATTAAATTATTTTCGATTCGTGTAAAAGTATAATTTCCGTATTTTCCACTAGAGAGCATATTGACTTGGTGTATATACACCAAAACGGAGTAGAAAAGGGCATTTTATATTTTTTCTGACAGTTGATATTCAGAGCAATTTTGCTTTTAACATTGGGGTGCCTAGATAATATTTAAATATTTTTTGATTCACGTATAATTAGAATTTCTGTATTTCACAAGAGAGAGCATACTGAGTTGGTGTATATATTCCTAAACAGAGTAGAATAGGGTATTGTATATTTTTTCTGACAGATTATATTCAGAGCAATTTTGTTTTTAACATTGGGGTGCCTAGATAATATTTAGATTTTTTCGATTCAGGTAAAATTAGAATTTTTGTATTTTACATAAGAGAGCACACTGTTTTAGTGCATATACTCCAAAGCAGAGTAGAATACGGCATTGCATATTTTCTCTGACAGTTTATATTCAGAGCAATTTTGATTCTAACACTGGGGTGCCTAGATAATATTTAGATTTTTTTTGATTCTGGTAAAATTAGAATTTCTGTATTTTACATGAGAGAGCATACGGAGTTGGTGTATATACTCCAAAACAAAGTTGAAAAGGTCATTGTATATTTTTTCTGACACATTGTATTCCGAGCAATTTTCCTTTTAACATTCGGGTTCCTGGATAATATTTGGATTTTTTTGAATCGCGTAAAATTAGAATTTCAGTATTATACATGAGATAGCATATTGAGGTAGTGTATATACTACGAAACAGAGTAGAAAAGGGCATTGTATATTTTTCATGACAGATTATATTCAGAGCAATTTTGCTTTTAACATTGGGGTGCCTAGATATTATTTAGATTTTTTTTCGATTCGGT
The DNA here is from genome assembly GCF_049354715.1 of Callithrix jacchus. NCBI lineage: Eukaryota > Metazoa > Chordata > Mammalia > Primates > Cebidae > Callithrix > Callithrix jacchus. The sequence continues at coordinate 177,318,870 of NC_133505.1, forward strand.
TAAATATAGAATTTTGGTATTTTACATGAGAGAGCATATGGAGTTGGTGTATATACTCCAAAACAGAGTAGAATAGGCCATTGTATATTTTTTCTGACAGATTATATTCAGAGAAATTTTGTTTTTAACACTGGGGTGCCTAGATAGTATTTAGATTTTCTCGATTTGGGTAGAATTAGAATATCTGTATTTTACAAGAGAGAGCATGCTGAGTTGGAGTATATCCTCTAAAACAGAGTACAAGGAGACATTGTATATTTTTTCTAACAGACTATGTTCATAGCCATTTTCTTTTAACTTGGGGGCGCCTAGATATTATTTACATTTTTATCGATTCGTGTAATATTAAAATTTCTGTATTTTACATGAGAGAGCATATTGAGTTGGTGTATATACTTTAAAACATAGTAGAAAAGGGCATTGTATCTTTTCTTCTGACAGATTATATTCAGAGCAGTTTTGCTTTTAACATTCGGGTGCCTAGATAATGTTTAGATTTTTTTCGATTCAAGTAAAATTTGAATTTCGTTATTTTACATGAGAGAGCATATTATGTTGGTGTATATACTCCCAAACAGAGTAGAAAAAAGTATTTTATATTTTTTCTGACAGATTATATTCAGAGCAATTTTGCTTGTAAGATTGGGGTGCCTAAATATTATTTAGATTTTTTGGATTCGCTTAAATATAGAATTTCTGTAGTTTACATGAGATAGCATCCTGAGTTGGTTTATATACTCCAAAACAGAGTAGAATAAAACATTGTATATCTTTTTTAACAGACAATATTCAGAGTCATTTTCTTTTAATTTTGGGGTGCTAGATATTATTTAGATTTTTTCGATTCGCGTAAAATTTGAATTTCGCTATTTTACGTGAGAGAGCATATTGATTTGTTGTATATACTCCAAAACAGAATAGAAAACGGCATTGTATATTTTTTCTGACAGATTATATTCAGAGCATTTTTTCTTTTAACATTGTGGTGCCTAGATAATATTTAGATATTTTCGATTAGCTTAAATATAGAATTTCGGTATTTTACATGAGAGAGCATACTGAGTTGGTGTATATACTACAAAACAGTGTAGAATAAGGCATTGCATATTTTGTCTAACAGACTATATTCAGAGCCATTTTCTTTTAACTTTGGGGCGCCTAGATATTATCTAGATTTTTTTCTATTCACGTAAAATTAGAATTTCGGTATTTTACAAGATAGAGCATACTGAGTTGGTGTATATACTCCAAAACAGAGTAGAATAGGGCCTTGTATATTTTTTCTGACAGACTATATTCCGAGCAATTTGGCTTTTTACATTGGGGTGCCCAGATTATATTTAGATTTTTTTTTTGATTCACGTAAAATTAGAATTTCGGTATTTTACACGAGAGAGCATACAGAGTTGGTGTGTTTACTCCAAAACAGAGTAGAATAGGGCCTTGTATATTTTTTCAGACAGATTATATTCGGTGCAATTTGGCTTTTAACATTGGGGTACCCAGATAACACAGATTTTTTTTTGATTCACGTTAAATTAGAATTTCGGTATTTTACATGAGAGAGCATACTGAGTTGGTGTATATACTCCAAAATAGAATAGAATAAGGCATTGTATATTTTTTATAACAGACTATATTCAGAGCCATTTTCTTTTAATTTCGGGGCCCCTAGATATTTAGAGTTTTTTCTATTTGCGTAAAATTAGAATTTCGGTATTTTACATGAGAGAGCATACTGAGTTGGTGTATATACTCCAAAACAGAGTAAAATGGGGCATTGTATATTTTTTATGACAAATTATATCCAGAGCAATTTTGTTTTTAACATTGTGTTGCCTAAATAATATTTAGATATTTTCGAATCAGGTAAAATTAGAATTTCTCTATTTTACCTGAGAGAGTATATTGAGTTGGTGTATATACTCCAAAACAGAGTAAAATGGGGCATTGTATATTTTTTATGACAAATTATATCCAGAGCAATTTTGTTTTTAACATTGTGTTGCCTAGATAATATTTAGATATTTTCGAATCGGGTAAAATTAGAATTTCTCTATTTTACCTGAGAGAGTATATTGAGTTGGTGTATATACTCCAAAACAGAGTAGAAAAGGGCATTGTATATTTTTTATGACAGATTATATTCAGAGCAATTTTGCTTTTAACATAGGGGAGCCTAGATAATATTTAGATTTTTTTCGATTCATTTAAATATAGAATTTCTGTATTTCACATGAGATAGCATATTGAGTTGGTGTATATACTACAAAACAGAGTAGAAAAGAGCATTGTATTTTTTTTCTGACAGATTATATTCAGAGCAATTTTGCTTTTAACATTGGGTTGCCTAGATAATATTTAGATTTTTTTCAAATCGCTTAAATATTGAATTTCTGTAGTTTACATGAGAGAGCATACGGAGTTGGTGTATATACTCCAAAACAGAGTAGAATAAGGCATTGTATATTTTTCCTAACAGACTATATTTCGAGCCATTTTCCTTTAACGTTTGGGCGCCTAGATAGTATTTATATTTTTTTCGATTCCTGTAAAATTTGAATTTCGATATTTTACATGAGAGAGCATATTTATTTGGTGTATATACACCAAAAGAGAGTAGAAAAGCGCATTATATATTTTTTCTGACAGATTTTCTTCGGAGCAATTTTGCTTATAACATTGGGGTGCATAGATAATATTTAGATATTTTCGATTCGCTTTAATATAGTATTACTGTTTTCAACATTAGAGAGGATATGGAGTTCGTGTATATTCTCTAATACAGTAGAAAATGGCATTGTATATTTTTTCTGATAGATTGTATTCAGAGTAATTTTGCTTGTAATATTAAGATGCCTAGATAATATTTAGATTTTTTTCGATTCGCTTAAATATAGAATTTCGGTATTTTACCTGAGAGAGCATACTGAGTTGTTGTATATACTCCAAAACAGAGTAGAATAAGGCATTGTATATTTCTTTAACAGACTATATTCAGAGCCATTTTCTTTTAACTTTAGGGCTCCTGGATATTATTTAGATTTTTTTCGATAGACGTAAATTAGGATGTCGGTATTTTACATGAGAGAGCATCTTTAGTTGGTATATATACTCCAAAACAAAGAAGAAAAGTGCATTGTATATTTATTCTGACAGATAATATTCAGAGCAGTTTTGTTTTTAACATTTCAGTGCCTAGATAATATTTAGATTTTTTCGATTCGGGTAAAATTAGAATTTCTGTATTTTACATGAGAGAGCATACTGAGTTGGTGTGTAGACTCCAAAACAAAGTAGAATAAGGCATTTTATATTTTTTCTAACAGACTATATTCAGAGGCATTTTCGTTTAAGTTTGGGGCGCCTAAATTTTATTAAATTTTTTTCAATTCGTGTAAAAGTATAATTTCCGTGTTTTCCACGAGAGAGCATATTGAGTTGGTGTATATACACCAAAACGGAGTAGAAAAGGGCATTGTATATTTTTTCTGACAGATTATATTCAGAGCAATTTTGTTTTTAACATTGGGGTGCCTAGATAATATTTAAATTTTTTTCGATTCACGTAAAATTAGAATTTCTGTATTTCACAAGAGAGAGCATACTGAGTTGGTGTATATACTCCTAAACAGAGTAGAATAGGGCATTGTATATTCTTTTTGACAGATTATATTCAGAGCAATTTTGTTTTTAACATTGGGGTGCCTAGATAATATTTATATTTCTTTCGATTCACGTATAATTAGAATTTCTGTATTTTACATGAGAGAGCATACTGAGTTTGTGTATATAGTCCAATACAGAGTAGAATAAGGCAATGTATATTTTTTCTAACAGACTATATTCAGAGCCATTTTTTTTAACTTTGGGGTGCCTAGATATTATCTAGATTTTTTTTGATTCGCGTAAAATTAGAATTTTGGTATTTTACATAAGAGAGCATATTGAGTTGGTGTATATACTCCAAAACAGAGTAGAAAACGGCATTGCATATTTTTTCTGACAGACTATATTCAGAGCAAATTTGCTTTTAACATTGGGGTGCCTAGATAATATTTAGATTTTTTTATTCACGTAAAATTTGAATTTTGGTATTTTACATGAGACAGCATACTGAGTTGATGTATATACCCCCAAACGGGGTAGAATAGGGCATTGTATATTTTTTCTAACAGACTATATTCAGAGCCATTTTATTTTAACTTTGTGGCGCCTATATATTATTTAGATGTTTTTCAATTCACGTAAAATTAGAATTTCGTTATTTTACGAGAGTGCATATTGAGTTGTTGTATATACGCCAAAACAGATTAGAAAGGGGCATTGTATATTATTTCGGAGAGATTATATTCAGAACAATTTTGCTTTTAACATTGTGGTGCCTAGATTGTATTTAGATTTTTTCGATTCGCTTAAATATAGAATTTCTGTATTTTACATGAGAGACCATATGGGGTTGGTGTATATACTCCTAAATAGAGTAGAATAGGGTATTGTATATTTTTTATGACAGATTATATTCAGAGGAATTTTGCTTTTAACATTGTTGTGCCTGGAAAACATTTAGATTTTTTTTGAATCACGTAAAATTAGTATTTCGGTGTTTTACATGAGAGAGCATACTGAGTTGGTGTATATACTCCAAGACAGAGTAGAATAGGGCATTGTATATTTTCTCTAACAGAATATATTCAGAGCCATTTTCTTTTAACTTTGTCGCACCTAGATAGTATTTAGATTTTTTTCGATTCACGTAAAATTAGAATTTCGGTATTTTAAATGAGAGTGCATATTGAGTTGGTGTATATACTCCAAAACATAGAAGAAAAGGGCATCGTATATTTTTTTCTGACAGATTATATTCAGAGAAATTTTGCTTTTAACATTCGCGTGCCTAGGTAATATTTAGATTTATTTGATTCCCAGAAAATTAGACTTTCTGTATTTTATATGAGAGAGCATACTCAGTTGGTGTATATACTACAAAACAGAGTAGAATAAAACATTGTTTATGTTTTATGACAGATTATATTCAGAGCAATTTTGCTTTTAACATTGGGGTGAATAGATAATATTTAGATTTTTTTCGGTTCGCTTAAATATAGAATTTCTGTATTTTAAGTGAGAGAGCATATGGAGTTGGTGCATATAGTCCAAAACAGAGTAGAATAGGGCATTGTTTATTTTATCTGACAGATTATATTCAGAGCAATTTAGTTTTTAACATTGGGGTCCCTAGATATTATGTAGATTTTTTTCGATTCACATAAATTTAGAATTTCCGTATTTTACATGAGACAGCATACTGAGTTTGTGTATATACTCCAATACAGAGTAGAATAAGGCATTGTATATTTTCCCTAACAGACTATATTCAGAGCAATTTTCTTTTAACTTTGGGGTGCCTAGATATTATTTAGATTTTTTCGATTCACCTAAATATAGAATCGCTGTATTTTACATGAGAGAGCATATGGAGTTGGTGTATATACTCCAAAAAAGAGTAGAATAGAACATTGTATATTTTTTCTGACAGATTATATTCAGAGCAATTTTGTTTTTGACATTGGGGTATCTTGATAATATTTATATTTTTTTGATACGGGTAAAATTAGAATTTCTGTATTTTACATGAGAGAGCAAACTGAGTTATTGTATATACTCCAAAACAGAGTAGAATAAGACATTGCATATTTTCTCTAACAGAGCATATTCAGAGCTTTCTTCTTTTAACTTTGGGGCTCCTAGATATTATTTAGACTTTTTTCGATTCACGTAAAATTTGAATTTCGGTATTTTAACTGAGAGAGCATATTGAGTTGATGTATATACTCGAAAACAGAGTAGAAGAGGGCATTGTATATTTTTTCTGACAGATTATATTCAGAGCAATTTTGCTTATAACATTGGGGAGCCTAGATAATATTTAGATTTTTTTCGATTTGTTTAAATATAGAATTTCTGTATTTCACATGAGAGAGCATATTGAGTTGGTGTGTATACTACAAAACAGAGTAGAAAAGAGCATTGTATTTTATTTCTGACAGATTATATTCAGAGCAATTTTGCTTTTAACATTGGGTTGCCTAGATAATATTTAGATTTCTTTCGATTCGCTTTAATATAGAATTTCTGTATTTTACATGAGAGAGCATACGGAGTTGGTGTATATACTCCAAAACAAAGTAGAATAAGGCATTGTATATTTTTCCTAACAGACTATATTTCGAGCCATTTTCCTTTAACTTTCGGGTGCCTAGATATTATTTAGATTTTTTTCGATTCCCGTAAAATTTGAATTTCGGTATTTTACATGAGAGAGCCTATTTAATTGGTGTATATACTCCAAAACAGAGTAGAAAAGTGCATTATATATTTTTTCTGACAGATTTTCTTCGGAGCAATTTTGCTTTTAACATTGGGGTGCCTAGATTATATTTAGATATTTTCGATTCGCTTTAATGTAGAGTTACTGTTTTTTACATTAGAGAGGATATGGAGTTCGTGTATATTCTCTAAAACAGAGTAGAAAAGGGCATTGTATATTTTTTCTGATAGATTGTATTCAGAGCAATTTTGCTTGTAATATTAAGACGCCTAGATAATATTTAGACTTTTTTCGATTCCCTTAAATATAGAATTTCGGTATTTTACCTGAGAGAGCATACTGAGTTGGTGTATATACTCCAAAACAGAGTAGAATAAGGGATTGTATATTTTTTTAACAGACTATATTCAGAGACATTTTCTTTTAACTTTAGGGCTCCTAGATATTATTTAGATTTTTTTCGATAGACGTAAATTAGAATGTTGGTATTTTACATGAGAGAGCATCTTGAGTTGGTATATATACCCCAAAATAGAGTAGAAAAGTGCATTGTATATTTATTCTGACAGATAATATCCAGAGCAGTTTTGTTTTTAACATTACGGTGCCTATATTGTATTTAGATTTTTTTCGATTCGCTTAAATATAGAATTTCTGTATTTTAAATGAGAGAGCATATGGAGTTGGTGTATGTACTCCAAAACAGAGAAGAATAGGGCATTGTATATTTTTTCTGACTGATAATATTCAGAGCAATTTTGTTTTTAACATTTCAGTGCCTAGATAATATTTAGATTTTTTCAATTCAGGTAAAATTAGAATTTCTGTATTTTACATGAGAGAGCATACTGAGTTGGTGTATAGACTCCAAAATAAAGTAGAATAAGGCATTTTATATTTTTTCTAACAGACTATATTCAGAGGCATTTCCGTTTAAGTTTGGGGCACCTAAATATTATTAAATTTTTTTCGATTTGTGTAAAAGTATACTTTTTGTATTTTCCACGAGAGAGCATATTGAGTTGGTGTATATACACCAAAACTGAGTAGAAAAGGGCATTTTATATTTTTTCTGACAGACGATATTCAGAGCAATTTTCCTTTTAACATTGGGGTGCCTAGATAATATTTAAATTTTTTTCAATTCACGTAAAATTAGAATTTCTGTATTTCACAAGGGAGAGCATACTGAGTTGGTGTATATACTCCTAAACAGAGTAGAATAGGGCATTGTATATTCTTTCTGACAGATTATATTCAGAGCAATTTTGTTTTTAACTTTGGGGTGCCTAGATAATATTTATATTTTTTTGATTCACGTATAATTAGAATTTCTGTATTTTACATGAGAGAGCATATTGAGTTTGTGTATATAGTTCAATACAGAGTAGAATAAGGCAATGTATATTTTTTCTAACAGACTATATTCAGAGCCATTTTTTTTTAATTTTTTATTGGATTATAGGTTTTGGGGTACATGAGCAGAGCATGCAAGACAGTTGCGTAGGTACACACATGGCAGTGTGCTTTGCTTTTCTTCTCCCCTTCACCCACATTTGGCATTTCTCCCCAGGCTATCCCTCCCCACTCCCCCTCCCACTGGCCCTCCCCTTTTCCCCCCAATAGACCCCAGTGTTTAGTACTCCCCTTTCTGTGTCCATGTGTTCTCATTTTTCATCACCCACCTATGAGTGAGAATATGCGGTGTTTCATTTTCTGTTCTTGTGTCAGTTTGCTGAGGATGATGTTCTCCAGATTCATCCATGTCCCTACAAACGACACGAACTCATCATTTCTGATTGCTGCATAATATTCCATGGTGTATATGTGCCACATTTTTCTTTAACTTTGGGGTGCCTAGATATTTAGATTTTTTTCGATTCGGGTAAAATTAGAATTTCGGTATTTTACATAAGAGAGCATATTGAGTTGGTGTATATACTCCAAAACAGAGTAGAAAACGGCATTGCATATTTTTTCTGACAGACTATATTCAGAGCAAATTTGCTTTTAACATTGGGGTGCCTAGATAATATTTAGATTTTTTTTATTCACGTAAAATTTGAATTTTGGTATTTTACATGAGAGAGCATACTGAGTTGGTGTATATACCCCAAAACAAGGTAGAATAGGGCATTGCATATTTTTTCTAACAGACTATATTCAGAGCCATTTTATTTTAACTTTGTGGCGCCTATATATTATTTAGATATTTTTCAATTCATGTAAAATTAGAATTTCGTTATTTTACATGAGAGTGCATATTGAGTTGTTGTATATACGCCAAAATAGATTAGAAAGAAGCATTGTATATTTTTTCGAGAGATTATATTCAGAGCAATTTTGCTTTTAACATTTTGGTGCCTAGATTGTATTTAGATTTTTTCGATTCGCTTAAATATAGAATTTCTGTATTTTACATGAGAGAGCATATGGGGTTGGTTTATAGACTCCTAAATAGAGTAGAATAGGGTATTGTATATTTTTTCTGACAGATTACATTCAGAGGAATTTTGCTTTTAAAATTGTTGTGCCTGGAAAACATTTAGATTTTTTTTGATTCATGTAAAATTAGTATTTCGGTTTTTTACATGAGAAAGCATACTGAGTTGGTGTATATACTCCAAGACAGAGTAGAATAGGGCATTGTATATTTCCTCTAACAGAATATATTCAGAGCCGTTTTCTTTTAACTTTGTGGTGCCTAGATAGTATTTAGATTTTTTTCAATTCACGTAAAATTAGAATTTCGGTATTTTAAATGAGAGTGCATATTGAGTTGGTGTATATACTCCAAAACATAGAAGAAAAGAGCATCGTATATTTTTTCTGACAGATTATATTTAGAGAAATTTTGCTTTTAACATTCGGGTGCCTAGGTAATATTTAGATTTTTTTGATTCCCGTAAAATTAGAATTTTTGTATTTTACATGAGAGAGCATACTCAGTTGGTGTATATACTACAAAACAGAGTAGAATAAGGCATTGTTTATATTTTATGACAGATTATATTCAGAGCAATTTTGCTTTTAACATTGGGGTGAATAGATAATATTTAGATTTTATTCGATTCGCTTAAATTGATAATTCCTGTATTTTAAATGAGAGAGCATATGGAGTTGGTGCATATAGTCCAAAACAGAGTAGAATAGGGCATTGTTTATTATATCTTACAGATTATATTCAGAGCAATTTAGTTTTTAACATTGGGGTCCCTAGATATTATTGAGATTTTTTTCGATTCACATAAAATTAGAATTTCCGTATTTTACATGAGAGAGCATACTGTGTTTGTGCATATACTCCAATACAGAGTAGAATAGGGCATTTTATATTTTTTCTAACAGACTATATTCAGAGCCATTTTATTTTAACTTCGTGGAAGCTATATATTATTTACATTTTTTTCGATTCACGTAAAATTAGAATTTCAGTATTTTACATGAGAGCGCATATTGAGTTGCTGCATATACTCCAAAACAGAGTATAAAAGGGCATTGTATATTTTTTCTGACAGATTATATTCAGAGCAATTTTGCTTTTAACATTGGGGTGCTTAGATAATATTGAGATTTTTTTCGATTCGCTTAAATATAGAATTTCTGTATTTTACATGAGAGAGCTTATGGAGTTGGTGTATATTCTCCAAAACAGAGTAGAATAGGTCATTGTATATTTTTTCTGACAGATTATATTCAGAGCAGTTTTTTTTTTAACATTGGGGTGCCTTTATCATATTTAGATTTTTTCGATTCGGGTAAAATTAGAATTTTTTATTTTACATCAAAGAGCATATTGAGTTGGTGTATATACTACAAAACAGAGTAGAAAAAGGCATTGTATATTTTCTCTAACAGATTATACCCAGAACAATATTGTTTTCAACATTGGGGTGCCTAGATAATTTTTAGATTTTTTTTGATTTGCTTAAATATAGAATTTCTGTATTTTACATGAGAGAGCATATGGAGTTGGTGTATATACGCAAAAACCGATTAGAATAGGGCATTGTATATTTTTTCTGACAGACTATATTCAGAGAAATTTTGTTTTTAACATTGGGATGCCTAGATTATATTTAGATTTTTTTCGATTCGCTAAATATAGAATTTCTGTATTTTACATGAGAGAGCATATGAAGTTGGTTTATATACTCCAAAACAGAGTAGAATAGGGCATTGTATATTTTTTCTGACAGATTATATTCAGAGCAATTTTGTTTTTAACATTGGGGTACCTAGATAATATTTAAATTTTTTCGATTCCATTAATATTATAATTTCGGTATTTTACATAAGAGAGCATACTGAGTTGGTGTATATACTTTAAAACAGAGAAGAATAAGGCATTGTATATTTATTCTAACAGACTATATTCAGAGCCATTTTCTTTTAACTTTTGGGCGCCTAGATATTATTTAGATTTCTTTTGATACACGTAAATTTCGAATTTTTGTATTTTACGTGAGAGAGCATATTGAGGTGGTGTATATACTACAAAAGAGAGTAGAAAAGGGCATTTTATATTTTTTCTGTCAGATTATATTCAGAGTAATATTGCTTTTAACATTGGGTTACCTACATAATATTTAGATTTTTTCGATTCGGGTAAAATTAGAATTTCGGTATTTTACATGAGAGGGCATATTGAGTTGGTGTATATACTCCAAAACAGAGTAGAATAGGGCATTGTATATTTTGTCAGACAGATTATATTCAGAACAATTTTGTTTTTAACATTGGGGTGCCTAGATAATATTTAGATTATTTCTATTCGGGGAAAATTAGAATTTCTGTATTTTACGTGAGAGAGCATATGGATTTAGTGTATATACTCCAAAAAAGAGTAGATTAGGGCATTGTATATTTTTTCTGACAGACTATATTCAGAGCAATTTTCCTCTTAAAATTGGAGTGCCTAGATAATATTTAGATTTTTCTCTTTTCGCTTAAGTATAGAATTTCTGTATTTTACATTAAAGAGCATATTTAGTTGGTGTATATACTCCACAACAGAGTATAAAAGGGCATTGTATATTTTTTCTGACAGACTATATTCAGAGCCATTTTCTTTTAACTTTGGGACTTTCAGATATTATTTAGATTTTTTTCGATTCTCATAAAAGTTGAATTTCATTATTTTACATGAGAGAGCATATTGAGTTGGTGTATATATTCCAAAACAGTGTAGAATAGGGCATTGTATATTTTTTCTGACAGATGATATTCACAGCAGTTTTGTTTTCAGCATTGGGGTGCCTAGATAATATTTAGATTTTTACATTTCGTGTAAAATTAGAATTTCTCTATTTTACATGAGAGAGCATACTGAGTTGGTGTATATACTCAAAACAGGGTAGAATAAGGCATTGTATATTTTTTAGAACAGACTATATTCAGTGCCATTTTCTTTTACCTTTGGGGTGCCTAGATATTATTCAGATTTTCTTCGATTCACATAAAATTATAATTTCTTTATTTTACGTTGGAGAGCATATTCAGTTGGTGTATATACTCCAAAACAGAGTAGAAATGGGCATTGTATATTTTTTCTGACAGATTATATTCAGAGGAATTTTGCTTTTAACATTGGAGTGCCTAGATAATATTTAGAATTTTTTCGATTCCCGTAAAATTAGAATTTCGGTAATTTATATGAGAGAGCAGACTGAGTTGGTGTATAAACTCCAAAACAGAGTAGAAAAGGGCATTGTATATTTTTTCTGACAGATTATATTCAGAGCAATTTGCTTTTAACATTGGGGTGCCTAGATGATATTTAGATTTTTTTCAATTTGACTACATATAGAATTTATGTATTTTACATGAGAGAGCATATTGAGTTGGTGTATATACTCCAAAACAGAGTAGAATAGGGCATTGTATATTTTTTTGACAGATTATATTCAGAGAAATTTTGTTTTTAACATTGGGGTGCCAAGATAATATTTAGGTTTTTTTTTCGATTCACTTAAATATAGAATTTCTATATTTTACATGAGAGGGCATATGGAGTTGGTGTTTGTACTCCAAAATAAAGTAGAATAGGGCATTGTATACTTTTTATGACAAATTATACTCAGACCAATTTTGTTCTTAACATTGGGTGCCTAGATAATATTTAGAGTTTTTCGATTTGAGTAAAATTACAATTTCTGTATTTTACATGAGAGAGGACACTGAGTTAGTGTATATACTCCAAAACCAAATAGAATAAGGCATTGTATATTTTTTCTAACAGAGTATATTCAGAGCCATTTTGTTTTAAATTTCGGGCACCTTGATATTTACATTTTTTTCGATTCGCTTAAAATTAAAATTTCGGTATTTTACATGAGAGAGCCTACTGAGTTGGTTTATATACTCCAAAACAGAGTACAATTAGGCATTGTATATTTTTTCTGACAAATCATATTCAGAGCAATTTTGCTTTTAACTTTGGGGTTTCTAGATAATATTTAGATTTTTTCAGATTCACGTAAAATTAGAATTTCTCTATTTTACAGGAGAGAGCATACTGAGTTTGTATATATACTCCAAAACAGAGTAGAATAAGGCATTCTATATTTTTTCTAACAGACTATATTCAGATACATTTTCTTTGAAGTTTGGGGCGCATAGATATTATTTAGAATTTTTTCGATTCTCTTAACATTAGAATTTCGGTATTTTACATGAGAGAGCATATTGAGTTGGTGTATATACTCCAAAACAGAGTAGAAAAGGGCATTGTATATTTTTTCTGACACATTGTATTCAGAGCAATTTTGCTTTTAACATCCGGTTGCCTATATATTATTTAGATTTATTTCGATTCAGGTAAAATTAGAATTTCGGTATTTTACATGAGAGAGCATACTGAGTTGGTTTATATACTCCAAAACAAAGTAAAATAGGGCATTGCATATGTTTTCTGACAGATTATATTCAGAGAAATTTTGTTTTTAACATTGGGGTGCCTATATAATATTTAGATTTTTTCGATTCGGGTGAAATTAGAATTTCTGCATTTTACATAAGAGAGCATACTGAGTTGGTGTATATACTCCAAAACAGAGTAGAATAAGGCATTGTATATTTTTTCTACCAGGCATTATTCAGAGCCATTTTCCTTTAACTTTGGGGTGCATAGAGATTATTTACATTTATTTCGATTCACGTAAAATTAGAATTTCCGTATTTTACCTGAGAGAGCATACTGAGTTGGTGTATATACACGAAAAGAGAGTAGAAAAGAACATTTTATATTGTTTCTGACAGATTATATTCAGAGCAATTTTGCTTTTAACATTCGGGTGCCTAGATAATATTTAGATTTTTTTCGATTCACGTAAATTTAGAATTTCGGTATTTTACATGAGAGAGCATACTGAGTTGGTGTATATACTCCAAAACAGAGTAGAATAGGGCATTGTATATTTTTTCTGACAGATTATATTCAGACCAATTTTGTTTTTAACGTTGGAGTTACAAGATAATATTGAGATTTCTTCGATTCGGGTAAAATAATAATTTCTGTATTTTACATTTGAGAGCATACTGAGTTGGTGTATATACTGCAAAAGAGAGTAGCAAAAGGAATTGTATATTTTTTCTAACAGACTATATTCAGAGCCATTTTCTTTTAACATTGGGGCGCCTAGATATTATTTACATTTTTTTCAGGTCTCGTAAAATTAGAATTTCTGTTTTCTACGAGAGAGAGCATATTGAGTTCGTGTATACACTACACAGCAGAGTAGAAAAGGGTATTGTATATTTTTTCTGACAGATTATATTCAGAGCAATTTTGCTTTTAACATTCAAGTGCCTAGATAATTTTTAGATTTTTTTTGATTCACTAGAATATGGAATTTCTGTATTTTACATTAGAGAGCATATGGAGTTGGTGTATATACTCCAAAACTAAGAAGAAAAGGGCATTGTATATTTTTTCTTACAGATTATATTCAGAGCAATTTTGTTTTTAGCATTGGGGTGCCTAAATAATATTTATATTTATTTCGATTCACTTAAATATAGAATTTCTGTATTTTACATGAGAGAGCATATGGAGTTGGTGTATATACTACAAAACAGAGTAGAATAAAGCATTGTATATTTTTTCTGACAGATTATATTCAGAGAAATTTTGTTTTTAACATTGGGGTGCTTATATAATATATAGATTTTTTTGATTCGGGTAAAATTAGAATTTCGGTATTTTATATGAGAGAGCATACTGAGTTGGTGTATATACTCCAAAACAGAGTAGAATAAGGCATTGTATATTTTTTCTGACAGATTACATTCAGAGCAATTTTGTTATTTACATTGGGTTACCTAGATAATATTTAGATTTTTTTCGATTCACGTAAAATTTGAATTTCGGTATTTTACATGAGAGAGCATACTGAGTTGGTGTATATACTCCAAAACAGGGTAGAGTAAGGCATTGTATTTTTTTTTCTAACACACTATATTCACAGCCATTTTCTTTTAACTTTGGGGCGCCTAGATATGATTTAGATGTTTTTCAATTCACGTAAAATTTGAATTTCGGTATTTTACATGAGAGAGCAATTTGAGTTTGTGTATATACTCCAAAACACAGTAGAAAAGGGTTTTGTATATTTTTTCTGACAGATTGTATTCAGACCGATTTTGCTATTAACATTGGGGTTCCTAGATAATATGTAGATTTTTTCGATTCAGGTAAAATTAGAATTTTTGTATTTCACATGAGAGATCATATTGAGTTGGTGTATATACTACAGAACAGAGTAGAAAAGAGCATTGTATATTTTTTCTGACAGATTATATTCACAACAACTTTGCTGTTAACATTGGGGTGCCTAGATAATATTTAGATTTCTTTCGATTCACGTAAAATTCGAATTTCAGTATTTTACATGAGAGAGCATATTGAGTTGGTGTATTTACTCCAAAACAGAGTACAATAAGGCATTGTATATTTTTTCTAACAGACTATATTCAGAGGCATTTTCTTTTTACTTTGGAGCGCCTAGATAATATTTAGATTTTTTTCGATTCACGTAAAATTAGAATTTCGGTATTTTACATGAGAGAGCATATTGATTTGGTGTATATAGTCCCAAACAGAGTAGAAAAGGATGTTGTATATTTTCTCTGACAGATTGTATTCAGAGTAATTTTGCTATTAACATTGGGTTGCCTAGATAATATTTAGATTTTTTTTGATTCGCTGAAATATAGAATTTCTGTATTTTACATGAGAGAGCATATGGAGTTGGTGTATATACTCAAAAAAAGAGTAGAATATGGCATTGTATATTTTTTCTGACAGTTTATATTCAGAGCAATTTTGTTTTAACATTGGGGCGCCTAGATAATATTTAGATTTTTTTTGATTCGCTTAAATATAGAATTTCTGTGTTTTACATGAGAGAGCATATGGAGTTGGTGTATATACTCCAAAACAAAACAGAATAGGGCATTTTATATTTTTTCAGACAGATTATATTCAGAGCAATTTTGTTTTTAACATTGGGGTGCCTAGATAATATTTAGATTTTTTCGATTCGGGTAAAATTAGAAGTTTGGTATTCTACATGAGAGAGCATATTGAGTTGGTGTATATAATCCAAAACAAAGTAGAATAATGCATTGTATATTTTTTCTGACAGTTTATATTCAGATCAATTTTTTTTTAACATTGGGGTGCCTAGATAATATTTAGATTTATTCGATTCGGGTAAAATTAGAATTTCGGTAATTTACATGAGAGAGGACAATGAGTTGGTGTATATACTACAAAACTGAGTAGAATGAAGCATTGTATATTTCGTCGGACAGATTATATTCAGGGTAATTTTGCTTTTAACATTGGTGTACATAGATAATATTTAGATATTTTTCGATTCGCTTAAATATAGAATTTCTGTATTTTACATGAGAGAGCATATGGAGTTGGTGTATATACTCAAAAACAGGGTAGAATAGGGCATTGTATATTTTTTCTAACAGATTATATTCAGAGCAATTTTGTTTTTAACATTGGGGTGCCTAGATAATATTTACATTTTTTCGATTCGGGTAAAATTAGAATTTTTGTATTTTACATGAGAGAGCATACTGAGTTGGCGTATGTACTCAAAAACCGAGTAGAATAAAGCATTGTATATTTTTTCCAACAGACTATATTCAGAGCCATTTTATTTTAACTTTGGGGCGCCTACATATTATTTAGATTGTTTTCGATTCGCGTAAAATTAGAATTTCGGTATTTTACATGAGAGAGCATACTGAGTTGGTGTATATACTACAAAAAAGAATAGAATAGGGCATTGTATATTTTCTCTAACAGATTATATTCAGAGAATTTTGCTTTTAACATTGGGGAGCCTAGAAAATTTTTAGATTTTTTCGATCTGGGTAAAATTTGAATTTCTGTATTTTACATGAGAGAGCATATTGAGGTGGTGTATATACTACAAAATAGAGTAGAAAAGGGCATTGTATATTTTTTCGGACAGATTATATTCAGAGCAATTTTTGGTTTAAAATTGGGGAGCCTAGATAATATTTAGATTTTTTTGATTCGGGTAAAATTAGAATTTCTGTATATTACATCAGAGAGCATACTGAGTTGGTGTATATACTCCAAAATAGAGTAGAATAAGGCATTGTGTATTTTTTCTAACAGACTATATTCAGAGGCAGTTTCTTTTAATTTTGGGGCACCTAGGTACTATTTAGATTTTTTTCGAATCACGTGAAATTAGAATTTCGGTATTTTACAAGAGAGAGCATATTGAGTTGGTGTATATACTCCAAAAAAGAGTAGAAGAGGGCATTGTATATGTTTTCTGACAAATAGTATTCAGAACAATTTTGTTTTTAAGATTTGTGTGCCTACATATTATCTAGATTTCTTTGATTCACTTAAATAGAGAATTTCTCTATTTTACATGAGAGAGCATATGGAGTTGGTGTTTATACTCCAAAACAGAGTAAAATCGGGCATTGTATATTTTTTCTGACAGATTATATTCAGAGCAATTTTTCTTTTAATATTAAGGTGCCTAGATAGTATTTAGATTTTTTTGATTTGCTTAAATATAGAATTTCTTTATTTTACATGAGAGAGCATATGAAGTTGGTGTATATATTCCAAAACAGAGTAGAATAGGGCATTGTATATTTTTCTGACAGATTATATTCAGAGCAATTTTCTTTTTAAGATTGGGGTGCCTAGATAATATTTAGATTTTTTCGATTCGGGTGAAATTAGAATTTCTGTATTTTACATTAGATAGCATACTGAGTTCGTGTATTTATTCCAAAACAGAGTAGAATAAGGCATTGTATGTTTTTTCTAACAGAATATATTCAGAGCCATTTTCCTTTAACTTTGAGGCACCTAGATGTTATTTAAAATTTTCGATTCACGTAAAATTAGCATTACGGGATTTTACAAGAGAGAGCATATTGAGTTGGTGTATATACTCCAATATAGTGTAGAAAAGGGCATTGTATATTGTTTCTGACAAATTATATTCAGATGAATTTTGCTTTTAACATTGTGGTGCCTGGATAATATATAGATTTTTTTTATTCACGTAAAATAAGAATTTTGGTATTTTACATGAGAGAGCATACTGAGTTGGTGTATATACTCCAAAAGAGAGTAGAATAGGGCATTTTATATTTTCTCTAACAGTCTATGTTCAGAACCATTTTTTTTAAATTTTGGGGTCCCTAGATAATATTTAGATTTTTTTCGATTCCCTTAAAATTAGAATTTCAGTATTTTACAATAGAGAGCATATTGAATTGGTGTATATACTTTAAAACAGAATATAAAAGGGCATTGTATATTTTCTTGACAGATTATATTCAGAGCAATTTTGCTTTTAACATTCGGGTGCCTAGATAATATTTAGATTTTTTTCGATTCACGTAAAATTAGAATTTCGGTATTTTACATGAGAGAGCATACTGAGTTGGTGTGTATACTCCAAAACAGAGTACAATAAGACTTTGTATATTTTTTCTGACAGATTATATTAAGAGCAATTTTGCTTTTAACATTAAGGTGCCTAGATAATATTTAGATTTTTTTCGATTCGCTTAAATATAGAATTTCTGTATTTTACATGAGAGAGCATACTGACTTGGTGTATATACTCCAAAACAGAGTAGAATAAGGCGTTGTATATTTTTTCTAACAGCCTATATTCAGAGCCATTTTCTTTTATGTTTGGGGCGCCTAGATTTTATTTAGATTTTTTTCGATTCACGTAAAATTAGAATTGCTTTATTACACATGAGAGAGCATATTGAGTTGGTGTATATACTACAAAACAGAGTAGAATACGGCATTGTATATTTTTTCTTGCAGGTTATATTGAGAGCAATGTTGTTTTTAACATTAAGGTGCCTAGATAATATTTAGATTTTTTTCTCTTTGCCTAAATATAGAATTTCTGTATTTTACATGAGAGAGTATATGGAGTTAGTGTATATACTCCAAAACAGAGTAGAATAGAGCATAGTATATTTTTTCTAACGGACTATACTCAGTGCCATTTTCTTTTAATTTTGGGGGCCTAGATATTATTAAGATTCTTTTCGATTGGTGAAAAATTCGGATTTCGGTATTTTACATGAGAGAGCATATTTAGTTGTTGTATATACTCCCAAACAGAGTAGAAAAGCGCATTGTATATTTTTTCTGACAAATTATTTTCAGAGCAATTTGCTTTTAACATTCGGTTGCCTAGATAATAATTAGATCTTTTTCGATTCACGTAAAATTAGAATTTCTGTATTTCACGAGAGAGAGCATACTGAGTTTGTGTATATAGTCCAATACAGAGTAGAAAAAGGCAATGTATATTTTTTCTAACAGACTATATTCAGAGCCATTTTTTTTTTAACTTTGGGGTGCCTAGATATTATTTAGATTTTTTTTTGATTCGCGTAAAATTAGAATTTCGGTATTTTACATAAGAGAGCATATTGAGTTGGTGTATATACTTTAAAACAGAGTAGAAAACGGCATTGTGTATTTTTTCTGACAGACTATATTCAGAGCAATTTTGCTTTTAACATTGTGGTGCCTACATTGTATTTAGATATTTTCGATTCACTTAAATATAGAATTTTGGTATTTTACATGAGAGAGCATATGGGATTGGTGTATATACTCCTAAATAGAGTAGAATAGGGTATTGTATATTTTTTCTGACAGATTATATTCAGAGGAATTTTGCTTTTATCATTGTGGGGCCTGGAAAACATTTAGATTTTTTTTGATTCACGTAAAATTAGTATTTCGGTATTTTACATGAGAGAGCATACTGAGTTGGTGTATATACTCCAAAACAGAGTAGAATAGGGCATTGTATATATTTTCTGACTGATTATATTCGGGGCAATTTTCCTTTTAACACTGGGGTGCCAGGATAATATTTAGAATTTTTTTGATTCGCTTATATATAGAATTTCTGTATTTTACATGAGAGAGCATATAGAGTTAATGTATATACTCCAAAACAGAGTAGAATAGGGCATTGTATATTTTTTATGACACATTATATTCAGAGCAACTGTACTGTTTACATTCCGGTGCCTAGATAATATTTAGATTTTTTTCGATTCACATAAAATTAGAATTTCGATATTTTACATCAGAGAGCATACTGAGTTGGTGTATATACTCCAAAACAGAGTAGAATAAGAAATTGTATATTTTTTATAACAGACTATTTTCAGAGTCATTTTCTTTTAACTTTGGTGCGCCTATATATTATTTAGATTTTTTTTGGATAAGCATAAAATTAGAATTTTGGTAATTTACAGGAGAGAGCGTATTGAGTTGGTGTATATACTACAAAACAGAGTAGAAAAGGGCATTGTATATTTTTTCTGACAGATTATATTCAGAGCAATATTGCTTTTAACATTGGGGTGCCTAGATAATATTGAGTTTTATTCGATTCGCTCAAATATAAAATTTCTGTATTTTACATGAGAGAGTATATTGAGTTGGTGTATATACTCCAAAACAGAGTAGAATAAGGCATTGTATATTTTTTCTAACAGACTATATTTAGCGCCATTTTCTTTTATCTTTGGGGCACCTAGATATTATTTAGATTTTTTATGATTCACGTAAAATTAGAATTTCGGTATTTTGCATGAAAGACCATGTTGAGTTTGTGTGTATACTCCAAAACAGAGTAGAAAAGGGCATTGTATATTTTTTCTCACAGATTATATACAGAGCAATTTTGCTTTTAACATTGGGGTGCCTAGATAATATTTAGATTTTTTTCGATTTACGTAAAATTAGAATTTCTGTATCTTACATGAGAGAGCATACTGAGTTGGTGTATATATTCAAAAACAGAGTAGAATAAGCCATTGTATATTTTTTTCTGAAAGATTATATTCAGAGCAATGTTGTTTTTAACATTGGGGTGCCTAGATAATTTTTAGATTTTTTTCAATACGGGTAAAATTAGAATTTCTGTATTTTACATGAGAGAGCATACTGAGTTGGCGTATATACTTTCAAACAGAGTAGAAAAAGGCATTGTATATTATTTCTAAAAGACTATATTGAGAGCCATATTCTTTTAACTTTGGGGTGCATAGATATTATTTATATTTTTTTTGATTCACGTAAAATTAAAATTTCTGTATTTTACATGAGAGAGCATATTGAGTTGGTGTATATACTCCAAAACAGAGTATAAAAGGGGGTTGTACATTTTCTCTAACAGATTATTTTCAGAGCATTTTGCTTTTAACATTCGGGTGCCTAGATAATATTTATATTTTTTTCGATTTACGTAAAATTAGAATTTCGGTATTTTACACGAGAGAGCATATTGAGTTGGTTTATATACTCAAAAACATAGTAGAAAACTGCATTGAATATTTTCTCTGACACATTATATTAAGTGCAATTTTGCTTTTAACATTGGGGTGCCTAGATAATATTTACTTTTTTCAATTCGCTTAAAAATACAATTTCTGTATTTTTCATAAGAGAGCATATATAGTTGGTTTATATACTTTAAAACAGGGTAGAATAGGGCATTGTATATTTTTTCTGAAAGATTATATTCAGAGCAATTTTGCTTTTAACATTGGGGTGCATCGATAATATTTAGATTTTTTTCGATTCGCTTAAATATAGAATTTCTGTATTTTACATGAGAGAGCATATGGAGTTAATGTATATACTCCAAAACATAGTAGTAAAGGGCATTGTATTTTTTTTCTGACAGATTGTATTCAGAGAATTTCTGCTTTTAACATTGGGTTGCCTAGATAATATTTAGATTTTTTTTCAATTCACGTAAAATTAGAAATTCGGTATTTTACATGAGAGAGCATACTGAGTTGGTGTATATACTCCAAAACAGAGTAGAATAAGGCATTGTATATTTTTTCTTACAGACTATATTCAGAGCCATTTCCTTTTAACTTTCGGGTGCCTAGATATTATTTAGATATATTTTGATTCACGTAAAATTTGTATTTCGGTACTTTACATGAGAGAGCATATTGAGTTGGTGTATATACTACAAAAAATAGTAGAAAGAAGCATTGTATATTTTTTCTGACAGATTATATTCATATCAATTTTGCTTTTAACATTGGGGTGCCTAGATAATATTAAATTTTTTTCGATTCATGTAAATTTAGAATTTCTGTATTTTACATGAGGGAGCATACAGAGTTGGTGTATATACTCCAAAACAGAGTAGAAGAGGGCATTGTATGTTTTATCTGACAGATTATATTCAGAGAAATTTTGCTTTTAACATTGGGTTGCTAGATAATATTTAGATTTTTTTGATTCGCTTAAATATAGCATTTCTGTATTTTACTTGAGAGAGCATATGGAGTTGGTGTATATACTCTAAATCAGAGTAGAATAAGGAATTGTATATTTTTTATAGCAGACTACATTCAGAGCCATTTTCTTTTAACTTTGGGGCGCCTAGATACTATTCAGATTTTTTTGATTCACGTAAAATTAGAATTTCAGTATTTTACATGATAGAGCGTATTGAGTTGGTGTATATACTACAAAACAGAGTACAAAAAGGCATTGTATATTTTTTCTGACAGATTATATTGAGAGCAATTTTGCTTTTAACATTTGGTTGCCTAGATAATATTGAGATTTTTGTCGATTCTCTCAAATATACATTTTCTGTATTTTACATGAGAGTGCATATTGAGTTGGTGTATATACTCCAAAACAGAGTAGAATAATGCAGTGTATATTTTTTCTAACAGACTATATTCAGAGCCATTTTGTTTTAACTTTTGGGCGCCTAGATATTATTTAGATTTTTTTCAATTCATGTAAATTTCAAATCTTTGTATTTTACGTGAGATAGCATATTGAGGTGGTGTATATGCTACAAAAGAGAGTAGAAAAGGGCATTTTATATTTTTTCGGTCAGATTATATTCAGAGCAATATTGCTTTTAACACTCGGTTACATACATAATGTTTAGATTTTTTCGATTTGGGTAAAATTAGAATTTCTGTATTTTACATGAAAGAGCATATGAAGTTGGTGTATATACTCCAAAACAGAGTAGAATAGGACATTGTATATTTTGTCAGACAGATTATATTCACAACAATTTTGTTTTTAAAATTGGGGTGCCTAGATAATATTTAGATCTTTTCTATTTTGGGAAAATTAGAATTTCTGTATTTTACATGAGAGAGCATATGGATTTGGTGTATATACTCCAAAAAAGAGTAGATTAGGGCATTGTATATTTTTTCTGACAGATTATATTCAGAGAAATTTTTCTTTTTACATTGGGGTGCCTAGAAAATATTTAGATTATTTTCGATTCACGTAAAATTAGAATTTTGGTATTTTATATGAGAGAGCATACTGAGTTGGTATATACTCCAAAACAGAGTGGAAAAGGGCATTGTATATTTTTTCTGACAGATTATATTCAGAGAAATTTTGCTTTTTACATTGGGGTGCCTAGATAATATTTAGATTTTTTTCGATTCGCTTAAATATAGAATTTATATATTTTCTAATAGATAGCATATGGAGTTGGTGTATATACTCCAAAAAAGAGTAGAATAGGGCATTGTATATTTTTTCTGACACATTATATTCAGAGCAATTTTGTTTTTAACATTGCGGTGCCTAGATAATATTTAGATTTTTTTCGATTCGCTTAAATATAGAATTTCTGTATTTTACATGAGAGAGCACATGGAGTTGCTGTATATACTGCAAAACATAGTAGAATAGGGCATTGTATATTTTTTCTCACAGATTATATTCAGAGTAATTTTGCTTTTAACATTGGGGTGCCTAGATAATATTTAGATTTTTTCAATTCGGGTAAGTTAGAATTTCGGTATTTTACATGGGAGAGAATAGTGAGTTGGTGTATATACTCCAAAATAGAGTAGAATAAAGCTTTCGATATTTTTTCTAACTGACTATATTCAGAGCCATTTTCTTTTAATTTTGGGGCGTCTAGATGTTATTTACATGTTTTTCGATATGCGTAAATTTATAATTTCGGTATTTTACATGAGGGAGCATACTGATTTGGTGTATATACTGTAAAACAGAGTAGAATAAGGTATTGTATATTATTTCTAACAGACTATATTCAGAGCCGTATTGTTTTAGCTTTGGGGCACGTAGATATTATTCAGATTATTTTCAATTCACGTAATATTAGAATTTCGGTATTTTACATGAGAGAGCATATTGAGTTGGTGTATATACTCCAAAAAAGAGTAGAAAAGGGCATTGTATATTTTATCTGACAGATTATATTCAGAGAAATTCTGCTTTTAACATAGGGATGCCTAGATAGTATTTAGATTTTTTTCGATTCGCTTAAATATAGAATTTATGTATTTTCTATTAGAGAACATATTGAGATGGTATATATATTCCAAAACAGAGTAGAATAAGGCATTGTATATTTTTTGTAACAGACTATATTCAGAGCCGTTTTCTTTAAACTTTGGGGCGCCTATATATTATTTAGAGTTTTTGGATTTGGGTAAAATTTGAATTTCGTTATTTTATATGAGAGAGCATACTGAGTTGGTGTATATACTCCAAAACAGAGTAGAATAAGGCATTGTATATTTTTTCCAACAGACTATATTCAGAGCCATTTTCTTTTAACTTTGGGTCGCCTAGATAATATTTAGATTTTTCTCGATTCGTGGAAAATTAGAATTTTTGTATTTTACAGGAAAGAGCATATTGAATTGGTGTATATACTCCAAAACAAAGTGAAAAACGGAATTGTATATTTTTTCTGACAGACTATATTCAGAGAAATTTTGCTTTTAACATTGGGGTGACTAGGTAATATTTAGATTTTTTTCGATTCGCTTAAATATAGAATTTCTGTATTTTCCATGAGAGAGCATATTGAGTTGGTTTATATGCTCCAAAAAATAGTTGAAGAGGGCATTGTATATTTTTTCTGACAGTTTATATTCAGAGAAATTTTGATTTTAACTTTAGGGTGCCAAAATAATATTTAGATTTTTTTCAATTCGCTTAAATATAGAATTTCTTTATTTTACATGAGAGAGCATATGGAGTTGTTGTATATACTCCAAAACAGAGTAGAAAAGAACATTGTATATTTTTTCTGAAACATTGTATTCAGAGCAATTTTGCTTTTAACATTCGGTTGCCTATATAATATTTAGATTTATTTCAATTCACGTAAAATTAGAATTTCGGTATTTTACATGAGATAGCATACTGAGTTGGTTTATATACTCCAAAACACAGTAAAATAGGGCATTGCATATGTTTTCTGAGAGATTATATTCAGGTAAATTTTGTTTTTAACATAGGGGTGCCTAGATAATATTTAGATTTTTTCGATTCGGGTGAAATTAGAATTTCTGTATTTTACATGAGAGAGCATACTGAGTTGGTGTATATACTCCAAAACAGAGTAGAATAAGGCATTGTATATTTTCTCTTACAGACTATATTCAGAGCCATATTCTTTAAATTTGGGGCCCCTAGATATTATTTAGACTTTTTTTGATTCACGTAAAATTAGAATTTCGGTGTTTTACCTGAGAGAGCATATTGAGTTGTTGTATATACTCGAAAACAGAGTAGAAAAGGGAATTGTATATTTTTTCTGACAGATTATATTCAGAGCAATTTTGCTTTTAACATTCGGGTGCCTAGGTAATATTAAGATTTTTTTCCAATCACGTACATTTAGAATTTCGGTATTCTATATGAGAGAGCATACTGAGTTGGTTTATATACTCCAAAACAGAGTAGAAGAAGGCATTGTATATTTTTTCTAACAGAGTATATTCATAGCCATTTTCTTTTAACTTTGGGGCGCCTAGATATTATTTGGATTTTTTTCGAATCATGTAAAATTAGAATTTCAATATTTTACAAGAGAGAGCATATTGAGTTGGTGTATATACTACAAAAAAGAGTAGAAAAGGGCATTGTATATTTTTTGTGACAGATTATAAGCAGAGCAACTTTGCATTTAACATTGTGTTGCCTAGTTAATATTTAGATTTATTTCAATACGCTTAAATATACAATTTTTGTATTTTTCAGGAGAGAGCATATGGAGTTGGTCTATATACTCCAAAAAAGAGTAGAATACGACATTGTATATTTTTTCTGACAGATTATATTCAGAGCAATTTTGTTTTTAAGATTGGGGTGCCGAGATAATATTTACATTTTTTTCAATTCACGTAAATTTAGAATTTCGGTATTTTACATGAGAGAGCATATTGAGTTGTTGTATATACTCCAAAACAGAGTAGAAAAGGGCATTGTATATTTTTTCTAACAGATTATATTCAGAGCAATTTTTCTTTTAACACTGGGGTGCCTAGATATTATTTAGAATTTTTTCGATTCGGTTAAATATAGAATTTTGTTATTTTACATGAGAAAGCATATGGAGTTGGTGTATATACTTCAAAACAGAGTAGAAATAGGCATTGTATATTTTTCCTAACAGACCATATTCAGAGTCATTATCTTTTAACTTTCTGGCACCTAGATATTATTTAGATTTTTTTCGATTCACATAATATTAGAATTTCGGTATTTTACAAGAGAGAGCATATTGAGTTGGAGTATATACTACAAAAAAGAGTAGAATAGGGCATTGTATATTTTTTCTGACAGATTATATTCAGAGCAATTTTGCTTTAAAAATTGGAGTGCCTAGATAATATTTAGATTTTTTTCTCTTCGCTTAAATATAGAATTTTTGTATTTTACATTAAATTGCATATTGAGTTGGTGTATATACTCAAAAACAGAGTAGAATAAGGCATTCTATATTTTTTATAACAGACTATATTCAGAGATATTTTCTTTGAACTTTGCGGCGCATAGTTATTATTTAGATTTTTTTTGATCCTCGTAAAATTAGAATTTCAGTATTTTACATGAGAGAGCATATTGAGTTGGTGTATATACTACAAAATAGAGTAGAAAAGGGCATTGTATATTTTTTCGGACAGATTATATTCAGAGCAATTTTGCTTTAACATTGGGGTGCCTAGATAATATTTAGATTTTTTTGATTCGGGTAAAATTAGAATTTCTGTATATTACATCAGACAGCATACTGAGTTGGTGTATATCCTCTAAAATAGAGTAGAATAAGGCATTGTATATTTTTTCTAACAGACTATATTCAGAGGCAGTTTCTTTTAATTTTGGGGCACCTAGGTACTATTTAGATTTTTTTCGATTCTCGTAAAATTAAAATTTCGGTATTTTACATGAGAGAGCATATTGAGTTGGTGTATATACTCCAAAAAAGAGTAGAAGAGGGCATTGTATATGTTTTCTGACAAATAGTATTCAGAAAAATTTTGTTTTTAATATTTGTGTGCCTACATAATATCTAGATTTTTTGGTTTCGCTTAAATAGAGAATTTCTCTATTTTACATGAGAGAGCATATGGAGTTGGTGTACATACCCCAAAACAGAGTAGAATAGGGCACTGTATATTTATTCTGACAGACTGTATTCAGAGCAATTTTGTTTTTAACATTGGGGTGCCTAGATAATATTTAGATTTTTTTCGATTCACGTAAAATTAGAATTTCGGTATTTTACAAGACAGAGCATACGGAGTTGGTGTATATACTCCAAAACAGAGTAGAATAGGGCATTGTATATTTTTTCTGACAGATTATGTTCAGGGAAATTTTGTTTTTAACATTGGGGTGCCTAGATCATATGTAGATTTTTTCGTTTCAGGTAAAATTTGAATTTTTGTATTTTACATGAGAGAGCATACTGAGTTGGAGTATATACTCCAAAACAGAGTAATATCAGGCATTGTATATTTTTTCAAACAGACTATATTCAGAGCCATTTTCTTTTAACTTTGTGGCGCCTACATAATATTTAGATTTTTTTCAATTCACGTAAAATTAGAAATTCGGTGTTTTACTTGACAGAGCATATTAAGTTGGTGTATATACTCCAAAACAGAGTTAAAATGGCATTGTATATTCTTTCTGACATATTTTATTCAGAGCAATTTTGCTTTTAACATTCGGGTGCCTAGATAATATTTAGATTTTTTTTGATTCACGTAAAATTAGAATTTCGGTATTATACATAAGAGAGCATAAGGAGTTTTTGTATATCCTCCAAAACAGAGTAGAATAAGGCATTGTATATTTTCTCTGACAGATTATATTCAGAGAAATTTTCTTTTAACATTAAAGTGCCTAGATAATATTTAGGTTCTTTTCGATTCGCTTAAATATACAATTTCTGTATTTTACATGAAAGAGCATATGAATTTTGTGTATATACTCCAAAACAGAGTAGAATAGGGCATTGTATATTTTTCTGACAGATTATATTCCTTGCAATTTTGTTTTTAACATTGGGGTGCCTATATAATATTTAGATTTTTTCCATTCGGGTAAATTAGAATTTCTCTATTTTAACTGAGAGAGCATACTGAGTTGGTGTATATACTCCAAAACAGTGTAAAATAAGGCATTGTATATTTTTTCTAACAGACTATATTCAGAGCCACTTTCTTTTAACTTTTGGGCGCCTAGATATTATTTAGATTTTGTTCGATTCGCATAAAATTAGAATTTCGGTTTTTTACATGAGAGAGCATACTGAGTTGGTGTATATACTCCAAAACAGAGTAGAATAGGGCATTGTATTTTTTTTCTGACAGATTATATTCAGAGTAATTTTGCTTTTAACATCGGGGTGCCTAGATAATATTTAGATTTTTTTCGATTCATGTAAAATTATAATTTCGGTATTTTACATGAGAGAGTATACTGAGTTGGTGTTTATATTCCAAAAAGAGTAGAATATGGCATTGTATATTTTTTCTGACAGATTATATTCAGGGAAATTTTGCTTTTAACATTGGGGTGCCTAGATAATATTTAGATTTTTTTCTCTTTGCTTAAATATAGAATTTCTGTATTTTACATGAGAGAGCATATGGAGTTGGTGTATATACTCCAAAGCAGAGTAGAATAAAGCGTAGTATATTTTTTCTAATGGAGTATACTCAGTGCCATTTTCTTTTACCTTTGGGGGCCTAGATATTATTAGATTCTTTTCGATTCACGAAAAAGTCGAATATCGGTATTTTACATGAGAGAGCATATTTAGTTGTTGTATATACTCCCAGAGTACAAAAGCGCATTGTATATTTTTTCTAACAGATTATATTCAGAGCAATTTTGCTTTTGACATTCGGTTGCCTAGATTATAATTAGATTTTTTTCGATTCACGTAAAATTAGAATTTCGATATTTTAGATGAGGGAGCATACTGAGTGAGTGTATATACTCCAAAACAGAGTAGAATAAGGCATTGTATATTTTCTCTAACAGACTATATTCAGAGCCATTTTCTTTTAACTTTGGGGCGCTTTCATAATATTTAGATTTTATTAGATGCGTGTAAAATTAGAATTTCGGTATTTTACATCAGAGAGCATATTGAGTTGGTGTATATACTCCAAAGCAGAGTAGAAAAGGGCATGGTATATTTTTTCTGACAGATTATATTCAGAGCATTTTTGATTTTATCATTCAGTTGCCTAGATAATATTTAGATTTTTTTCGATTCACTTAAATATTGAATTTCTGTATTTTTCATGAGAGAGCATAATGAGTTGGTTTATATACTCCAAAACAGAGTAGAATAGGGCATTGTATATTTTTTCTGACAGATTATATTCAGAGCCATTTTTTTTTAACATTGGGGTGCTTAAATCATATTTAGATCTTTTCAATTCTGATAAAATTTGAATTTTTGTATTTTACATGAGAGAGCATATTGAGTTGGTGTATATACTACAAAACATAGTAGAATAGGGCGTTGTATATTTTTTCTAACATGCTATATTCAGAGCCATTTTCTTTTAACTTTGGGGCGCCTAGATATTATTTAGATTGTTTTTGATTCGCATAAATATAAAATATCTGTATTTTACATGAGAGAGCATATGGAGTTGGTGTATATACTCCAAAACATATTAGAATAGGGCATTGTATATTTTTTCTGACAGATTATATTCAGAACAATTTTTGTATTAAAATTCGGGTGCCTAGATAATATTTATATTTTTTTCGATTCACGTAAAATTAGAATTTCGGTATTCTACATGAGAGAGCATACTGAGCTGGTGTATATACTCCAAAACAGAGTAGAATAAAACATTGTATATTTTTTCTAACAGACTATATTCAGAGCCATCTTCTTTTAACTTTGGGGCGCCTAGGTATTATTTAGATTTTTTTCGATTCGCCTAAAATTAGAATTTTGGTATTTTACATGAGATAGTATAATGAGTTAGTGTATATACTACAAAACAGAGTATAAAAGGGCATTGTACATTTTTTATGACAGATTATATTCAGAGCAATTTTACTTTTAACATTGGGGTGCCTAGATATTATTTAGACGTTTTTTCGATTCAGTTAAATATAGAATTTCTGTATTTTACATGAGAGAGCATATTGAGTTGGTGTATATATTCCAAAACAGAGTGGAATATTGCATTGTATATTTTTTCTGACAGACTATATTCAGAGCAATTTTATTTATAACATTGGGGTGCCTAGATAATTTTTAGGTATTTTTCGATTCATGTATAATTAGAATTTCTGTATTTTACATGAAAGAGCATACTGAGTTGGTGTACATACTCCGAAATAGAGTAGAATAGGGCATTGTTTATTTTTTCTGACAAATTATATTCAGAGGAATTTTGATTTTAACATTCGGGTGCCTAGATAATATATAGATTTTTTTCGATTTGCTTAAATATGGAATTTCTGTATTTTACATGAGAGAGCATATGGAGTCGGTGTATATACTCCAAAACAGAGTAGAATAGGGCATTGTATATTTTTTCTGACAGATTATATTCAGAGCAATTTTGTTTTTTCCATTGGGATGCCTAGATAATATTTAGATTTGTTTCGATTCACTTAAATATTGAATTTCAGTATTTTACATGAGAGAGCATATTGAGTTGGTGTATATACTCCAAAACAGAGTAGAATAGGGCATTGCATATTTTTTCTGACAGATTATATTCAGACCAATTTTTTTATTAACATTGGGGTGTCGAGACAATATTTAGATGTTTTTCGATTCATATGAATTTAGAATTTTGTTATTTTACATGAGAGAGCATATTGAGTTTGTGTATTAATCCAAAACAGAGTAGAAAAGGGCATTGTATATTTTTTCGTACACATTATTTTTAGAGCAATTTTTCTTATAACCTTCGGGTGCCTAGATAATATTTAGATTTTTTTTGATTCACGTAAATTTAGAATTTTGGAATTTTACATGAGAGAGCATACTGAGTTGGTGTATATACTCCAAAACAGGGTAGAATAGGGCATTGTATATTTTTTCTTACAAATTATTTTCAGAGCAATTTTGTTTTTAACATTGGGGTGCCTAGATAATATTTAGTTTTTTTCGATTTGGGTAAAATTAGTATTTCGATATTTTACATGAGAGAGCATACT
This sequence comes from Callithrix jacchus, assembly GCF_049354715.1. Classification (NCBI taxonomy): domain Eukaryota; kingdom Metazoa; phylum Chordata; class Mammalia; order Primates; family Cebidae; genus Callithrix; species Callithrix jacchus. The sequence goes on from NC_133505.1 coordinate 177,350,273, forward strand.
GAGTTGGTTTATATACTCCAAAACATAGTGGAATAAGGCATTGTATATTTTTTCTAACAGACTATATTCAGAGCCATTTTTTTTAACTCTCGGGTGCCTAGATATTATTTAGGTTTTTGCCATTCGTGTAAAATTAGAATTTCGGTATTTTACATGAGAGAACATATTGATTTGGTGTATATACTCCAAAACAGAGTAGAAAAGGGCATTATATATTTTTTCTGACAGATTATATTCAGAGCAATTTTGCTTTTAACATTCGGGCGCCTAGATAATATTTAGATATTTTTCGATTCGCTTAAATATAGAATTTCTGTATTTTACATAAGAGAGCATATGGAGTTGGTGTATGTACTCCAAAACAGAGTAGAATAGGGCATTGTATATTTTTTCTGACAGATTATATTCATAGCAAGTTTGATTTTAACCTTAGGGTGCATAGATAATATTTAAATTTTTTCGAATCAGGTAAAATTAGTATTTTGGTATTTTACATGAGAGAGCATACTGAGTTGGTGTATATACTCCAAAACAAAGTAGAATAAGGCATTGTATATTTTTTCAAAGAGTATATATTCATAGCCATTTTCTTTTAACTTTGTGGCGCCTAGATATGATTTAGGCTTTTTTCGATTAGCGTAAAATTAGAATTTCGGTATATTACATGAGAGAGCATATTGAGTTGGTGTATATACTCCAAAACAGAGTAGAAAAGGTCATTGTATATTTTTTCTGACACATTGTATTCCGAGCAAATTTCCTTTTAACATTCGGGTTCCTAGATAATATTTAGATTTATTTCGATTCACGTAAAATTAGAATTTCGGTATTTTACCTGAGAGAGCATACTGAGTTGGTTTATATACTACAAAACAGAGTAGAATAGGGCATTGCATATGTTTTCTGACAGATTATATTCACAGCAATTTTTTTTTAACATTGGGGCGCCTAGATAATATTTAGATTTATTTCCATACACGTAAATTTAGAATTTTGGTATTCTATATGAGAGAGTTTACTGAGTTGGTGTATATACTCCAAAACATAGTGGTATAAGGCATTGTATATTTTCTCTAACAGCGTATATTCATAGCCATTTTCTTTTAACTTTGGGGCGCCTAGATATTGTTTGAATTTTTTTCAAATAACGTAAAATTAGAATTGCGGTATTTTACAAGACAGAGCATACGGAGTTGGTGTATATACTCCAAAACAGAGTAGAAAAGGGCATTGTATATTTTCTCTGACAGATTATATTCAGAGCAATTTTGCTTTTAACTTTGGGGTGCCTAGATAATATTTAGATTTATTTCGATTCGCTTAAATATAGAATTTCTGTATTTTACATGAGAGAGCATATGGAGTTGGTGTATGTACTCCAAAACAAAGTAGAACAGTGCATTGTATATTTTTTTCTGATGGATTATATTTAGAGAAATTTTGTTTTTAACATTGGGTTGCCTAAATAATATTTAGATTTTTTTGATTCGGGTAAAATTAGAATTTTTGTATTTTACATGACAGAGCATACTGAGTTGGTGTATATACAAGAAAACAGAGTATAAATGGGCATTGTATATTTTTACTGACAGATTATATTCAGAGCAATTTTGCTTTTCACATTGGGGTGCAAGGATAATATTTAGATTTTTTTCGATTCTTTTAATATAGAATTTCTGCATTTTACATAAGAGAGCATATGGAGTTGGTGTATATAGTTTAAAACAGAGTAGAATAGGGCATTGTATATTTTTTCTGACAGATTATATTCAGAACAATTTTGTTTTTAACATTGGGGTGCCTAGACAATATTTATATTTTTTCGATTCAAGTAGAATTAGAATTTTTGTATTTTACACGAGAGAGCATATTGAATTGGTTAATATGTTCCAAAACAAAGTAGAATAAGGCATTGTATATTTTTTCTAACAGACTATATTCAGAGCTATTTTTTTTGAACGTTGGGGCGCCTAGATATAATTTTGATTTATTTTGATTTGCGTAAAATTAGAATTAAGGTATTTTACATGAGAGAGCATATGGAGATTCTGTATATACTCCAAAAAAGAGTAGAATAAAGCATTGTATATTTTTTCTGACAGATTATATTCAGAACAATTTTGTTTTTAATATTGGGGTGCCTACATAATATTTGGATTTTTTCGATTCGGGTAAAATTAGAATTTCTGTATTTTACAAGAGAGAGTATATTGAGTTGGTGTATATACTAAAAACAAAGTAGAAAAGGGCATTGTATATTTTTTCTGACAGATGACATTCAGAGGAATTTTGCTTTTAACATTCGGGTGCCTAGATAATATTTAGATTTGTTTCGATTCGCTTAAATATACAATTTCTGTATTTTACATGAGAGAGCATACTGAGTTGGTTTATATACTCCAAAAGAGAGTAGAATAAGGCATTGTATATTTTTTAAAACAGACTATAGTAAGAGCCATTTTCTTTAAACTTTGGGACGCCTAGGTATTATTTAGATTTTTTTCAATTCGCGTAAACTTAGAATTTCGGAATTTTACATGAGAGAGCATATTGATTTGGTATATATACTACAAAACAGAGTAGAAAATGGCATTGTGTATGTTTTCTGACAGATTATATTCAGAGAAATTTTGCTATTTACATTGGGGTGCCTAGATAATATTTAGATATATTTTGTTTTCCTTAAATATAGAATTTCTGTATTTTACATGAGAGAGCATATTGAGTTGGGTTATGTACTACAAAACAGAGTAGAAAAAAAGCATTGTATTTTTAATCTCACAGATTATATTCAGAGCAATTTTGCTTTTAACATTGGGGTGCCTAGATAATATTTAGATTTTTTTCATTTCGCTTATATATAGAATTTCTGTATTTTACATGAGAGAGCATATGGAGTTGGTGTATATACCCCAAAACAGAGTAGAATAGGGCATTGTATATTTTTTCTGACAGACTACATTCAGAGCAATTTTTTTTTAACATTGGGGTGCCTAGATAATATTTAGATTTTTTTCGATTCACGTAAAATTAGAATTTCGGTATTATACATGAGAGAGCATACTGAGTTAGTGTATATACTCAAAAACAGAGTAGAATAAGGCATTGTAAATTTTTTCTATCAGACAATATTCAGAGCCATTTTCTTTTAACTTTGGGGCACATAGATATTATTTATATTTATTTCGATTCGCGTAAATTAGAATTTCTGTATTTTACATGAGAGAGCATATTGAGTTGGTGTATATACTTCAAAACAGAGTAGAAAAGGGCGTTGTATATTTATTGTGACAGATTATATGCAGAGCAATTTTTTATTTAACATTGTGGTGCCTAGATAATATTTAGATTTTTTTCGATCCGGTTAAATATAGAATTTCTTTATTTTACATGAGAGAGCATATGGAGTTGGGGTATATACCCAAAAATAGAGTTGAATAGGGCATTGTATATTTCTTCTGACAGATTATATTCAGAGCAATTTTGTTTTGAACTTTGTGGTGCCGAGATAATATTAAATTTTTTTAAACTAACGTAAAATTATAATTTCTCTATTTTACAGGAGAGAGCATAATGAGATTGTGTATATACTCCAAAAAAAAGTAGAATAAGGCATTGTATATTTTTTCTAACAGACTGTATTCAGAGACATTTTCTTTTAACTTTGGGGTGCCTAGATATTATTTAGGTTTTTTTCAATTAGCGTAAAATTAGAATTTCGGTATTTTACATGAGAGAGCATATTGAGTTTGTGTATATACTCCAAAAAAAGTATAAAGGGGCATTGTATATTTTTTCTGACAGATTATATTCAGAGCAATTTTGCTTTTAACATTCGGGTGCCTAGATAATATTTAGATTTTTTTCGATTCGCTTAAATATAGAATTTCTGTATTTTATATGAGAGAGCATATGGAGATGGTGTATATACTCCAAAACAGAGTAGAATAGGGAATTGTATATTTCTTGAGACACTATATATTCAGAGAAATTTTGTTTTTAACGTTGGGGTGCCTAGATAATATTTAGATTTGTTTCGATTCGCTTAAATATAGAATTTCTGTATTTTACATGAGAGAGCATATGGAGTTGGTGTATATACTCCCAAATAGAGTACAATAAAACATTGTATATTTTTTTCTGACCGATAATATTCAGAGCAATTTTGTTTTTAACATTGCGGTGCCTAGATTATATTTAGATATTTTCAATTCGGGTGAAATTAGAATTTCTGTATTTAACATGAGAGAGCATACTGAGTTGGTGTATATACTCCAAATCAGTGTAGAATAAGGCATTGTATATTTTTTCTAACAGGCATTATTCAGAGCCATTTTCCTTTAACTTTGGGGCGCATTGATATTATTTACGTTTATTTTGATTTGCGTAAAATTAGAATTTCGGTATTTTACATTAGAGAGCATATTGAGTTGGTGTATATACTTCAAAATAGAGTATAAAAGGGCATTGTATATTTTTTGTGACAGATTTTATGCAGAGCAATTTTGCATTTAACATTGTGGTGCCTAGATAATATTTAGATTTTTTTCAATTCGCTTAAATATAAAATTTCTGTATTTTAGATGAGAGAGCATATGGAGTTGGTGTATATACTCAAAAACAGAGTAGAATAGGGTACCGTATATTTTTTTCTGACAGATTATATTCAGAGCAATTTTGTTTTTATCATTGTGGTGCCGAGATAATATTTAGATTTTCTTAGATTCACGTAAAATTAGAATTTCTCTATTTTACAGGAGAGAGCATACTGAGTTTGTTTATATAATCCAAAACAAAGTAGAATAAGATATTGTATATTTTCTCTAAGAGACTATATTCAGAGACATTTTCTTTTAAATTTGGGGCACATAGATGTTATTTAGATTTTTTTCAATTCGTGTAAAATTAGAATTTCGGTATTGTACAGGAGAGAGCATATTGAGTTGGTGTATATAGTCCAAAGCAGAGTAGAAAAGGGCATTGTATATTTTTTCTGACAGATTATATTCAGAGCAATTTTGTTTTTAACATTGGGGTGCCCAGATAATATTTAGATGTTTTCGATTCGGGTAAAATTAGAATTTCTGTATTTTACAGGAGAGAGCATATGGAGATGGTGTATATACTCCAAAAAAGAATAGAATAGGGCACTGTATATTTTTTCTGACAGATTATATTCAGAGAAATTTTGTTTTTAACATTGGGGTGCCTAGATTATATTTAGAATTTTTTCAATTCGCTGAAATATAGAATTTCTGTATTTTACATGAGAGAGCATATGGAGTTGGTGTATATACTCCAAAAAAGAGTAGAATAGGGCATTGTATATTTTTTCTGACAGATAATATTCACAGAAAATTTGTTTTTGACATTGGGGTACCTTGATAATATTTATATATTTTCGATACGGGTAAAATTAGAATTTCTGTATTTTACATGAGAGAGCATACTGAGTTGGTGTATATACTCCAAAACAGAGTAGAATAAGGCATTGTATATTTTCTCTAACAGTATATTCAGAGCCATTTTCTTTTAACTTTGGGGCGCCTAGATATTATTTAGACTTTTTTCGATTTGCGTAAAATTAGAATTTCGATATTTTACCTGAGAGAGCATATTGAGTTGGTGTATATACTCCAAAACAGAGTAGAAAAGGGCATTGTATATTTTTTCTGACAGATTATATTCAGAGCAATTTTGCTTTTAACATTGGGGAGCCTAGATAATATTTAGATTTTTTTCGATTCGTTTACATATAGAATTTCTGTATTTTACATGAGAAAGCGTATTGAGTTGGTGTATATACTACAAAACAGAGTAGAAAAGGGCATTGTATGTTTTTTCTGACAGATTATATTCAGAGCAATTTTGCTTTTAACATTGGGTTGCCTAGATAATATTTAGATTTTTTTCGATTCACTTAAATATATAATTTCTGTATTTTACATGAGAGAGCATACGGACTTGGTGTATATACTCCAAAACGGAGTAGAATAAGGCATTGTATATTTTTCCTAACAGACTATATTCCGAGCCATTTTGTTTTATCTTTTGGGCGCATAGATATTATTTAGATTTTTTTCGATTCCCGTAAAATTTGAATTTCAGTATTTTACCTGAGAGAGCATATTTAGTTGGTGTATATACTCCAAAACAGAGTAGAAAAGCGCATTGTATATTTTTTCTGACAGATTTTCTTAGGAGCAACTTTGCTTTTAACATTGGGGTGCCTAGATAATATTTAGATATTTTTCGATTCGCTTTAATATAGAATTACTGTATTTTACATTAGAGAGCATATGGAGTTCGTGTATATTCTCCAAAACAGAGTAGAAGAGGGCATTGTATATTTTTTTCTGACAGATTATATTCAGAGCAATTTTGCTTGTAATATAAAGACGCCTAAATAATATTTAGATTTTTTTCGATTCGCTTAAATATAGAATTTCGGTATTTTACATGAGAGAGCATCCTGAGTTGGTGTATATACTCCAAAACAGAGTAGAATAAGGCATTGTATATTTTTTAACAGACTATATTCAGAGCCCTTTTCTTTTAACTATAGGGCTCCTAGATATTATTTAGATTTTTTTGATAGACGTAAATTAGAATGTCGGTATTTTACATGAGAGAGCATATTGAGTTGGTATATATACTCCAAAACAGAGTAGAAAAGTGCATTGTATATGTTTTCTGACAGATTATATTCAGAGCAGTTTGTTTTTAACATTAAGGTGCCTAGATAATATTTAGATTTTTTTCGTTTCGCTTAAATATAGAATTTCTGTATTTTAAATGAGAGAGCATATGGAGTTGGTGTATGTACTCCAAAACAGAGTAAAATAGGGCATTGTATATTTTTTTTGACTGATAATATTCAGAGCAATTTTGTTTTTAACATTGCGGTTCCTAGATAATATTTCGATTTTTTCGATTCAAGTAAAATTAGAATTTTTGTATTTTACATGATAAAGCATACTGAGTTGGTGTATATTCTCCAAAAAAGAGTAGAATAAGGCATTGTATATTTTTTGTGACAGCCTATATTCACAGCCATTTTCTTTTAACTTTGGGGCGCCTAGATAATATTTAGATTTTTTTCGATTCACTTAAATATAGAATTTCTGTATTTTACATGAGAGAGCATATGGAGTTGGTGTATATACTCCAAAACAGTGTAGATTAGGGCATTGTATATTTTTTTCTGACAGATTATATTCAGAGCAATTTTGTTTTTAACATTGGCATGCCTAGATAATATTTAGATTTTTTTTGATTCGGGTAAAATTAGAATTTCTGTATTTTACATGAGAGAGCATATTGAGTTGGTGTATATACTCCAAAACAGAGTAGAATAGTGCATTGTATAATTTTTTGACACATTATATTTTGGGCAATTTTGCTTTTAACATTGGGGTGCCTAGATAATATTTAGATTTTTTTTTATTCGTTTAAATATAGAAGTTTTGTATTTTACATCAGAGAGAATATTTAGTTGGTGTATATACTCCAAAACAGAGTAGAATAGGGCATTGTATATTTTTTCTTTCATATTATATTCAGAGCAATATTGTTTATAACATTGGGGTGCCTAGCTAATATTTAGATATTTTTCGATTCACGATAAATTAGAATTTCAGTATTTTACATGAGAGAGCATACTGACTTGGTTTATATAGTTTAAAACAGAGTAGAATAAGGCATTGTATATTTTTTCTGACAGATTATATTCAGAGCAATTTTGGTTTTAACATTGGGGTGCCTAGATAATATTTAGATTCTTTTCGATTCGGGTAAAATTAGAATTTCTGTATTTTACATGAGAGAGCATATTGAGTTTGTGTATATACTCCAAAAAAGAGTATAAAGGGGCATTGTATATTTTTTCTGACAGATTATATTCAGAGCAATTTTGCTTTTAACATTCGGGTGCTTAGAAAATATTTAAATTTTTTTCGATTCGCTTAAATATAGAATTTCTGGATTTTATATGAGAGAGTATATGGAGTTGGTGTATATACTCCAAAAAAGAGTAGAATAGGGCTTTGTATATTTCTTCAGACACTATATATGCAGAGAAAATTTGTTTTCAACATTGGGGTGCCTAGATAATATTTAGATTTGTTTCGATTCGCTTAAATATAGAATTTCTGTATTTTACATGAGAGAGCATATTGAGTTGGTGTATATACTCCCAAATAGAGTACAATAAGGCATTGTATATTTTTTCTGACAGATGATATTCAGAGCAATTTTGTTTTTAACATTGCGGTGCCTAAATAATATTTCGATATTTTCAATTCGGATGAAATTAGAATTTCTGTATTTTACATGAGAGAGCATACTGAGTTGGTGTATATATTCCAAAACATAGTAGAATAAGGCATTGTATATTTTTTCTAACAGGCATTATTCAGAGCCATTTTCCTTTAACTTTGGGGCGCATAGATATTATTTACATTTATTTCGATTTGTTAAATTAGAATTTCGGTATTTTACATTAGAGAGCATATTGAGTTTGTGTACATACTTCAAAATAGAGTAGAAAAGGGCATTGTATATTTATTGTGACAGATGATATGCAGAGCAATTTTGCATTTAACATTGTGGTGCCTAGATAATATTTAGATTATTTTCAATTCGCTTAAATATAGAATTTCTGTATTTTACATGAGAGAGCATATGGAGTTGGTGTATATACTCCAAAACAGAGTAGAATAGGGCACCGTATATTTTTTCTGACAGATTATATTCAGAGAAATTTTGTTTTTATCATTGGGGTGCCGAGATAATATTTAGATTATTTCGAGTCACGTAAATTTAGAATTTCGGTATTTTACATGAGAGAGCATATTGAGTTTGTGTATATACTCCAAAACAGAGTAGAAAAGGACATTGTATATTTTTTCTGACAGATTGTATTCAGAGCAATTTTGCTTTTAACACTGGGGTGCCTAGATATTATTTAGATTTTTTTGATTCTGTCAAATATAGAATATTTGTATTTTACATGAGAGAGTATATGGAGTTGGTGTATATACTCCAAAACAGAGTAGAAAAGGGCATTGTATATGTTTTCTGACAGATAATATTCAGAGCAATTTTGTTTATAACATTGGGGTGCCTAGATAATATTTAGATTTTTTCGAATCGGGTAAAATAAGAATTTCTGTATTTTACATGAGAGAGCCTATGGAGTTGGTGTATATACTCCAAAACAGAGTCGAATAGGGCATTGTATATTTTCTCTGACAGACTACTTTCAGAGCAATTTTGTTTTTAACATTCGGGTGCCTAGATAATATTTAGATTTTTTTCGATTCACGTAAAATTACAATTTTGGTATTTTACATGAGAGAGCATACTGAGTTGGTGTATATACTCCAAAACAGAGTACAAAAAGGCATTGTATATTTTTCCTAACAGACTGTATTCAGAGTAACTATTTTTCAACTTTCTGGCGCCTAGATATTATTTAGATTTTTTCGGTTTGTGTAAAATTAGAATTTCGGTATTTTACAAGAGAGAGCATATTGAGTTGGTGTATATACTACAAAAAAGAGTAGAAAAGGGCATTGTATATTATTTCTGACAGATTATATGCAGAGCAATTTTGCTTTTAACATTAAGGTGCCTAGATAATATTTAGATTTATTTCAATACGCTTAAATATACAATTTCTGTATTTTACATGAGAGAGCATATGGAGTTGGTCTATATACTCCAAAAAAGAGTAGAATACGGCATTGTATATTTTTTCTGACAGATTATATTCAGAGCAATTTTGCTTTTAACTTTTGTGAGTCTAGATAATATTTAGATGTTTTCAGATTCACATAAAATTAGAATATCTCTATTTTACAGAAGAGAGCATACTGAGTTTGTATATATACTCCAAAACAGAGTAGAATAAGGCATTCTATATTTTTTGTAACAGACTATATTAAGAGACATTTTCTTTGAACTCTGGGGCGCATAGATATTATTTAGAATTTTTTCGATTCTCTTAACATTAGAATTTCGGTATTTTACATGAGAGAGCATATTGAGTTTGTGTATATACTCCGAAAAAGAGTAGAAAATGGCATTGTATATTCTTTCTGACAGATTATATTCAGAGCAATTTTGCTTTTAACATTGGGGTGCCTAGATAATTAGATTTTTTTCAATTCACGTAAAATTAAAATTTCGGTATTTTACATGAGAGAGCATACTGAGTTGGTGTATGTACTCCAAAACAGAGTAGAAAAGAGCATTGTATATTTTTTCTGACAGATTATATTCACAGCAATTTTTTATTTAACATTGGGGTGCCTAGATAATATTTAGATTTTTTCGATTCGCTTAAATACAGAATTTCTGTATTTCACATGAGATTGCATATGGAGTTGGTGTATATACTACAAAACAAAGTAGAATAGGGCATTGTATATTTTTTCTGACAGATTATATTCAGAGCAATTTTACTTTTAACATTCGGGTGCCTAGATAATATTTAGATTTTTTTCTATTCTCTTAAATATAGAATTTCTGTATTTTACATGAGAGAGCAAGTTGATTTGGTGTTTATAGTCAAAAACAGAGTAGAATAAGGCATTGAATATTTTTTATGACAGATTATATTCAGAGCAAATTTGATTTTAACATTGGGGTGCCAAGATAATATTTAGATTTTTTTTAAATACTCTTAAATTCATAATTTCTGTATTTTACATGAGAGATCACATGGAGTTGCTGTATATACTCCAAAACGGAGTAGAATAAGGCATTGTATATTCTTTCTAACAGATTATATTCAGAGCAATTTTCTTTTAACTTTGGGGCACCTAGATGTTATTTACATTTTTTTCAATTCGCGTAAAATTAGAATTTCTGTATTTTACATGAGAGAGCATACTGAGTTGGTGCATATACTCCAAAACAGAGTAGAATAAGGCATTGTATATTTTTTCTAACAGACAATATTTAGAGCCATTTTCTTTAAGTTTGGGGTACCTAGATATTATTTAGATTTTTTTTGATTCACGTAAAATTAGAATTTCTGTATTTTACGTGGGAGAGCATGTGGAGTTGCTGTATATACTCCAAAACAGATTAGAATAGGGCGTTGTTTATTTTTTCTGACAAATTGTATTCAGAGCAATTTTGTTTTTAACATTGGGGTGCCTAGATAATATTTAAATTTATTTCGATTCGCTTAAATATAGAATTTCTGTATTTTACATGAGAGAGCATATGGAGTTGATGTATATACTATAAAACAGAGTAGAATAAAGCATTGTATATTTTCTCTGACAGATTATATTCAGAGAAATTTTGTTTTTAACATTGGGGTGCTTATATAATATATAGATTTTTTTGATTTGGGTAAAATTAGAATTTCGGTATTTTACATGAGAGAGCATACCGAGTTGGTGTATATACTCCAAAACAGAGTAGAATAAGGCATTGTATATTTTTTCTAACAGTCTATATTCAGAGACATTTTCTTTTAACCTTGGGGCGCCTAGATATTATTTAGATTTATTTCGATTCACGTAAACTTAGAATTTCGGTATTTTACATGAGAGAGCATATCGAGTTAGTGTATATACTACAAAAAAAAGTACAAAAAGGCATTGTATATATTTTCTGACAGATTATATTCAGAGCAATTTTGCTTTTAACATTGGGGTGCCTAGATAATAATTAAATTTTTTTCGATTCACGTAAAATAAGAATTTCGGTATTTTACATGAGAGAGCATACTGAGTTGGTGTATGTACTCCAAAGCAGAGTAGAAAAGAGGATTGTATATTTGTTCTGACAGATTATATTCAGAGCAATTTTGCTTTTAACATTGGGGTGCGTAGATAATATTTAGATTTTTTGGATTCGCTTAAATATAGAATTTCTGTATTTTACATGAGAGAGCATCTGGAGTTGGTGTATATACTCCAAAACAGAATAGAATAGGGCATTGTGTATTTTTTTTTTGACAGATTATATTCAGAGAAATTTTGTTTTTAACTTTGGGGTGCCTAGATAATATTTAGAATTTTTCGATTCGGGTAAAATTAGAATTTTGGTATTTTACATGAGAGAGCATACGGAGTTGGTTTATATACTCCAAAACAGAGTAGAATAAGGCATTGTATATTTTTTTTTACAGAATATATGCAGAGCCATTTTCGTTTAACTTTGGGGCGCCTAGATATTAATAAGATTCTTTTCGATTCGTGATAAATTCCAATTTCGGTATTTTACATGAGAGAGCATATTTAGTTGTTGTATATACTCCCAAACAGAGTAGAAAAGCGCATTGTATATTTTTTTGACAGATTATATTCAGAGCAATTTTGCTTTTAATATTCGTTTGCCTAGATAATAATTAGATTTTTTTCGATTCACGTAAACTTAGAATTTCGATATTTTACATGGAAGAGCATATGGAGTTGGTGTATATACTACAAAACAGATTAGAATAGGGCATTGTATATTTTTTCTGACAGATTGTATTCAGAGAAATTTTGTTTTTAACATTGGGGTGCCTAGATAATATTTAGATTTTTTTTCGAATTGCTTAAATATAGAATTTCTGTATTTTATATGAGAGAGCATATCGAGTTGGTGTATATACTCTAAAGCAGAGTAGAATAGGGCATTGTATATTTTTTCTGACAGATTATTTTCAGAGCAATTTTTTTTATCATTGGGGTGCCTAGATAATATTTAGATTTTTTAGATTCACGTAAAATTAGAATTTCGGTATTTTATGTGAGAGAGCATACTGAGTTGGTGTATATACTCCAAAACAGAGTAGAATAAGGCATTGTATATTTTTTCTAACGGACTATATTCAGAGCCATTTTCTTTTAACATTGGGGTGCCTAGATAATATTTAGATTTTTTTCGATTCACGTAAAAGTAGAATATCGGTGTTTTACATGATAGAGCATAGAAAGTTGGTGTATATACTCCAAAACAGACTAGAATAGGGCATTTTATATTTTTTCGGACTGATTATATTCAGAGCAATTTTGTTTTTAACATTGGGGTGCCTAGATAATATTTAGATTCTTTTCGATTCGGGTAAAATTAGAATTTCTGTATTTTACATGAGAGAGCCCATGGAGTTGGTGTATATACTCAAAAACAGAGTACAATAGGGCATTGTATATTTTTTCTGAGAGTTTATATTCAGAGCAATTTTGTTTTTAACATTGGTGTACCTAGATAATATGTAGATATTTTTCGATTCGCTTAAATATAGAATTTTTGTATTTTACATGAGAGAGCATATGGAGTTGGTGTATATACTCCAAAACAGAGTAGTATAGGGCATTGTATATTTTTTCTAACAGATTATATTCAGAACAATTTTGTTTTTAACATTGGGGTACCTACAGAATATTTAGATTCTTTCGATATGGGTGAAATTAGAATTTCTCTATTTTACATGATAGAGCATACTGAGTTGGTGTATGTACTCCAAAACCGAGTAGAAAAAGGCATTGTATATTTTTTCTAACAGAGTATATTCAGAGCCATTTCATTTTAACTTTGGGGCGACTACATATTATTTAGATTGTTTTCGATTCGCGTAAAATTAGAATTTCGGTATTTTACATGAGAGAGCATACTCAGTTGGTGTATATACTACAAAAGAGAATAGAATAGGGCATTGTATATTATTTCTGACAGATTATATTCAGAGAATTTTGTTTTTAACATTGGGGTGCCTAGATAATTTTTAGATTTTTTTGATCCGGGTAAAATTAGAATTTCTGTATTTTACATGAGAGAGCATATTGAGTTGGTATATATACTACAAAATAGAGTAGAAAAGGGCATTGTATATTTTTTTGGACAGATTATATTCAGTGGAATTTTGCTTTAACATTGGGGTGCCTAGGTAATATTTAGATTTTTTCGATACGGGTAAAATTAGAATTTCTGTATTTTACATCAGAGACATACTGAGTTGGTATATATACTCCAAAATAGAGTAGAATCAGTCATTGTATAATTTTTCTAACAGACTATATTCAGAGGCAGTTTCTTTTAATTTTGGGGCACCTAAGTATTGTTTAGATTTTTTTCGATTCTTGTAAAATTAGAATTTCGGTATTTTACATGAGAGAGCATATTGAGTTGGTGTATATACTCCAAAAAAGAGTAGAATAGGGCATTGTATATGTTTTCTGACAAATAATATTCAGAACAAATTTGTTTTTAAGATTTGTGTGCCTACATAATATCTAGATTTTTTCGATTTGCTTAAATAGAGAATTTCTCTATTTTACATGAGAGAGCATATTGAGTTGGTGTATATACTACAAAATAGAGTAGAATAGGGCACTGTATACTTTTTCTGACAGACTATATTCAGAGCAATTTTGTTTTTAACATTGGGGTGCCTAGATAATATTTAGATTTTTTTCGATTCACATAAAACTTGAATTTCGCTATTTTGCATGAGAGAGCATACTGAGTTGGGGTATATACTCCAAAACAGAGTAGAATAAGGCATTGTATATTTCTTCTAACAAACTATATTCAGAGCCATTTTCTTTTAACTTTTAGGCGCCTAGATTTTATTGAGTTTTTTTCGATTCACGTAAAATTAGAATTGCGGTATTACACATGAGAGAGCATATTGAGTTGGTGTATATACTCCAAAACAGAGTAGAATAGGGCATTGTATATTTTTTCTGGCAGGGTATATTCAGAGCAATTTTGTTCATAACATTAAGGTGCCTAGATAATATTTAATTTTTTTCGATTCACGTAAAATTAGAATTTCGGTATTTTACATTAGAGAGCATACTGAGTTGGTGTATATACTTCAAAACAAAGTGGAATAGGGAGTTGTATATTTTTTCTGGCAGATTATATTCAGAGCAATTTTGTTTTTTACTTTGGTATGCCTAGATAATATTTAGATTTTTTCGATTCACGTAAAATTAGAATTTCTGTATTTTACATGAGAGAGCATTCTGAGTTGGGGTATGTACTCCAAAACAGAGTAGAATAAGGCATTGTGTATTTTTTCTAACAGACGATATTTAGAGTCATTTTCTTTTAACTTTGGGGTGCCTTGATATTATTTAGATTTTTTTCAATTGCCGTAAAATTAGAATTTCGGTATTTCACATGAGAGCGCATATGGAGTTGGTTTATATACTCAAAAACGGACTAGAAAAGGGCATTGTATATTTTTTCTGACAGATGATATTCAGAGAAATTTTGCCTTTAACATTGGGGTTCCTAGATAATATTTAGATTTTTTTCAATTCACGTAAAATTAGAATTTCGGTATTGTACAAGTCAGAGCATATGGAGTTGGTGTATATACTCCAAAACAGAGTGGAATAGGGAATTGTATATTTTTTCTGACAGATTATATTCAGAGAAATTTTTATTTAACATTGGGGTGCCTAGATCATATGTAGATTTTTTCGATTTGGGTAAAATTTGAATTTTTGTATTTTACATGAGAGAGCATACTGAGTTGGTGTATATAGTCCAAAATAGAGTAGAATCAGGCATTGTATATTTTTTAGAACAGATTATATTCAGAGCCATTTTCTTTTAACTTTGGGGCGCCTACATAATATTTAGATTTTTTTCGATTCACGTAAATTTTGAATTTTTGTATTTTATGTGAAAGAGCATATTGAGGTGGTGTATATACTGCAAAAAAGAGTAGATAAGGGCATTTTATATTTTTTCTGTCAGATTATATTCAGAGCAATATTGCTTTTAACATTGGGTTACCTACATAATATTTAGATTTTTTCGATTCGGGTAAAATTACAATTTCGGTATTTTACATGATAGGGCATATTGAGTTGGTGTATATACTCCAAAACAGAGTAGAATAGGGCATTGTATATTTTGTCAGACAGATTATATTCACAACAATTTTGTTTTTAACCTTGGGGTGCCTAGATAATATTTAGATATTTTCTATTCGGGGAAAATTTGAATTTCTGTATTTTACATGAGAGAGCATATGGAGTTGGTGTATATACTCCAAAAAAGAGATTAGGGCACTGTATATTTTTTCTGACAGATTATATTCAGAGAAATTTTGCTTTTTACATTGGGTGCCTAGATAATATTTAGATTATTTTCGATTCATGTAAAATTACAATTTTGGTATTTTATATGAGAGAGCATACTGAGTTGGTATATACTCCAAAACAGAGTAGAAAATGGCATTGTATATTTTTTCTGACAGATTATATTCAGAGAAATTTTGCTTTTTACATTGGGGTGCCTAGATAATATTTAGAATTTTTTCGATTTGCTTAAATATAGAATTTATATATTTTCTAATAGATAGCATATGGAGTTGGTGTATATACTCAAGAAAGAGTTGAATAGGGCATTTTATATTATTTCTGACAGATTATATTCAGAGCAATTTTGCTTTTATCCTTCGAGTGCCTAGATAATATTTAGATTTTTTCGATTCGCTTAAATATAGAATTTCTGTATTTTACATGAGAGAGCATATGTAGTTGGTGTATGTACTCCAAAACAGAGTAGAATAGGGCATTGTATATTTTTTCTGACAGATTATATTCAGAGCAAGTTTGTTTTTAACATTGGGTGCCTAGATAATATTTAGATTTTTTCGATTCAGGTAAAATTAGAATTTCGGTATTTTACATGAGATAGCATATTGAGGTAGTGTATATACTACAAAACAGATTAGAAAAGGGCATTGTATATTTTCTCTGACAGATTATACCCAGAACAATTTTGTTTTTAACATTGGTGTGCCTAGATTATATTTAGATTTTTTCGATTCGCTAAATATAGAATTTCTGTATTTTACATGAGAGAGCATATGAAGTTGGTGTATATACTCCAAAACAGAGTAGAATAGGGCATTGTATATTTTTCTGACAGATTATTTTCAGATCAATTTTCTTTTTAACATTGGGGTGCCTAGATAATATTTAGATTTTTTCAATTCAAGTAAAATTAGAATTTCGGTATTTTACATGAGAGAGCATACTGAGTTGCTCTATATACTGTAAAACAGAGTAGAATAAGGCATTGTATATTTTTTCTGACAGATTATTTTCAGAGCAATTTTTGTTTTATCATCGGGGTGCCTAGATAATTTTTAGATGTTTTAGATTCTGTTAAAATTAGAATTTCCGTATTTTACATGAGAGAGCATATTGAGTTGGTGTATATACTC
The DNA here is from genome assembly GCF_049354715.1 of Callithrix jacchus. Taxonomy (NCBI): domain Eukaryota; kingdom Metazoa; phylum Chordata; class Mammalia; order Primates; family Cebidae; genus Callithrix; species Callithrix jacchus. Next base: position 177,367,473 of record NC_133505.1, read on the forward strand.
CAAAGCAGAGTAGAATAAGGCATTGTATATTTTTTCTAACAGACTATTTTTAGGGCCATTTTCTTTTAACTCTGGGGCGCCTAGATGTTATTTATATTTTTTTCGATTCGCGTAAATTTAGAATTTCGGTATTTTACATGAGGGAGCATACTGAGTTGGTGTATATACTGTAAAACAGGGTAGAATAAGGTATTGTATATTTTTACTTACAAACTATATTCAGAGCCATTTTCTTTTAACTTTGGGGCTCGTAGATATTATTTAGATTTTTTTCGATTCGCGTAAAATTAGAATTTCGTTATTTTACAGGAGAGATCATATTGAGTTGGTGTATATACTCCAAAACTGAGTAGAAAAGGTCATTGTATATTATTTCTGACATATTATATTCAGAGAAATTTTGCTTTTAACATAGAGATGCCCAGATACTATTTAGATTTTTTTCGATTCGCTTAAATATAGAATTTATGTATTTTCTATTAGAGAGCATATGGAGTTGTTGTATATACTCCAAAACAGAGTAGAATAGGGCATTGTATATTTTCTCTAACAGACTATATTTAGAGCCATTTTCTTTAAACTTTCGGGTGCCTATATATTATTTAGAGTTTTTCGATTCGGGTAAAATTTGAATTTTGTTATTTTACATGAGAGAGCTTACTGAGTTGTTGTATATACTCCAAAACAGAGTAGAAAAGGGCATTGTATATTTCTCTGACGGATTATACCCAGAACAATATTGTTTTCAACATTGGGGTGCCTAGATAATATTTAGAGTTTTTTCGATTCACTTAAATATAGAATTTCTGTATTTTACATAAGAGAGCATATGGAGTTGGTGTATATATGCAAAAATTGATTAGAATAAGGCATTGTATATTTTTTCTGACAGATTCTATTCAGAGTAATTTTGTTTTTAACATTGTGGTGCCTAGATTATATTTAGTTTTTTTTCGATTTGCTAAATATAGAATTTCTGTATTTGACATTAGAGAGCATATGGGGTTGGTGTATTTACTCCAAAACAGAGCAGAATAGGCCATTGTATATTTTCTCTGACAGATTATATTCAGAGTAATTTTGTTTTTAACATTGGCGTACCTAGATTATATTTTAATTTTTTCAATTGTGGTAAAGTTAGAATTTCTTTATTTTACATGAGAGAGCATACTGAGTTGGTGTATGTACTCCAAAACAGAATAGAATAAGGCATTGTATATTTTCTCTAACAGACTATATTCAGAGCCATTTTCTTTTAACTTTGGGGCTCCTAGATATTCCTTAGATTCTTTTCGATTCACGTAAAATTAGAATTTCTGTATTTTACATGACAGAGCATATTGAGTTGGTGTATACACACCAAAGTAGACTAGATCAAGGCATTGTATATTTTTTTTGAAAGATTATATTCAGAGAAATTTTGCTTTTAACATTCGGGTGCCTAGATAATATTTAGATTATTTTGGATTCACGTAAAATTAGAGTTTCGGTATTTTACATGAGAGAGGATACTGAGTTGGTGTATATACTCCAAAACAGAGTAGAATAAGGCATTGTATATTTTTTCTCACAGACTATATTCAGAGCAATTTTCTTTTAACTTTGGGGCGCCTAGATGTTATTTACATTTCTTTCTATTCGCTTAAATATAGAATTTCAGTATTTTACTTGAGAGAGCATATGGAGTTGGTGTATATACTTCAAAACAGTAGAATAGGGAACTGTATATTTTTTCTGATAGATTATATTCAGAGCAATTTTGTTTTAAACATTGGTGTGCCTAGGTAATAGTTAGTTTTTAAGTATTCTGGTAAAATTAGAATTACTGTATTTTACATGAGAGAGTAAATGAAGTTGGTGTATATACTCCAAAACAAAGTAGAAAAATACATTGTATATTTTTTCTAACAGACTATATTCAGAGCCATTTTCTTTTAACTTTGGGGCAACTAGATATTTTTTAGATTTTTTTCGATTCACGTAAAATTAGAATTTCGCTTTTTTACATGAAAGAGCATACTGAGTTGGTGTATATTCTCCAAAACAGAGTAGAATAAGGCATTGTATATTTTATCTAACAGACTATATTCAGAGCTATTTTTTTGGAACGTTGGGGCGCCTACATATAATTTAGACTTTTTTCGATTCGCGTAAAATTAGAATTTCGTTATTTTACATGAGAGAGCATATGGAGTTTCTGTATATACTCCAAAAAAGAATAGAATAGAGTATTGTATATTTTTTCTGACAAATTATATTCAGAGCAATTTTGTTTTTAACATTGGGGTGCCTAGGCAATATTTAGATATTTTCGATTCAGGTAGAATTAGAATTTCTGAAATTTACATAAGAGAGCATATTGATTTGATTTATATAGTACAAAACAGAGTAGAAAAGGTCATTGTATATTTTTTCTGACAGATTATATTCAGAGGAATTTTGCTTTTAACATTCGGGTGCGTAGATAATATTTAGATTTGTTTCGATTCGCTTAAGTATACAATTTCTGTATTTTACATGAGAGAGCATACGGAGTTGGTGTATATACTCCAAAACAGAGTCGAATAAGGCATTGTATATTTTTTATAACAGACTATATTTTGAGCCATTTTCCTTTAACTTTTGGGCGCCTGGGTATTATTTAGATTTTTTTCGATTCACGTAAAATTAGAATTTCGTTATTTTACATGAGAGTGCATATTGAGTTGTTGTATATACGCCAAAACAGATTAGAAAGGGGCATTGTATATTTTTTCGGAGAGATTATATTCAGAGCAATTTTGCTTTTAACATTGGGGTGCCTAGATAATATTTAGATTTTTTCGATTCCCTTAAATATAGAATTTCTGTATTTTACATGAGAGAGCATATGGGGTTGGTATATATACTCCTAAATAGAGTAGAATAGGTTATTGTATATTTTTTCTGACAGATTATATTCAGAGGAATTTTGCTTTTAACATTGTTGTGCCTGCAAAACATTTAGATTTTTTTTGATTCACGTATAATTAGTATTTCGGTTTTTTACATGACAGAGCATACTGAGTTGGTGTATATACTCCAAGACAGAGTAGAATAGGGCATTGTATATTTTCTCTAACAGAATATATTCAGAGCCATTTTCTTTTAACTTTGTGGCGCCAAGATATTATTTAGATTTTTTTCGATTCACGTAAAATTAAAATTTCGGTATTTTAAATGAGAGTGCATATTGAGTTCGTGTATATACTCCAAAACATAGAAGAAAAGGGCATCGTATATTTTTTCTGACAGAGTATATTCAGAGAAATTTTGCTTTTAACATTCGGGTGCCTAGGTAATATTTAGATTTTTTTGATTCCCGTAAAATTAGAATTTCTGTATTTTACATGAGAGAGCATACTCAGTTGGTGTATATACTCCAAAACAGAGTAGAATAAGGCATTGTTTATTTTTTCTGACAGATTATATTCAGAGCAATTTTGCTTTTAACATTGGGGTGAATAGATAATATTTAGATTTTTTTCCATTCGCTTAAAGATAGAATTTCTGTATTTTAAATGAGAGAGCATATGGAGTTGGTGCATATAGTCCAAAACAGAGTAGAATAGGGCATTGTTTATTTTATCTGACAGATTATATTCAGAGCAATTTAGTTTTTAACATTGTGGTTTCTAGATATTATTTAGATCTTTTTCGATTCACATAAAATTAGAATTTCCGTATTTTACATGAGTGAGCATACTGAGTTTGTGTATATACTCCAATACAGAGTAAAATAAGGTATTGTATATTTTCCCTAACAGACCATATTGAGAGCAATTTTCTTTTAACTTTGGGGCGCCTAGATATTATTTAGATTTTTTTCAATTCGTCTAATTATAGAATCGCTGTATGTTACATGAGAGAGCATATGGAGTTGGTGTATATACTCCAAAAAGACTAGAATAGAACATTGCATATTTTTTCTGACAGATTATATTCAGAGCAATTTTGTTTTTGACATTGGGGTATCTTGATAATATTTATATTTTTTCAATATGGGTAAAATTAGAATTTCTGTATTTACATGAGAGAGCATACTGTGTTGGTGTATATACTCCAAAACAGAGTAGAATAAGGCATTGTATATTTTCTCTAACAGAGCATATTCAGAGCCTTTTTCTTTCAACTTTCGGGCGCCTAGACATTATTTAGACTTTTTTCGATTCGCGTAAAATTTGAATTTCGGTATTTTACCTGAGAGAGCATGTTGAGTTGGTGTATATACTCCAAAACAGAGTAGAAAAGGGCATTGTATATTTTTTATGACAGATTATATTCAGAGCAATTTTGCTTTTAACATTGGAAATCCTAGGTAATATTTAGAATTTTTTCTATTCGTTTAAATATAGAATTTCTGTATTTCACATGAGAGAGCATATTGAGTTGGTGTATATACTACAAAACAGAGTAGAAAAGAGCATTGTATTTTTTTTCTGACAGATTATATTCAGAGCAATTTTGCTTTTAACATTGGGTTGCCTAGATAATATTTAGATTTCTTTCGATTCGCTTAAGTATAGAATTTCTGTATTTTACATGAGAGAGCATATGGAGTTGGTGTATATACTCCAAAACAAAGTAGAATAAGGCATTGTATATTTTTCCTAACAGACTATATTTCGAGCCATTTTCCTTTAACTTTCGGGCGCCTAGATATTATTTAGATTTTTTTCGATTCCCGTAAAGTTTGAATTTCGGTATTTTACATGAGAGAGCCTATTTAGTTGGTGTATATACTCCAAAACAGAGTAGAAAAGCGCATTATATATTTTTTTCTGACAGATTTTCTTCGGAGCAATTTTGCTTTTAACATTGGGTTGCCTAGATAATATTTAGATATTTTCGATTTGCTTTAATATAGAATTACTGTTTTTTACATTAGAGAGGATATGGAGTTCGTGTATATTCTCTAAAACAGAGTAGAAAAGGGCATTGTATATTTTTTCTGATAGATTGTATTCAGAGCAATTTTGCTTGTAATATTAAGACGCCTAGATAATATTTAGATTTTTTTCGATTCACTTAAATATAGAATTTCGGTATTTTACCTGAGACAGCATTCTGAGTTGGTGTATATACTCCAAAAAAAAGTAGAATAAGGCATTGTATATTTTCTCTAACAGACTATATTCAGAGCCATTTTCTTTTAATTTTGGGGCGCCTAAATATTATTTAGACTTTTTTTGATTCACATAAAGTTAGAATTTCCGTATTTTACCTGAGAGAGCATATTGAGTTGGTGTATATACTCCAAAACAGAGTAGAATAGGGCATTGTTTATTTTATCTGACAGATTATATTCAGAGCAATTTTGTTTCTAACATTGGGGTGCCTAGATAATATTAGGTTTTTTTCGATTCATGTAAAATTAGAATTTCTGTATTTTACATGAGAGAGCATATTGAGTTGGTGTATATACTACAAAACAGAGTAGAAAAGGGCATTGTATATTTTTTCTGACAGATTATATTCAGAGCAATTTTGTTTTTTACATAGTGGTGCCTAGATAATATTTAGAATTTTTTCGAGTCGATAAATATAGAATTTCTGTATTTTACATGAGAGAGCATATGGAGTTGGTGTATACTCCAAAACAGAGAAAAATCGGGCAATTTTTTTTTGCTGACAAATTATATTCAGAGCAGTTTTGTTTTTAACTTTGGGGTGCCTAGATAATATTTAGATTTTTTCGATTCGGATAAAATTAGAATTTCGGTATTTTACATGATAGAGCATATGGAGTTGGTGTATATACTCCAAAACAGAGTAGAATAGGGCATTGTTTATTTTCTCTGACAGATTATATTCAGAGCAATTTTGTTTCTAACATTGGGGTGCCTAGATAATATTAGGTTTTCTTCGATTCAAGTAAAATTAGAATTTCGGCATTTTACATGAGAGAGCATACTGATTTGGTGTATATACTCCAAAACAGAGTAGAATAGGGCGTTGTATATTTTTTCTAACAGACTATATTCAGAGTCATTTTCTTTTAACTTTGAGGCGCCTAGACATTATTTAGATTTTTTTCGATTCGCGTAAAATTAGAATTTCGTTATTTTACGTGAGAGAGCTGATGGAGTTGGTGTATATACTTCAAAACAGAGTAGAAAAGGGCATTGTATATTTTTTCTGACACATTATATTCAGAGAAATTTTCCTTTTAACATATTGGTGCCTGGATAATATTTAGAATTTTTTTGATTCACGTACAATTTGAATTTCGGTATTTCACATGAGGGAGCATACTGAGTTGGTGTATATACTTTAAAAAAGAGTAGAATAGGGGATTGTATATTTTCTCTAACAGACTATATTCAGAGCCATTTTCTTTTAACTTTGGGGCACCTAGATATTATTTAGAATTTTTTCGATTCGCTAAAATATAGAATTTTGGTATTTTACATGAGAGAGCATATTGAGTTGGTGTATATACTCCAAAACAGCGTAGAAATGAGCGTTGTATATTTTTTCTGACAGATTATATTCAGAGCAATTTTGCTTTTAACATTTGGGTGCCTAGATAATATATTGAATTTTTTCGATTCACATAAAATTAGAATTTCGTTATTTTACATGAGAGAGCATATTGAGTTGGTGTATATACTCCAAAACAGAGTAGAATAAGGCATTTTATATTTATTCTAACAGACTATATTCAGAAACAGTTTCTTTTAACATTGGGTTGCTTAGATATTATTTAGATTTTTTTCGATTCACATAAAATTAGATTTTCGGTATTTTACATGAGAGAGTATATTGAGTTGGTGTATATTCACCAAAACGGAGTAGAAAAGGGAATTGTATATTTTTTCTGACAAATTATATTCTGAGTAATTTTTCTTTCAACATTGTGGTGCCTGGATAATATTTAGAATTATTTTGATTCATGTAAAATTAGAATTTTGGTATTTTAAGTGAGAGAGCATACTGAGGTGGTGTATAAATTTCAAAAGAGAGTAGAATAGGGCATTGTATATTTTCTCTAACAGACTATATTCAGAGCGATTTTCTTTTAGCTTTGGAGCGCCTAGATATTATTTAGATTTTTTTCGATTCACGTAAAATTAGAATTTCTTTATTTTACATGAGAGAGCATATTGAGTTGGTGTATATACTCCAAAACAGAGTAGAAAAAACCATTGTATATATTTTCTGACAGATTATATTCAGAGAAATTTTGCTTTTAACATTCGGGTGCCTAGATAATATTTAGATTTTCATTGATTCACGTAAAATTAGAATTTCGGTATTTTACATTAGAGAGCATATTGAGTTGGTGTACATACTCCAAAACAGAGTAGAATAAGGCATTGTATATTTTTTCTGACAGATTATATTCAGAGCAATTTTGCTTTTAACATGGGGGTTCCTAGATAGTATATAGATTTTTTTTGATTCGTTTAAATATAGAATGTTTGTATTTTACAAAAGAGAGCATATTGAGTTGGTGTATATACTCCAAAACAGAGTAGAATAGGGCATTGTACATTTTGTCTGACAGATTATATTCAGAGCAATTTTGTTTTTAACAATGAGGTGCCTAAATATTTAGATTCTTTCGATTTGGGTAAAATTAGAATTTCTCTATTTTACATGAGAGAGCAAACTGAGTTGGTGTATATACTCAAAAACAGAGTAGAATAAGGTATTGTATATTTTTTCTAACAGACTATATTCAGAGCCATTTCCTTTTAACTTTGGGGCGCCTAGATATTATTTAGATTTTTTCGATTCGCGTAAAATTAGAATTTCTGTATTTTACATAAGAGAGCATATTGGCCGGGCGCGGTGGCTCAAGCCTGTAATCCCAGCACTTTGGGAGGCCGAGGCGGGTGGATCACGAGGTCAACAGATCGAGACCATCCTGGTCAACATGGTGAAACCCCGTCTCTACTAAAAATTACAAAAAATTAGCTGGGCACGGTGGTGCGTGCCTGTAATCCCAGCTACTCAGGAGGCTGAGGCAGGAGAATTGCCTGAACCCAGGAGGCGGAGGTTGTGGTGAGCCGAGATTGCGCCATTGCACTCCAGCCTGGGTAACAAGAGCGAAACTCCGTCTCAAAAAAAAAAAAAAAAGAAAAAAAAAAAAAAAAAAGAGCATATTGAGTTGGTGTATATACTCCAAAACAGAGTAGAAAAAAACATTGTATATTTTTCCTGACAGACTATATTCAGAGCAAATTTGTTTTTAACATTGGTGTTTCTAGATAATATTTAGATTTTTTTATTCACGTAAAATTTGAATTTTGGTATTTTACATGAGAGAGCATATTGAGTTGTTGTATATACTCCAAAAGAGTAGAAAAGGGCATTGTATATTTTTTCTGACAGATTATATTCAGTGAAATTTTGCTTTTAACATAGGGATGCCTAGATAGTATTTAGATTTTTTTTGATTCACTTAAATATAGAATTTATGTATTTTCTTTTAGAGAGCGTATTGAGTTGGTGTATATACGCCAAAACAGAGTAGAATAAGGTATTGTATGTTTTTTCTAACAGACTATATTCAGAGCCGTTTTCTTTAAACTTTGGTGTGCCTATATATTATTTAGAATTTTTTGATTCGGGTAAAATTTGAATTTCGTTATTTTACATGAGAGAGCATACTGAGTTGGTGTATATACTCCAAAACAGAGTAGAATAAGGCATTGTATATTTTTTCTAACAGACTATATTCAGAGCCATTTTCTTTTAACATTGGGTCGCCTAGATATTATTTTCATTTTTCTCGATTCGCGTAAAATTAGAATTTTGGTATTTTACAAGACAGAGCATATTGGGTTGGTGTATATACACCAAAACAAAGTGGAAAAGGGTATTGTATATTTTCTCTGACAGTTTATATTCAGAGAAATTTTGCTTTTAACATTGGGGTGACTAGATAATATTTAGATTCTTTTCGATTCACTTAAATATAGAATTTCTGTATTTTACATGAGAGAGCATATGGAGTTGGTTTATATGCTCCAAAAAATAGTTAAATAGGGCATTGTATATTTTCTCTGACAGTTTATATTCAGAGAAATTTTGATTTTAACATTAGGGTGCCAAGATAATATTTAGATTTTTTTCGATTTGCTTAAATATAGAATTTCTGTATTTTACATGAGAGAGCATATGGAGTTGGTTTATATGCTCCAAAAAATAGTTGAATAGGGCATTGTATATTTTTTCTGACAGTTTATATTCAAAGCAATTTTGATTTTAATATTAGGGTGCCAGTATCATATTTAGATTTTTTTCGATTTGCTTAAATATAGATTTTCTGTATTTTACCTGAGAGAGCATATGGAGTTGGTGTATATACTCCAAAACAGAGTCGAATAGGGCATTGTATATTTTTTCTGACAAATTATATTCAGAGCAATTTTGTTTTTAACATTGGCATGCCTAGATATTATTTAGATTTTTTCAATTCGGTTAAAATTAGAATTTCTCTATTTTACATGAGAGAGCATATTGAGTTTGTGTATATACTCCAAAACATAGTAGAATAAGGCATTGTATATTTTTTCTAACAGATTATATTAAGAGCCATTTTCTTTTAACTTTGGGGCGCCTAGATATTATTTAGATTTTCTTTGATTTCCGTAAAATTAGAATTTCGGTATTTTACATAAGAGAGCATATTGAGTTGGTGTATATACTCAAAAACAGAGTAGAAAAAAGCATTGTATTTTTTTCTGACAGACTATATTCAGAGAAAATTTGCTTTTAACATTGGGGTGCCTTGATAATATTTAGATTTTTTTTATTCGTGTAAAATTTGAATTTCGGTATTTTACATGAGAGAGCATACTGAGTTGGTGTATATACTCCAAAACAGAGTAGGATAGGGCATTGTATATTTTTTCTAACAGACTATATTCAGAGCCATTTTATTTTGACTTTGTGGCGCCTATATATTATTTAGATTTTTTTCGATTCATGTAAAATTAGAATTTTGGTATTTTACCTTAGAGAGCATATTGAGTTGGTTTATACAATCCAAAACAGAGTAGAAAAGGGCATTGTATATTTTTTCTGACTGATTATATTCAGAGAAATTTTGCTTTTAACATTGGTATTCCTAGATAATATTTAGATTTTTTTCGATTCACTTAAATATAGAATTTCTTTATTTTACATGAGAGAGCATATGGACTTTGTGTATATACTCCAAAAGAAAGTAGAATAGGGCATTTTATATTTTTTCTGACAGATTATATTCAGAGCAATTTTTCTTTTAACATTGGGGTTCCTAGATCATATTTAGATTTATTCGATTCAGGTAAAATTAGAATTACTGTATTTTACACGAGAGAGCATATGGAGTTGGTGTATATAGTCCAAAAAAGAGTAGAATAGGGTATTGTATATTTTTTCTGACAGATTATATTCAGAGCAATTTTGTTTTTAACTTTGGAGTGCCTAGATAATTTTTAGATATTTTCAATTCGTGTAAAATTAGAATTTCTATATTTTACATGAGAGAGCATACTGAGTTGGTGTATATACTCCAAAACAGAGTAGAATAAGGCATTGTATATTTTTTTATACCAGAATATATTCAGAGCCATTTTCTTTTAACTTTTGGGCGCCTAGATACTATTTAGATTTTTTTCGATTCGCGTAAAATTAGAATTTCAGTATTTTACATGATAGAGCGTATTGAGTTGGTGTATATACTACAAAACAGAGTACAAAAAGGCATTGTATATTTTTTCTGAGAGATTATATTCAGCGCAATTTTGCTGTTAACATTGGGGTGCCTGGATAATATTTAGATTTTTTCGATTCGCGTAAAATTAGAATTTTGGTATTTTACATGAGAGAGCATACTGAGTTGGTGTATATACTCCAATACAGAGTAGAATATGGCATTGTATATTTTTTCTTACACTTTATATTCAGAGCAATTTTGTTTTTAACATTGGTGTTCCTAGATTATACTTATATTTTCTTTGAATCGCTTAAATATAGAATTTCTGTATTTTACCTGAGAGAGCATATTGAGGTGGTGTATATAGTCCAAAACAGAGTAGAATTGGGTATTGTATATTTTGTCAGACAGATTATATTCAGAGCAATTTTGTTTTTAACATTGGGGTGCCTAGATAATATTTAGATTTTCTTCGATTCACGTAAAATTAGAATTTCTGTATTTTACATGAGAGAGCATACTGAGTTGGTGTATACACTCCAAAACGAAGTAGAATAAGGCATTGTATATTTTTTCTAACAGACTATATTAACAGCCATTTTCTTTTAACTGTGTGGAGCCTATATATTATTTAGATTTTTTTCGATTTGCGTAAAATTAGAATTTCGGAATTTTACATCAGAGAGAAAACTGAGTTGGTGTATATACTCCAAAACAGACTAGAATGAGGCATTGTATTTTTTTGTAACAGACTATATTTAGAGCAATTTTCTTTTAACCTTGGGGCTGTTAGATATTTAAATTTTTTTCGATTCTCGTAAAATTAGAATTTCGGTATTTTACATGAGAGAGCATATTGATTTGGTGTATACACTCCAAAACAGAATAGGAAAAAGCATTCCATATCTTTTCTGACAGAATATATTCAGAGCAATTTTGCTTTTAACATCGGAGTGCCTAGATAATATTTAGATTTTTTTCGATTCACGTAAAATTAGAATTTCAGTATTTAACATGAGAGAGCATACTGAGTTGGTGTATATACTTTAAAACAGATTTGATTAGGTCCTTGTATATTTTTTCTAAGAGAATCTATTCAGAGCAATTTTGTTTTCAACACTGGGGGCCTAGATAATATTTAGATATTTTGGATTCGGGTAAAATCAGAATTTTTGTATTTTACATGAAAGAGCATATTGAGTTGAGATTGTGTATATACTACAAAACAGAGAGTAGGGAATTGCATATTTTTTCTGTCTGATTATACTCAGAGCAATTTTGTTTTTAACATTGGGGTGCCTAGATAATATTTAGATTTTTTTGATTCGGGTAAAATTAGAATTTCTGTATTTTACATGAGAGAGAATACTGAGTTAGTTTATATACTCCAAAACAAAGTAGAATAAGGCATTGTATATGTTTTATAACAGACTATATTCAGAGCCATTTTCTTTTAAATTTCGGGCGCCAAGATATTATTTACATTTTTTTCGATTCACGTAAAATTAGAATTTCGGTATTTTACATGAGAGAGCATACTGAGTTGGTGTATATACTCCAAAACGAAGTAGAATAAGGCATTGTATATTTTTTCTAACAGACTATATTCACCACCATTCTCTTTTAACTGTGGGGAGACTAGATATTATTTAGATTTTTCTCGATTCGCGTGAAATTATAATTTCGGTATTTTACATCAGAGAGCAAACTGAGTTGATGTATATACTCCAAAACAGAGTAGAATAAGGCATTGTATGTTTTTCTAACAGACTATATTTAGAGCCATTTTCTTTTACCTTTGGGTCGCTTAGATATATAGACTCTTTTTGATTCTTGTAAAATTAGAATTTCGATATTTTACATAAGAGAGCATATTGAGTTGGTGTATACACTGCAAAACAGAGTAGAAAAAAGCATTGCATACTTTTTCTGACATAACATATTCAGAGCAATTTTGCTTTTAACATTGGCATGCCTTGATAATATTTAGATTTTTTCGATTTGGGTAAAATTAGAATTTCTGTATTTTACACGAGAGAGCATACTGGGTTGGTGTATATACTCCAAAACATAGTAGAATAAGGCATTGTATATTTTTTCTAACATACTATATTCAGAGCCATTTTCTTTTAACTTTGGGGCGCCTAGATATTATTAAGATTGTTTTAGATACGCCTAAATATAGAATTTCTGTATTTTACATGAGAGAGCATATGGAGTTGGTGCATATACTCCAAAACAGACTAGAAAAGGGCATTGTATATTTTTTTTGATAGATTATATTCAGAGCAATTTTGCTTTTATCATAGGGGTGCCTAGATAATGTTTAGATTTTTTTCGATTCGGGTAAAATTAGAATTTCTGTATTTTACATGAGAGAGCATACTGAGTTGGTGTATATACTCCAAAACAGAGTAGAATAGGGCATTGTATACTTTTTCTGACACATTATATTCAGAGCAATTTTGTTTTTTACATTGAAGTGCCTAGATAATATTTAGATTTTTTCGATTCGGGTAAAATTATAATTTCTGAATTTTACATGAGAGAGCATACTGAGTTGGTGTATATACTCCAAAGCAGCGTAGAATAAGGCATTGTATATTTTCTCTAACAGACGGTATTCAGAGCCATTTTCTTTTATCTTTGAGGCGCCTAGATATTATTTTGATTTTTTTTGATTCACGTAAAATTAGAATTTCGGTATTTTATATGAGAGAGCATATTGAGTTGATGTATATACTACAAAACACAGTAGAAAATGGCATTATATATTTTTCTAACAGATTATATTAAGAGCAATTTTGCTTTTAACATTGGAGTGCCTAGATAATATTTAGATCTTTTTCGATTCGCTTAAATATAGAATTTCCGTATTTTACATGAGAGAGCATATGGAGTTGGTTTATATACTCCAAAACAGAGTAGAATAAAGCATTGTATATTTTTTCTGACAGATTATATTCAGAGCAATTTTTTTTACCACGGGGTGCCTTAATAATATTTAGATTTTTTTCGATTCTCACACAATTAGAATTTCGGTATTTTACATGAGAGAGCACATTTAGTTGGTGTATATACTCCAAAACAGAGTAGAATAGGGCATTGTATGTTTTTTCTAAAAGACTATATTCAGAGAAATTTTTTTTTTATCATTCGGGTGCCTAGATAATATATAGATATTTTCGACTCGGGTAAAATTTGAATTTCTGTATTTTACATGAGAGAGCATATTGAGTTGGTGTATATACTCGAAAACAGAGTAGAAAAGGGCATTGTATATTTTTTCTGACAGATTGTATTCAGAGCAATTTTGCTTTTCACGTTGGGGTCCCTACATTATATTTAGATTTTTGTCGATTTACTTAAATATAGAATTTCTGTATTTTACATGAAGGAGCATATGGAATTGGTGTATATACTCCAAAACAATGTAGAATAGGGCATTGTATATTTTTTCTGACAGATTCTATTCAGAGTAATTTTGTTTTTAACATTGGGGTGCCTAGATAATATTTAGATCTTTTCGATTTGTGTAGAATTAGAATTTCTGTATTTTACATGAGAGAGCATATTGAGTTGGTTTATATACTACAAAACCGCGTAGAAATGGGCATTGTATATTTTTTCTGACAGATTATATTCAGAGCAATTTCGATTTTAAAATTGGAGTGCCTAGATAATATTTAGATTTTTTTCGATTCGCTTAAATATAGAATTTCTGTATTTTACATGAGAGAGCATATTGGGTCGGTGTATATTCTTTAAAACAGTTTAGAATAGGGCCTTTTATATTTTTTTTGACAGATTATATTCAGAGCAATTTTGTTTTTAACATTGGGGTGCTTAGATAATATTTAGATTTTTTTTGATTCACTTAAAGTTTGAATTGCTGTATTTTACGAGACAGCATACTGAGTTTGTGTATATACTCCAAAACAGAGTAGAATAAGGCATTGTATATGTTTTGTAACAGACTATATTCAGAGCCAATTTTTTTTAACTTTGGGGCACCTAGATATTATTTAGATTCTTTTCGATTCGCGTAAAATAAGAATTTCTGTATTTTACATGAGAGAGCATATGGAGTTGTTGTATATACTACAAAACAAAGTAGAAAAGGGCATTGTATGTTTTTTCTGACAGATTATATACAGTGGACGTTTGCTTTTAACATTGGGGTGCCTAGATAATATTTTGATTTTTTTCCATTCGCAGAAATATAGAATTTCTGTATTTTACATGAGAGAGCATAAGGAGTTGGTGTATATACTCCAAAACAGAGTAGAATAGGGCACTGTATATTTTTTCTGAGAGATTATATTCAGAGCGATTTTGTTTTTAACATTGTGGTAACTAGATAATATTTATATTTTTTTCGATTCGCTTAAATATAGAATTTCTGTATTTTACATGAGAGAGCATATGGAGTGTGAGTATATACTCCAAAACAGAGAAGAATAGGGCATTGTATATTTTTTCTGACGGATTATATTTAGAGCAATTTTTTTTTAACACTGGGGTGCCTAGATACAATTTAGATTTTTTTGATTTGGGTAAAATTAGAATTTCTGTATTTTACATGAGAGAGCATCCTGAGTTGGTGTATATACTCCAAAACAGAGTAGAATAAGGCATTTTATATTTTTTCGAACAAACTATATTCAGAGCCATTTTATTTTAACTTTCTGGCGCCTATGTATTATTTTGAGTCTTTTTGATTCGCCTAAAATTAGAATTTCGGTATTTTACATGAGAGAGCATATTGAGTTTGTGTATATACTCCATAACACAGTAGAAAAGGGCATTGTATATATTTTCTGACAGATTATATTCAGAGCAATTTTGCTTTTAACATTGGAATGCCTAGATAATATTTAGATTTCTTTCGATTTGCTTAAATATAGAATTTCTGTATTTTACATGAGAGAGCATATGGAGTTGGTGTATATACTCCAAAACAGAGTAGAATAGGACATTGTATATTTCTTCTGCCAGAATATATTCAGAGCAATTTTGTTTTTAACATTGGTGTGCCTAGATAATATTTAGATTTTTTTTGATTCACTTAAAATTAGAATTTCTGTATTTTACATGATAGAGCACTTTGAGTTCGTGTATATACTCCAAGAAATACTAGAGTAAGGCATTGTATATTTTTTCTTAGAGACTGACTATATTAAGAACCATTTTCTTTTAACTTTGGGGTGCCTAGATATTATTTAGATTCTTTTCGATTCGCATAAAATTAGAATTTCGGTATTTTATGAGAGAGCATATTGAGATGGTGTATATACTACAAAACAGAGTAGAAAAGGGCATTGTATATTTTCTCTGACAGATTATATTCAGCGCAATTTTTCTTTTAACATTGGGGTGCCTAGATAATTTTTAGATTTTTTTCAATTCCATTAAATATAGAATTTCTGTATTTTACATGAGAGAGCATATGGAGTTGGTGTATATACTACAAAACACAGAAGTAAAGGGCATTGTATATTTTTTCTGACAGATTACATTCAGAGCAATTTTTCTTTTAACATTGGGGTGCCTAGATAATATTTAAATTTTTTTTGATTCGCTTAAATATAGAATTTCTCTATTTTACTGGAGAGAGCATATGAAGTTGGTGTATATACTCCAAAACAGCGTAGAATAGGGCATTGTTTATTTTTTCTGACAGATTATATTCAGAGCAATTTTCTTTTTAACACTGAGGTGCCTAGATAATATTTAGATTTTTTTCAATTCGGGTAAAATTAGAATTTCTGTATATTACATGAGGAGTATCCTGAGATGGTGTATATACTCCAAAATAGAGTAGAATAAGGCATTGTGTATTTTTTCTAACAGACTATATTAAGAGCCATTTTCTTTTAAGTTTCGGGCGCCTGGATATTATTTAGATTTTTGTCGATTCGTATAAAATTAGAATTTCGGTATTTTATATGAGAGAGCATATTGAGTTGGTGTTTATACTACAAAACAGAGTAGAAAAGAGCACTGTATATTTTTTCGGACAGATTATATTCAGAGCAATTTTGCTTTTAACATTGGGGTGCCTACATAATATTTAGATTTTTTATTCGGGTAAAATTAGAATTTCGGTATTTTACATGAGAGAGCATATTGAGTTGGTATATATGCTACATAACAGAGTAGAAAACGGCACTGTATATTTTTTCTGACAGATTTTATTCGGAGCAATTTTGCTTTTAACATTGTGGTGCTTAGATAATATTTAGATTTTTTTCGATTTGCTTAAATATAGAATTTCTGTATTTTACATGAGAGAGCGTATAAAGTTGGTGTATATACTCCAAAACAGAGTAGAATAGGGCATTGTATATTTATTTTTTCTGCCAGATCATATTCAGAGCAATTTT
The DNA here is from genome assembly GCF_049354715.1 of Callithrix jacchus. NCBI lineage: Eukaryota > Metazoa > Chordata > Mammalia > Primates > Cebidae > Callithrix > Callithrix jacchus. Next base: position 177,384,531 of record NC_133505.1, read on the forward strand.
TTTTTTCTAAATTTTTTATTGGATTTTAGGTTTTGGGGTACATGAGCACAGCAATCAAGACAGTTGCGTAGGTACACACATGGCAGTGTGCTTTGCTTTTCTTCTCCCCTTCACCCACATTTGGCATTTCTCCCCAGGCTATCCCTGCCCACCTCCCCCTCCCACTGGCCCTCCCCTTTTCCCCCCAATAGACGCCAGTGTTTAGTACTCCCCTTTCTGTGTCCATGTGTTCTCATTTTTCATCACCCACCTATGAGTGAGAATATGCGGTGTTTCATTTTCTGTTCTTGTGTCAATTTGCTGAGGATGATGTTCTCCAGATTCATCCATGTCCCTACAAACGACACAAACTCATCATTTCTGATTGCTGCATAATATTCCATGGTGTATATGTGCCACATTCTTCCAATCCAGTCTATTATCAATGGGCATTTGGGTTGATTCCAGGACTTTGCTATTCTAAACAGTGCTGCAATGAACATTCGTGTACATGTATCCTTATAGTAGAACGATTTATAGTCTTTTGGATATATACCCAGTAATGGGATTGCTGGGTCAAATGGAATTTCTATTTCTAAGGCCTTGAGGAATGGTCACACTGTCTTCCACAATGGTTGAACTAATTTACACTCCCACCAACAGTGTAGAAGTGTTCCTTTTTCTCCACATCCTCTCCAGCATCTGTTGTCTCCAGATTTTTTAATGATCGCCATTCTAACTGGCGTGAGATGGTATCTCAATGTGGTTTTGATTTGCATCTCTCTGATGACCAGTGACGATGAGCATTTTTTCATATGATTGTTGGCCTCATATATGTCTTCTTTCGTAAAGTGTCTGTTCATATCCTTTGCCCACTTTTGAATGGGCTTGTTTGTTTTTTTCCTGTAAATCTGTTTGAGTTCTTTGTAAATTCTGGATATCAGCCCTTTGTCAGATGGGTAGACTGCGAAAATTTTTTCCCATTCTGTTGGTTGCCGATCCACTCTAGTGACTGTTTCTTTTGCCGTGCAGAAGCTGTGGAGTTTGATTAGGTCCCATTTGTCTATTTTGGCTTTTGTTGCCAATGCTTTTGGTGTTTTGTTCATAAAGTTCTTGCCTACTCCTATGTCCTGGATAGTTTTGCCTAGATTTCCTTCTAGGGTTTTTATGGTGCCAGGTCTTATGTTTAAGTCTTTAATCCATCTGGAGTTAATTTTAGTGTAAGGTGTCAGGAAGGGGTCCAGTTTCTGCTTTCTGCACATGGCTAGCCAGTTTTCCCAACACCATTTGTTAAACATGGATTCCTTTCCCCATTGCTTGTTTTTGTCAGGTTTATCAAAGATTGTATAGTTGTATGTATGTTGTGTTGCCTCCGGTGCCTCTGTTTTGTTCCATTGGTCTATATCTCTGTTTTGGTACCAGTACCATGCTGTTTTGATTACTGTAGCCTTGTAGTATAGTTTGAAATCTGGTAGTGTGATGCCCCTTGCTGTGTTCTTTTTGCTTAGAATTGACTTGGCTATGCGGGCTCTCTTTTGGTTCCATATGAAGTTCATGGTGGTTTTTTCCAGTTCTGTGAAGAAAGTCAGTGGTAGCTTGATGGGGATAGCGTTGATTCTGTAAATTACTTTGTGCAGTATAGCCATTTTCACGATATTAATTCTTCCTAACCATGAACATGGAATGTTTCTCCATCTGTTTGTGTCCTCTCTGATTTCGTTGAGAAGTGGTTTGTAGTTCTCCTTGTAGAGGTCTCTTACGTTCCTTGTGAGTTGTATTCCAAGGTATTTTATTCTTTTTGTAGCAATTGCGAATGGCAGTTCGCTCTTGATTTGGCTTTCTTTAAGTCTGTTGTTGGTGTAGAAGAATGCTTGTGATTTTTGCACATTGATTTTATATCCTGAGACTTTGCTGAAATTGCTTATCAGTTTCAGGAGTTTTTGGGCTGAGGCGATGGGGTCTTCTAGGTATACTATCATGTCGTCTGCAAATAGAGACAATTTGGCTTCCACCTTTCCTACTTGAATAGCCTTTATTTCTTTTTTTGCCTGATTGCTCTGGCTAGAACTTCCACTACTATATTGAATAGGAGTGGTGAGAGAGGGCATCCTTGTCTAGTGCCAGATTTTAAAGGGAATGCTTCCAGTTTTTGCCCATTCAGTATGATATTGGCTGTTGGTTTGTCATAAATAGCTTTTATTACTTTGAGATATGTTCCATCGATACCGAGTTTATTGAGGGTTTTTAGCATAAAGGGCTGTTGAATTTTGTCAAATGCCTTCTCTGCGTCGATTGAGATAATCATGTGGTTTTGTTTTTGGTTCTGTCTATGTGGTGAATTACGTTGATAGACTTGCGTATGTTGAACAAACCTTGCATTTCTGGGATGAATCCTACTTGATCATGATGAATAAGTTTTTTGATTTGCTGTTGCAATCGGCTTGCCAATATTTTATTGAAGATTTTTGCATCTATGTTCATCATGGATATTGGCCTGAAGTTTTCTTTTCTCGTTGGGTCTCTGCCGGGTTTTGGTATCAAGATGATGTTGGTCTCACAAAATGATTTGGGAAGGATTCCCTCTTTTTGGATTGTTTGAAATAGTTTTAGAAGGAATGGTACCAGCTCCTCCTTGTGTGTCTGGTAGAATTCGGCTGTGAACCCGTCTGGACCTGGGCTTTTTTGTGTGGTAGGCTGTTAATTGCTGCCTCAACTTCAGACCTTGTTATTGGTCTATTCATAGTTTCAGCTTCCTTCTGGTTTAGGCTTGGGAGGACACAGGAGTCCAGGAATTTATCCATTTCTTCCAGGTTTACTAGTTTATGCGCATAGAGTTGTTTGTAATATTCTCTGATGATGGTTTGAATTTCTGTGGAATCTGTGGTGATTTCTTCTTTATCATTTTTTATTGAATCTATTTGGTTGTTCTCTCTTTTCTTTTTAATCAATCTGGCTAGTGGTCTGTCTATTTTGTTGATCTTTTCAAAAAACCATCTCTTGGATTTATTGATTTTTTGAAGGGTTTTTCGTGTCTCAATCTCCTCCAGCTCAGCTCTGATCTTAGTAATTTCTTGTCTTCTGCTGGGTTTTGAGTTTTTTTGATCTTGCTCCTCTAGCTCTTTCAATTTTGACGATAGGGTGTCAATTTTGGATCTCTCCATTCTCCTCATATGGGCACTTATTGCTATAAACTTTCCTCTAGAGACTGCTTTAAATGTGTCCCAGAGGTTCTGGCACGTTGTGTCTTCATTCTCATTGGTTTCGAAGAATTTCTTTATTTCTGCCTTCATTTCGTTGTTTACCCAGTCAACATTCAAGAGCCAGTTGTTCAGTCTCCATGAAGCTGTGCGGTTCTGGGTCGGTTTCTGAATTCTGAGTTCTAACTTGATTGCACTATGGTCTGAGAGGCTGTTTGTTATGATTTCAGTTGTTTTGCATTTGTTGAGCAGTGCTTTACTTCCAATTATGTGGTCAATTTTAGAGTAGGTGTGATGTGGTGCTGAGAAGAATGTGTATTCTGTGGATTTGGGGTGGAGAGTTCTGTAAATGTCCATCAGGTTTGCTTGCTCCAGGTCTGAGTTCAAGCCCTGGATATCCTTGTTGATTTTCTGTCTGGTTGATCTGTCTAGTATTGACAGTGGAGTGTTAAAGTCTCCCACTATTATTGTGTGGGAGTCTAAGTCCTTCTGTAAGTCATTAAGAACTTGCCTTATGTATCTGGGTGCTCCTGCATTGGGTCCATATATGTTTAGGATCGTTAGCTCTTCTTGTTGTATTGATCCTTTTACCATTATGTAATGGCCTTCTTTGTCTCTTTTGATCTTTGTTGCTTTAATGTCTATTTTATCAGAGATGAGAATTGCAACTCCTGCTTTTTTTTGCTTTCCATTAGCTTGGTAAATCTTCCTCCATCCCTTTATTTTGAGCCTTTGTGTATCCTTGCATGTGAGATGGGTTTCCTGGATACAGCACACTGATGGGTTTTGGATTTTTATCCAATTTGCCAGTCTGTGTCTTTTGATTGGTGCATTTAGTCCATTTACATTTAGGGTTAAGATTGTTATGTGTGAATTTGATCCTGCCATTTTGATGCTAAGTGGCTGTTTTGCCTGTTAGTTGTTGTAGATTATTCATTATGTTGATGCTCTTTAGCGTTCAGTGTGATTTTGGAATGGCTGGTACTGGTTGTTTCTTTCTATGTGTAGTGCCTCTTTTAGGAGCTCTTGTAAAGCAGGCCTGGTGGTGACAAAATCTCTGAGTACTTGCTTGTTCGCAAAGGATTTTATTTTTCCTTCACTTCTGAAGCTCAGTTTGGCTGGATATGAAATTCTGGGTTGAAAGTTCTTTTCTTTAAGAATGTTGAATATTGGCCCCCACTCTCTTCTGGCTTGTAGTGTTTCTGCCGAGAGATCTGCTGTGAGCCTGATGGGCTTCCCTTTGTGGGTGACCCGACCTTTCTCTCTGGCTGCCCTTAGTATTTTCTCCTTTATTTCAACCCTGTTGAATCTGACGATTATGTGCCTTGGGGTTGCTCTTCTTGCGGAATATCTTTGTGGTGTTCTCTGTATTTCCTGCAATTGAGTGTTGGCCTGTCTTGCTAGGTGGGGGAAATTTTCCTGGATGATGTCCTGAAGAGTATTTTCCAGCTTGGATTCATTCTCTTCATCCCCTTCTGGTACACCTATCAAACGTAGGTTAGGTCTTTTCACATAGTCCCACATTTCTTGGAGACTTTGTTCATTCCTTTTTGCGCTTTTTTCTCTGATCTTGGTTTCTCGTTTTATTTCATTGAGTTGGTCTTCGACTTCAGATATTCTTTCTTCTGCTTGGTCAATTCGGCTATTGAAACTTGTGCTTGCTTCGCGAAGTTCTCGTATTGTGTTTTTCAGCTCCTTTAATTCACTCATATTCCTCTCTAAGTTATCCATTCTCGTTATCATTTCCTCGAATCTTTTTTCAAATCTATTTTCAAGGTTCTTAGTTTCTTTGCATTGATTTAATACATGATCTTTTAGCTCACAAAAGTTTCTCATTTTCCATCTTCTGAAGTCTAGTTCCGTCATTTCGTCACAGTCATTCTCCATCCAGCTTTGTTCCCTTACTGGTGAGGTGTTTTGGTCCTTTCTAGGAGGCGAGGTGTTCTGGTTTCGGTTGTTTTCCTCCTTTTTGCGCTGGTTTCTTCCCATCTTTGTGGATTTGTCTGCTGGTCGTCTGCGTAGTTGCTGATTTTTCGATTGGGTCTCTGAGTGGACACCCAGAATGTTGATGATGGAGTATTTCTGTTGCTTGGTTTTCCTTCTACCAGTCTAGCCCCTCGCTGTACGACTGCTGAGGTCTGCTCCAGACCTTGCTTGTCTGGGGTTCACCTCTAGCTGCTGTGGCACAGCGAGGGATGCTACCAGTTTCTTTTTCTGCTATCCTTGCCCCAGGATGATGCCTGCCTAATATCAGTCTTTTGGATATAGAGGGGTCAGGGAGCTGCTTGAGAAGACAGTTTGTACTTTATAGGGGTTTAATTGCTGAGCTGTGCGCTCTGTTGTTCCTTCAGTGTTGTTAGGCTGCTATGTTTGATTCTGCTGCAACAGAGCTCATTAAAAAACCCTTTTATTTTTTTCTCAAATGCTCTGTATTGAGGGGTTTGGGCTTTATTTTGGGATGTTCGATGAGGTGTCCTGCCCAGCTAGAAGGCAGACTAGCCACTGTTTGGTTGCCAGGCTCCGCCCTGCTGTTGTGTGATTCGCCCTGTTCCTGCAGGCTCTGCTGTGGTCTTCACCACGCCCTGCGGCGGAGTCTTGTCATTGTAGGGTGTTGCCTCAGCAAAGGCAGGCTGCTTCAGCAGTGGGCGTGTATCTCAGTAGGGACGGGTTGCCTCGGCAACGGCTTGCTGCGTCAGCAGTGGGCGTGTATATCAGTTGGGGCGGGTTGCCTCGGCAACGGCTGGCTGCGACAGCAGTGGGCGTGTATCTCAGTGGGGCGGGTTGCCTCGGTAGTGGTGGACGCCCCTCCCCCACAGAGCGTCTCGGGCGTCTGCTTGGGATAGTTTGAAATCGCGGTTTTGTTCGTCCCACTGGGTATCCCAAACGATCTGTCCCTGCAATCCCCTGGGCTGGGCTACTGTGCAAGTCTCATTCAGTCTCAAGTCCAGCCCTCTCAAGTCTCAGGTTGCCGGTTCAACATGGCACCCGGACAAGCGTGCCTTGTAAGGATTGCTGGGTAGGGCCGGCCGCCGCCACCCCAGCTGCTGGCTTCGCCAGGCAGACCTACTGCCTGGCGTCCCGTGTCTTTTTATACTTGGCAGTTTCTCCGTTCGGTGCGCAACAAAGATCAGTCTGGAAATGCAGCACTGACTCACCGTTTCCGGATTCAACGCGGGTTCCAATCCTGGCTTGTTCTCACAGTGCCATCTTGAGTCCCCTCTCGCAATTTTGTTTTTAACATTGAAGTGCCTAGACAATATTTAGATTATTTCGTTTCGGGTAGAATTTAATTTCTGTATTTTACATGAGAGAGCATATGCAGTTGGTGTATATACTTTAAAACAGAGTAGAATAGGGCATTGTATATTTTTTCTGACAGATTATATTCAGAGAAATTTTGCTTTTAACATTGGGGTGCCTAGATAATATTTAGGTTTTTTTGATTCCGGTGGAATTCGAATTTCTGTATTTCACATGACAGAGCATATTGAGTAGGTGTTTATACTACAAAACAGAGTAGAAAAGGGCCTTGTATATTTTTTCTGACAGATTATATTCAGAGCAATTTTGCGTGTAGCATTGTGGTGCGTAGTTAATATTTAGATTTTTTCGATTTGGGTAAAATTAGAATTTCTGTATTTTACATGAGAGAGCATATGGAGTTGTTGTATATACTCGAAAACAGTAGAATAGGGCATTGTATATTTTTTCTGACATATTATATTCAGAGCAATTTTGTTTTTAACATTGAGGTGCCTAGATAATATTTAGATTTTTTCGATTTTGTTAAAATTAGAATTTCGGTATTTTACATGACAGAGCATATTGAGTTGGTGTATATATTCCAATACAAAGTGGAAAAGGGCATTGTATATTTTTTCTGACAGATTATATTCAGAGCAATTTTGCTTTTAACATTCGGTTGCCTAGATAATATTTAGATTATTTTTGATTCGCTTAAATATAGAATTTCTGTATTTTTTATGGGAGAGCATATGGAGTTGGTGTATATACTCCAAAAGGTAGTGGAATAGGGCATTCTATATTTTTCTTGAAAGGTTATATTCAGAGCAATTTTGTTGTTAACATTGGGGTGCCTAGATTATATTTACATTTTTGATTCGGGTAAAATTACAATTTCTCTATTTTACATGAGAGAGCATATTGAGTTGGTGTATATACTACAAAACAGAGTAGAAACGGGCATTGTGTATTTCTTCTGACCGAATATATTCACAGCACTTTTGCTTTTAATGTTGGCGTGCATAGATAATATTTAGATTTTGTTTGATTCGCTTAAATATAGAATTTCTGTATTTTACATGAGAGAGCATATGGAGTTGGTGTATATACTCCAAAACAGAGTAGAATAGGGCATTGTATATTTTTTTTGACAGATTATACTCAGAGCCATTTTGTTTTTAACATTGGGGTGCCTAGATCATATATAGATTTTTTCGATTCAGGTAAAATTTGAATTTTTGTATTTTTTATGAGAGAGCATACTGAGTTGGTGTATATACTCCAAAACAGAGTAGAGTCAGGCATTGTATATTTTTTCTAACAGACTATATTCAGAGCCATTTTCTTTTAACCTTGGGGCACCTACGTATTATTTAGATTTTTTATATTCACGTAAAATTAGAAATTCGGTATTTTACATGAGAGAGCATATTAAGTTGGTGTATATACTCCAAAACAGAGTAGAAAATGGCATTGTATATTTTTTCTGACAGATTATATTCACAGCAATTTTGCTTTTAACATTCGGGTGCCTAGATAATATTTCGATTTTTTTCGATTCACGTAAAATTAGAATTTCGGTATTATACATAAGAGAGCATACTGAGTTGGTGTATATCCTCCAAAACAGAGTAGAAAAGGGCATTGCATATTTTTTTTGACAGACTATATTCAGAGCAATTTTGCTTTTAACATTGGGGTGCCCAGATAATATTTAGATTTTCTTCGATTCGCTTAAATATAGAATTTCTGTATTTTACATGAGACAGCATGTGGGGTTGGTGTATATATTCCAAAACAAAGTAGATTAACACATTGTATATTTTCTCTAACAGACTATATTTACAGCCATTTTCTTTATCTTTGGGGCGCCTAGATATCATTTAGATATTTTTCGATTCGCATAAAATTAGAATTTCGGTATTTTACATTAGAGAGCATACTGAGTTGGTGTATATACACCAAAACAGAGTAATATAAGGCATTGTATATTTTATCTAACAGTGTATATTACGAGCCATTTTCTATTAACTTTGGGGCGCCAGGTTATTATTTAGATTTTTTTCGATTCACGTAAAATTAGAATTTCGGTATTTTACATGAGAGAGCATATTGAGTTGGTGTATATACTCCAAAACAGAGTAATAAAAGGCATTGTATATTTTTTATGACAGATTATATTCAGAGCAATTTTGTTTTTAACATTGGGGTACCTAGATAATATTTAGATTTTTTCAATTCGGTCAAAACTTTAATTTCTGTATTTTACATGAGAGAGAATACTGAGTTGGTGTATATACTCCATAACAGAGTAGAATAAGGCATTGTATATTTTATCTAACAGACTATATTCAGAGCCACTTTCTTTTAAGTTTGGGGCGCCTAGATATTATTTAGATTTATTTCGATTCACGTAAAATTAGAATTTCGGTATTTTACTTGAGAGAGCATACTGAGTTAATGTATATACTCCAATACAGAGTAGAAAAAAGCATTGTATAATTTTTATGACAGATTATATTCAGAGAAATTTTGCTTTTAACATCGGGGTGCCTAGATAATATTTAGATTTTTTTCGATTCACGTAAAATTAGAATTTTGGTATTTTACATGAGAGAGTATACTCAGTTGGTGTATATATTCAAAAACAGAGGACAATATGGCATTGTATACTTTTTTTGACAGATTATATTCAGAGCAATTTGTTTTTAACATTGGGGTGCCTAGATAATTTTTAGATTTTTTCGATTCGGGTAAAATTAGAATTTCTGTATTTTACATGAGAGAGCATATTGAATTGGTGTATATACTACAAAACAGAGTAGAAAAGGGCATTGTATATCTTTTCTGACCGAATATATTCATAGCACTTTTGCTTTTAACGTTGGGGTGTGTAGATAATATTTAGATTTTTTTCGATTTGCTTAAATATAGAATTTCTGTATTTTACATGAGAGAACATGTGGAGTTGGTGTATATACTCGAAAACAGAGTACAAGAGGGCATTGTATATTTTTTCTGACAGATTATATTCAGAGCTATTTTGTGTTTATCTTTGGGGTGAGTAGATAAAATTTAGATTTTTTTCGATTCGCTTAAATATAGAATTTCTGTATTTTACATGAAAGAGCAGGTAAAGTTGGTGTATATACTCAAAAACAGAGTAGAATAGGGCATTGTATATTTTTTCTGACAGATTATATTCAGAGCTATTTTCTTTTTAACATTGGGGTGCCTAGATAATATTTAGATTTTTTTCGATTTGGGTAAAATTTGATTATCTTTATTTTACATGAGAGAGCATACTGAGTTCCTGTATATACTCCAAAACATAGTAGAATAAGGCATTGTATATTTGTTCTAACAGACTATATTTAGAGCCATTTTCTTTTAACTTTGGAGAGCCTATATGTTTTTTAGATTATTTTTTATTCACTTAAAATTTGAATTTGTGTATTTTACATGAGAGTATATTGAGTTAGTATATATACTACAATACAGAGTAAAAAACGGCATTGTATAATTTTTATCACAGACTATATTCAGAGCAATTTTGCTTTTAACTTTGGGGCACCTAGATAATATTAAGATTTTTTTCGATTCGCGTATAATAAGAATTTCGGTATTTTACATGAGAAAGCATATTGAGTTGGTGTATATACTCCAAAACAGAGTAGAAAAGAACATTGTATATTTTTTCTGACAGATTATATTCAGAGCAATTTTGATTTTAACATTTGGTTGCCTAGATAATATTTAGATTATTTTTGATTTGCTTAAATATAGAATTTCTGTATTTTTTATGGGAGAGCATATGGAGTTGGTGTATATACTCCAAAAATAGTGGAATAGGGCATTGTATATTTTTCTTGAAATATTATATTCAGAGCAATTTTGTTGTTAACATTGGGGTGCCTAGATTATATTGACATTTTTTGATTCGGGTAAAATTAGAATTTCTCTATTTTACATGAGAGAGGATATTGAGTTGGTGTATATACTACAAAACAGATTAGAAACGGGCATTGTATATTTCTTCTGACCGAATATATTCACAGCACTTTTGCTTTTAACGTTGGCATGCGTAGATAATATTTAGATTTTGTTTGATTCGCTTAAATATAGAATTTCTGTATTTTACATGAGAGAGCATATGGAGTTGGTGTATATACTCCAAAACAGAGTAGAATAGGGCATTGTATATTTTTTTTGATAGATTATATTCAGAGCCATTTTGTTTTTAACATTGGGGTGCCTAGATCATATATAGATTCTTTCGATTCGGGTAAGATTTGAATTTTTGTATTTTTCATGAGAGAGCATACTGAGTTGGTGTATATACTCCAAAACAGAGTAGAATCAGGCATTGTATATTTTTTCTAACAGACTATATTCAGAGCCATTTACTTTTAACCTTGGGGTGCCTACATAATATTTAGATTTTTTTTATTCACGTAAAATTAGAAATTCGGTATTTTACATGAGAGAGCATATTAACTTTGTGTATATACTCCAAAACAGAGTAGAAAATGGCATTGTATATTTTTTCTGACAGATTATATTCACAGCAATTTTGCTTTTAACATTCGGGTGCCTAGATAATATTTAGATTTTTTTCGATTTGCTTCAATATAGAATTTCTGTATTTTACATGAAAGAGCATATGAAGTTGGTGTATATACTCAAAACCAGAGTAGAAAAGTGCATTGTATAATTTTTCTTACAGATTATATTCAGAGCAATTTTGCTTTTAACTTTCGGTTGCCTAGATAATAATTAGATTTTTTTCGATTTGCTTCAATATAGAATTTCTGTATTTTACATGAAAGAGCATATGAAGTTGGTGTATATACTCAAAAACAGAGTAGAAAAGCGCATTGTATAATTTTTCTTACAGATTATATTCAGAGCAATTTTGCTTTTAACTTTCGGTTGCCTAGATAATAATTAGATTTTTTTCCATTCACGTAAAATTAGAATTTCGGTATTTTACATGAGAGAGCATACTTAGTTGGTGTATATACTCCAAAACAGAGTAGAATAGGGCATTGCATATTTTTCTGACAGATTGTATTCCGAGAAATTTTGTTTGTAACATTGGGGTGCCTATGTAATATTTAGATTTTTTCCATTCGGTAATATTAGAATTTCTGTATTTTACATGAGAGAACATACTGAGTTTGTGTATATACTCCAATACAGAGTAGAATAAGGCAATGTATATTTTTTCTAACAGACTATATTCAGAGCCATTTTCTTTTAACTTTGGTGCGCCTAGATATTATTTAGATTTTTTTCAATTTGCGTAAAATTAGAATTTCTTTATTTTACCTAAGAGAGCATATTGAGTTGATGTATATAATCCAAACAGAGTAGAATAGGGCATTGTATATTTTTTCTGACAGATTATATCCAGAGCAATTTTGCCTTTAACATTGGGGTGCCTAGATAATATTTAGATTTTTCGATTCTGGTAAAAATAGAATTTCTCTATTTTACATGAGAGAGCATATGGATTTGGTGTATATGCTACAAAACAGAGTAGAAAAGGGCATTGTATATTTGTTCTGACAGATTATATTTAGAGCAATTTTGCTTTTAACGTTGGGGTGCCTAGATAATATTTAGATTTTATTTGATTCGCTTAAATATAGAATTTCTGTATTTTAAATGGTTGAACATATGGAGTTAATGTATATACTCTAAAATAGAGTAAAACAGGACATTGTATATTTTCTCTGACAGATTATATTCAGAGAAATTTTGTTTTTAACATTGGGGTAACTAAATAATATTTAGATATTTTTCGATTCACGTAAAATTAGAATTTCGGTATTTTACATGTGAGAGCATACTGAGTTGGTGTATATACTCCAAAACAGAGTAGAATAAGGCATTGTATTTTTTTCTAACAGAATATATTCCCAGCCATTTTCTTTCACCTTTGGGTAGCCTAGATATTATTTATATTTTTTTCATTCGTGTAAAATCAGAATATTGGTATTTTACATAAGAGAGCATATTGAGTTGGAGTATATACTGCAAAATAGAGTAGTAAAGGGCATTGTATATTTTTTATGACAGATTATATTCAGAGCAATTTTGTTTTTAACATTGGGGTGCCTAGATAATATTCAGATTTTTTTCGATTCACTTAAATATAGAATTTCTGTATTTTACATGAGAGAGCATACTGAGTTGTTGTATATACTCCAAAACAAAGTAGAAGTAGGCATTCTATATTTTTTCTAACCGAGTATATTAAGAGCCATTTTCTTTTAACTTCGGGGCGCCTAGATATTATTTAGATTTTTTTCGATTCGCCTTAAATTAGAATTTTTTTATTTTACATGGGAGAGCATATTGAGTTGGTGTATATACTCCAAACCAGAGTAGAAAAGGGCATTGTATATTTTTTATGACACATTATATTCAGAGCAAGTCTACTATTAACATTCCAGTGCCTAGATAATATTTAGATTTTTTTCGATTCACCTAAAATTAGAATTTTGGTATATTACATCAGAGAGCATACTGAGTTGGTCTATATACTCCAAAACAGAGTAGAAAAAGGAATTGTATATTTTTCATAACAGACTATTTTCACAGCCATTTTCTTTAAACTTTTGGGCGCCTAGATATTATTTAGATTTTTTTCGATTTGCGTAAAATTAGAATTTCGGTAATTTACATGAGAGAGCATATTGAGTTGGTGTATGTACTACAAAACAGAGTAGTAAAGGGCATTGTATATTTTTTCTGACAGATTATATTCAGAGCAATTTTGCTTTTAACATTGGCATGCCTAGATAATATTGAGTTTTATTCGATTCGCTCAAATATAGAATTTCTGTATTTTACATGATAGAGCATATGGAGTTTGTGTATATACTCCAAAACAGAGTAGAATAAGGCATTGTATATTTTTTCTGACAGACTATGTTCAGAGCCATTTTCTTTTAACTTTGGGGCGCCTAGATATTATTTAGTTTTTTTTCGATTCTCGTATAATTAAAATTTCGGTATTTTACATGAGAGAGCATATTGAGTTGGTGTATATACTCCAAAACAGGGTAGAATAGGGCATTGTATATTTTTTCTGACAGATTATATTCAGAGCAATTTTGTTTTTAACATTGGGGTACCTAGATAATATTTAGATTTTTTTCGATTTGCTTAAATATAGAATTTTTGTATTTTACATAAGACAGCATATGGAGTTGGTGTATATACTCCAAAACCGAGTAGAATAAGGCATTGTATATTTTTTCTGACAGATTATATTCAGAGCCATATTTTTTTTAACATTGGGATGCCAAGACTATATTTATATTTTTTCGATTCGGGTAGAATTTGAATTTCTGTATTTTACATGAGAGAGCATATGGAGTTGGTGTATATACTCCAAAACAGAGTAGAATAGGGCATTGTATATTTTTTCTCACAGATTATATTCAGAGCAATTTGTTTTTAACATTGGGGTGCTTGGATAATATTTAAATTGTTTTCGATTTGCTTAAATATAGAATTTCAGTATTTTACATGATAGAGCATATGGAGTTGGTGTATATACTCCAAAACAGAGTAGAATAGTGCATTGTATATTTTTTTCTGACAGATTATATTCAGAGCAATTTTGTTTTAACATTGAGTTGCCTAAATAATATTTAGATTGTTTCGATTTGGGTAAAATTAGAATTTTTGTATTTTACATGACAGAGCATACTGAGTTGGTGTATATACAACAAAACAGAGTAAAAAAGGGCATTGTATATTTTTAAACAGATTATATTCAGAGCTATTTTGCTTTTAACATTGGGGTGCCAGGATAATATTTAGATTTTTTTAGATTTGCTTAAATTAATATTTCTGTATTTTACTTGAGAGAGCATATGGAGTTCGTTTATATACTCCAAAAAAGAGAAGAATAAGGCATTGCATATTTTTTCTTACAGACTATATTTAGAATCATTTCCTTTAACTTTGGGGCGCCAAGATATTATTTAGATTTTTTTCGTTTCGCGTAAAATTAGAATTTCAGTATTTTATATGAGAGAGCATATTGAGTTGGTGTATATACTACAAAACAGAGTAGAAAAAAGCATTGTATATTTTTTCTGACAGATTCCATTCAGAGCAATTTTGCTTTTAGCATTGGGGTTCCTATATAATATTTAGATTTTTTTTTTGATTCGCTTAAATATTGAATTTCTGTATTTTAATTTAGAGAGCATATGGAGTTCGTGTATATACTCCAAAACAGAGAAGAATAAGGCATTGTATATTTTTTCTTACAGACTATATTTAGAACCATTTTCTTTTAACTTTGGGGCGCCAAGATATTATTTAGGTTTTTTTTCGTTTCACGTAAAATTATAATTTCGGTATTTCATAAGAGAGAGCATATTGAGTTGGTGTATATACTACAAAACAGAGTAGAAAAGGGTATTGTATATTTTTTCCGACAGATTTCATTCAGAGAAATTTTGTTTTTAACATTGGGGTGCCTAGATAATATTTAGATTTTTTTCGACTCGCTTAAATAAAGAATTTCTGTATTTTACATGAGAGAGTATATGGAGTTGTTGCATATACTCGAAAACAGTAGAATAGGGCATTGTATATTTTTTCTGACAGATTATATTCAGAGCAATTTTGTTTTTAACATTGAGGTGCCTAGATAATATTTAGATTTTTTCGATTCGGGTAAAATTCGAATTTCTATATTTTACATGAGTGAGCATCCTGAGTTGCTGTATATACTCCAAAAAAGTGTAGAAAAGGGCATTGTATATTTTTTTGACAGATTTTATTCAGAGAAATTTTGCGTTTAACGTTTGGGTGCCTAGATAATATTTAGATTTTTTTCGATTCGCTTAAATATAGAATTTCTGTATTTTACAGGAGAGTGCATATGGAGTGGGTGTATATACTCTAAAACAGAGTAGAATAGGGCATTGTATATTTTTTCTGACAGATTATATTCAGAGCAATTTTGTTTTTAACATTGGGGTGCCTAGATAATATTTAGATTATTTTTGATTCACGTAAAATTAGAATATTGGTATTTTACCTGAGAGAGCAGACTGAGTTGGTGTATGTACTTCAAAAAAGAGTAGAATAAGGCGATGTATTTTTTTTTCTTACAGACTGTATTCAGAGCCATTTTCTTTTCTCTTTCGGGCGTCTAGATTTTATTAAACTTTTTTCTATTCACGGAAAATTTGAATTTCTGTATTTTACTTGAGAGAGCGTACTGAGTTGGTGTATATACTCCAAAACAGAGTAGAATAGGGCATTGTATATTATTTCTGACAGATTATATTCAGAGAAATTTTGCTTTTAACATTGAGGTGCCTAGATGATATTTAGATTTTTTTTGATTCGCTTAAATATAGAATTTCTGTATTTTACATGAGAGAGCATCCTGAGATGGTTTATATACTCAAAAACAGAGTAGAATAAGGCATTGTATATTTTTTCTAACAGACTATATTCAGAGCCATTTTCTTTGAACGTTGAGGTGCCTA
Organism: Callithrix jacchus; assembly: GCF_049354715.1. Classification (NCBI taxonomy): domain Eukaryota; kingdom Metazoa; phylum Chordata; class Mammalia; order Primates; family Cebidae; genus Callithrix; species Callithrix jacchus. The sequence continues at coordinate 177,400,480 of NC_133505.1, forward strand.
GATATTATTTAGATTTTTTTCGATTCACGTAAAATTAGAATTTCGGTATTTTACATGAGAGAGCATACTGTGTTGGTGTATATACTCCAAAACAAGTAGAATAGGGAATTGAATATTTTTTCTGCCAGATTATATTCAGAGCAATTTTGTTTGTACCATTGGGTTGCCTACATAATATTTTGAATTTTTTGATTCGGGTAAAATTAGAATTTCGGTATTTTACATGAGGGAGCATACTGAGTTGGTGTATATACTCCAAAACAGAGTAGAATAGGGCATTCTATATTTTTTCTAACAGACTATATTAAGAGCCATTTTTTTTAACTTCGAGGTGCCTAGATATTATTTAGATTCTTTTCGATTCTTGTAAAATTAGAATTTGTGTATTTTACATGAGAGAGCCTATGCAGTTGGTGTATATACTCCAAAGCAGAGTAGAAAAGGACACTGTATATTTTTTCTGACAGATTATATTCAGAGCAATTATGCTTTATCATTGGGGTGCGTCAATAATATTTAGATTTTTTTCGATTCACGAAAAATTTGAATTACATTATTTTACATGAGAGAGCATACTGAGTTGGTGTACATACTCAAAAACAGAGTAGTATAGGGCATTGTTTATTTTTTCTGACAATTTATATTTAGAGCAATTTTGATTTTAGCATTAGGGTGCCTAGATAATATTTAGATTTTTTCAATTCGGGTAAAATTAGAATTTATGTATTTTACATGAGAGAGCATATTGAGTTGGTGTATATACTACAAAACAGAGTAGGAAAGTGCATTGTATATTTTTTCTGACATATTATGTTCAGAGAAATTTTTCTTTTAACATTGGGGTGCCTAGATAATATTTAGATTTTTTTCGATTCCCTTAAATATAGAATTTCTGTAGTTTACATGAGAGAGAATATGGAGTTGGTGTATATACTCCAAAACAGAGTAGAATAGGGCGTTGTATATTTTTTCTTACAGATTATATTAAGAGCAATTTTGTTTTTGACATTGGGGTGCCTTGATAATATTTAGATTTTTTTGGATTCATGTAAATTTAGAATTTCTGTGTTTTACATGAGAGAGCGTACTGAGTTTGTGTATATACTCCAAAACAGAGTAGAATAAGGCATTGTATATTTTTTCTAACAGACTATATTCAGAGCCATTTTCTTTTAACTTTGGGGCACTGAGATATTATTTAGATTTTTTTCGATTCATGTAAAATTAGAATTTCGGTATTTTACATGAGAGAGCCTATTGATTTGGTGTATATACTACAAAACCGAGTAGTAAAGGGCATTGTGTATTTTTTCTGACAGATTATATTCAGAGAAATTATGCTTTTAACATTGGGGTGCCTAGATAATATTTATATTTTTTTCGAATCAGGTAGAATTAGAATTTCTGTATTTTACATGACAGAGCATATTGAGTTGGTGTTTATACTACAAAACAGAATAGAAGAGGGCATTGTATATTTCTTCTTTCAGATTATATTCAGAGCAATTTTGCTTTTAACATAGGGGTGCCTAGATAATATTTAGATTCTTTTCGATTTGCTTAAATATAGAATTTCTGTATTTTACATGAGAGGGCATACTGAGTTTGTATATATACTCCAATACCGAGTAGAATAGGGTATTTTATATTTATTGTTACAGATTATATTCAGAGCAATTTTTTTAACATTGGGTTGCCTAGATAATATTTAGATTTTTTTCGATTCACGTAAAATTAGAATTTCTGTATTTTACATGAGAGAGCATACTGAGTTTGTGTATATACTCGAAAACAAAGTAAAATAAGGCATTGTATATTTTTTCTAGCAGACTATATTCAGAGGTATTTTCATTTAACTTTGGGGCGCCTAGATATTATTTAAATTATTTTGATTCACCTAAAATTAGAATTTCGGTATTTTACATGAGAGAGCATATTTAGTTGGTGTATAGACTCCAAAACAGTGTAGAAAAGGGCATTGTATATTTTTTTCTGACAGATTATATTCAGAGCAATTTTGCTTTTAACATTGGGGTGCCTAGATAATATTTAGATTTTTTTAGATTCGGGTAGAATTAGAATTTCTGTATTTTACATGACAGAGCATATTGAGTTGGTGTTTATACTACAAAACAGAATAGAAGTGGGCATTGTCTATTTTTTCTGACAGATTATATTCAGAGCAATTTTGCTTTTAACATTGGGGTGCCTATATAATATTTAGATTTTTTCGGTTGGGGTAAATTTAGAATTTCTGTATTTTACATGAGAGAGCATATTGAGTTGGTGTATATACTACAAAACAGAGTAGAAAAGGGCATTGTATATTTTTTTTGACAGATTATATTCTGAGCAATATTGCTTTTAACATTGGGGTGCCTAGATAATATTTAGATTCTTTTTGATTCAGGTAAATTTAGAATTTCGGTATTTTACATGAGAGAGTGTACTGAGTTGGTGTATATACTCGAAAACAGGGTAGAATAAGGCATTGTATATTGTTCCTGACAGATTATATTCGGAGCAATTTTGCTTTTAACATTGGGGTGCTTGGATAATATTTAGATTTTTTTTGGATTCGCTTAAATATAGAATTTCTGTATTTTACATGAGAGAGCATATGGAGTTGGTGTATATGTTCCAAAACAAAGTAGAAAAGGGCATTGAATATTTTTTCTGACATATTATTTTCAGAGCAATTTTGTTTTTAACATTGGGGTGCCTCGATTATATGTAGATTTTTTTCGATTCACTTTAATATAGAATTTCTGTATTTTATATGAGAGAGCATATGGAGTTGGTGTTTATACTCCAAAACAGAGTAGAATAGGGCATTGTATATTTTTTATGACAGATTATATTCAGAGAAATTTTGTTTTTACCATTGGGGTGCCGAGATTATATTTAGATTTTTTCCATTCGCGTAAAATTAGAATTTCTGTATTTTACATGAGAGAGCATACAGTGTTTGTGTATATACTCCAAAACAGAGTAGAATAAGGATTTGTATATTTTTGCTATCAGACTACATTCAGACCCATTTTCTTTTTACATTGGGGCGCCTAGATATTATTTAGATTTTCTTCGATTTCCGCAAAATTAGAATTTCAGTATTTTACATGAGAGAGCATATTGATTTGGTGTATACAATCCAAAACGAAGTAGAAAAGGGCATTGTATATTTTTTTGAAAGAGTATATTCAGAGCTATTTTGCTTTTAACATTGGGGTGCATAGATAATATTTAGATATTTTTCGATTCACGTAAAATTAGAATTTCGGTATTTTACATGAGAGAGCATACTTAGTTGGTGAATATACTCCAAAAGTGAGTAGAATAAGGCATTCTATATTTTTCTTTGACAGATTATATTAATAGAAATTTTGCTTTTAATACTGGGGTGCCTGGAAAACATGTAGATTTATTCGATACGGGTAAAATTAGAATTTCTGTATTTTACATGAGAGAGCATATAGAGTTGGTGTATAATCTCCAAAACACAGTAGAATAGGGCATTGAATATATTTTCTGACAGATTATATTCAGAGCAATTTTTTATTAACTTTGGGGCGCCTAGATATTATTAAGATTTTTTTCGGTCCACGTAAAATTAGAATTTCAGTATTTTACATGAGAGAGCATACTGAGTTGGTGTATATACTCCAAAACAGAGTAGAATAAGGCATTGTATATTTTTTCCAACAGACTATATTCCGAGCCATTTTCTTATAACTTTGGGGCGCCTAGATATTATTTAGATTTCTTTCGATTCGCGTAAAATTAGAATTTCGGTATTTTACATGAGAGATCATACTGAGTTGGTGTATATGCTCCAAAACCGAGTAGAGTAAGGCATTGTATATTTTTTCTAACATACTATATTCCGAGCCATTTTCTTTTAACTTTGAGGAGCCTAGATATTATTTAGATTTTTTTGGATTCGCGTAAAATTATAATTTCTGCATTTTACATGAGAGAGACTATTGAGTTGGTGTACATACTACAAAACAGAGTAGAAAAGGGCATTGTATATTCCTTCTTACAGATTATATTCAGAGCAATTCTGCTTTCAACATTGGGGTGCGTGGATAATATTTATATTTTTTTTTGATTTGCTTAAATATAGACTTTCTGTATTTTACATGACAGAACATACTGTGTTGGTGTAAATACTGCAAAACAGGGTAGAATAAGGCATTGAATATTTTTTATGACAGATTAGATTCAGAGCAATTTTGTTTTTAACATTGGGGTGCCTCGATTATATGTACATTTTTTTCAATTCGCTTAAATATAGAATTTCTGTATTTTACATGAGAGAGCATATTGAGTCGGGGTATATACTCCAAAACAGAGTAGAATAGGGCATTGTATATTTTTTCTGACAGATTATATTCAGAGAAATTTTGTTTATAATATTGGGGTTCCTAGATAATATTTAGATTTTGTCGATTCGGGTAAAATTAGAATTTCTTTTTTTACATGAGAGAGCATACTGAGTTGGTGTATATACTCCAAAACAGAGTAGAATAAGGCATTGTATATTTTTTATGACAGATTATATTCAGAGAAATTTTGCTTTTAATATTGGGGAGCCTAGATTATATTTAGATTTTTTTTCAATTTGCTTCAATATAGAATTTCTGTATTTTACATCAGAGAGCATATAGAGTTGCTGTATATACTCAAAAACAATGTAGAATATGGCATTGTATATTTTTTCTAACAGATTATATTCAGAGAAATTTTGTTTTTAACATTGTGGTGCCTAGAAAACATTTACATTTATTAGATTCGGTTGAAATTAGAATTTCTGTATTTTACATGAGAGAGCATACTGAGTTGGTGTATATACTCCAAAACAGAGTAGAGTAAGGCATTGTATATTTTCTCTAACAGACTATATTCAGAGCCAGTTCCTTTTAACTTTGGGGTGCCTAGATATTATTTAGATTTTTTTCGATTCGCGTAAAATTAGAATATCAGTTTTATACGTGAGACCGCATATTGAGTTGGTGTATATAATCCAAAACAGAGTAGAAAAAAGAATTGTATATTTTTTCTGAACAGATTATATTCAGACCAATTTTGCTTTTAACATTCGTGTGCCTAGATAATATTTAGATTTTTTTCGATTCACGTAAAATTAGAATTTCGGTATTTTACATGAGAGAACACACTGAGTTTGTGTATATACTCCAAAACAGAATAGAATAAGGCATTTTATATTTTCTCTGACAGATTATATTTAGAGCAATTTTCCTTTTAACATTGGGGTGCCTAGATAATATTTAGATTTTTTTCGATTCGCTTAAATATTGAATATCTGTATTTAACATGAGAGAGCATATGGAGTTGGTGTATATACTCCAAAACAGAGTAGAAAAGGGCATTGAATATTTTTTCTGACAGATTATATTCAAAGCAATTTTCTTTTTAACATTGGGGTGCCTAGTTTATATGTAGATGTTTTTTGATTCGCTTAAATATAGAATTTCTGTATTTTACATGAGAGAGCATACTGAGTTGGTGTATATATTCCAAAACAGAGTACAATAAGGCACTGTATATTTTCTCTAACATACTATATTCTGAGTCATTTTTTTTAAATTTCGGGTGCCTACATATTATTTAAATTTTCTTTGATTTGCGTAAAATTAGAATTTTGGTATTTTAATTGAGAGAGCAAACTGAGTTGGTGTATATACTCCAAAACAGAGTACAATAAGGCATTGTATATTTTTTTAACAGACTATATTCTGAGCCATTTTCTTTTAACTTTGAGGCGCCTAGATATTATTTAGATTTATTTCGATTCACATAAAATTAGAATTTTTGCATTTTACATGAGAGAGCCTATTGAGTTGGTGTATATACTCCAAAACAGAGTATAAAAGGGCATTGTATATTTCTTCTGACAGATTATATTCAGAGCAATTCTGCTTTTAACATTGGGGTGCCTGGATAATATTTAGATTTTTTTCGATTTGCTTAAATATAGAAATTCTGTATTTTACATGAGAGAGCATACTGAGTTGGTGTATATACTCCAAAACAGAGTAGAATAAGGCATTGTATATTTTTTCTAACAGACTATATTCAGAGCCATTTTCTTTTAACTTTGGGGTGCCTAGATAATATTTAGATTTTTTTCGATTCACGTAAAGTTAGAATTTCGGTATTTCACATGAGAGAGCATATTGAGTTGGTGTATATACCCTAAAACAGAGTAGAAAAGGTCATTGTATATTTTTTCTGACAGTTTTTATTCATACCAATTTTGCTTTTACCATTGGGATGCCTAAATAATATTTAGATTTTGCCGATTCGGGTGAAATTAGAATTTGGTATTTTACATGAGAGAGCATTCTGGGTTGGTGTATATGCTACAAAACGGAGTAGAATAAGGCATTGTATATTTCTTTTAACAGATAATATTCCGAGCCATTTTCTTATAACTTCGGGGCGCCTAGATATTATTTAGATTTTTTTCGATTCACGTAAAATTAGAATTTCGGTATTTTATATTAGAGAGCATACTTAGTTGGTGTATATACTCCAAAACAGAGTAGAATAAGGCATTGTATATTTTCTCTAACATACTATATTCCGAGCCATTTTCTTTTAACTTTGGGCGCCTAGATATTATTTAGATTTATTTCGATTCACGTAAAATTTGAATTTCTGCATTTTAAATGAGGGAGTCTATTGACTTGGTGTATATACTCCAAAACAAATTAGAAGAGGGCATTGTATATTTCTTCTGACAGATTATATTCAGAGCAACTTTGCTTTTAACATTGGGGTGCCTGTATAATATTTAGATATTTTTCGATTCGCTTAAATATACAGTTTCTGTATTTTACATGAGAGAGCATACTCAGTTGGTGTATATACTCCAAAACAGAGGAGAATAAGGCATTGTATATTTTTTCTGACAGATTATATTCAGAGCAATTTTGCTTTTAACATTCAGATGCCTAGATAATATTTAAAATTTTTCGATTAATGTAAAATTTGAATTTCGGTATTTTACTTGAAAGAACATACTGAGTTGGCGTATATACTCCAAAACAGAGTAGAATAAGGCATTGTATATTTTTTGACAGATTATAGTAATAGAAATTTTGCTTTTAATATTGGGGTGCCTAGATTATATTTAGATTTTTTTGATTCACTTAAATATAAAATTTCTGTATGTTACATGAGACAGCATATTGAGTTGGTGTATATACTCCAGAACAGAGTAGATTAGGGCATTGTATATTTTGTCTGACAGATTATATTCAGGGTAATTTTGTTTTTAACATTGTGGTGCCTAGAGTATATTTAGATTTTTTCGATTTGGGTAGCATTAGAATCTGTATTTTACATGAGAGAGCATACTGAGTTGGTGTATATACTCCAAAGCAAAGTATTATAAGGCATTGTATATTTTTTCTAACAAACTATATTCAGAGCCATTTTCTTTTCACTTTGGGGCGCCTAGATATTATTTAGATTTTTTTCGATTCACGTAAATTTCGAATTTCGGTATTTTACATCAGAGAGCATACTGAGTTGGTGTATATACTCCAAAACAGAGTAAAATAAGGCATTGTATATTTTTTATGACACATTATATTCAGAGCAATTTTGCTTTTAACATTCGGGTGCCTACATAATATTTAGATTTTTTTCGATTCTCGTAAAATTAGAATTTCTGTATTTTACATGAGAGGGCATACTGAGTTGGAGTATATACTCCAAAACAGTGTAGAATAAGGCATTGTATATTTTTTCTGACAGAGTATATTCAGAGCAATTTTGTTTTTAACATTGGACTGCCTAGATCATATTTAGATTTTTCCATTTGGGTAAAATTAGAATTTCTGTATTTTAGATGAGAGAGCATACGGAGTTGATGTATATACTCCAAAACAGAGTAGAATAAGGTATTGTATATTTTATCTAACAGACTATATTAAGAGCCATTTATTTTAACTGTGGGGGCCTAGATATTATTTAGATTCTTTTCGATTTGCGTAAAATTAGAATTTCGTTATTTTACATGAGAGCATATTTAGTTGGTGTATATACTGCAAAACAGAGTAGAAAAGGGCATTGTATATTTTTTATGACAGATTATATTCAGAGCAATTGTACTTTTAACTTTGGGGTGCCTAGATAATATTTAGATTTTTCTCGATACATGTAAAATTAGAATTTCGGTATTTTACATAAGAGAGCATATTGAGTCGGTGTATATACTCCAAAACAAAGTAGAATATGGCATTGTATATTTTTTCTGACAGATTATATTCAGAGCAATTTTGTTTTTAACAATGGGGTGCCTAGATAATATTTAGATTTTTCCAATTCGGGGTAAATTAGAATTTCTGTATTTTACATGAGAGAGCATTTGAGTTCATGTATATACTACAAAACAGAGTAGAAAAGGGCATTGTATACTTTTTCTCACAGATTATATTCAGAGCAATTTGGCTTTTAACATTGGATTGTCTAGATAATATTTAGATTTTTTTCGATTGGCTTAAATACTGAATTTCTGTATTTTACATGAGAGAGCATATGGAGTTGGTGTAGATACTCCAAAACAGAGTAGAAAAGGTCACTGTATATTTTCTCTGACAGACTTTATTCAGAGCAATTTTGTTTTTAACATTGGGGTGCCTAAATAATATTTAGATTTTTTCGATTCAGGTAATATGAGAATTTCTTTATTTTACATGAGAGAGCATACTGAGTTGGTGTATATACTCCAAAACTCAGTAGAATAAGGCATTGTATATTTTTTCTGACAGACTATATTTAGAGCCATTTTATTTTAACTTTGTGGAGCCTAGATATTATTTAGATTTTTTTCGATTCGCGGAAAATTAGAATTTTGGTATGTTACAAGAGAGAGCATATTGAGTTGGTGTATATACTACAAAACAAAGTAGAAAAGGGCATTGTATATTTTTTCTGATAGATTATATTCAGCGCAATTTTTCTTTTAACATTGGGGTGCCTAGATAATATTTAGATTTGTTTTCGATTCTGTTAAATATATAATTTCTGTATTTTATAGTAGAGAGCATATGGAATTGGTGTATATACTCCAAAACAGAGTAGAATAGGGCATTGTATATTTTTTCTGACAGATTATATTCAGAGCAAGTTTGTTTTTAATATTGGTGTGCCTAGATCATATTTAGATTTTTTCGATTCGGGTAAAATTTGAATTTCTGTATTTTACATGAGAGAACATAGGGAGTTGGTGTATATACTCCAAAACAGAGTAGAATAAGGCGTTGTATGTTTTTTCTAACAAACTATATTCAGAGCGATTTTATTTTAACTTTGGGCGCCGAGATATTATTTAGATTTTTTTCGATTCGCGCAAAATTAGAATTTCGGAATTTTACTTGAGAGAGCATATTGAGTTGGTATATATACTACAAAACAGAGTAGAAAAGGGCATTGTATATTTTTTCTGACAGCTTATATTCAGAGCAATTTTGCTTTTAACATTCGGGTGCCTAGATAATATTTAATTTTTTTTCGATTCACGTAAAATTAGAATTTCGGTATTTTACATGAGAGAGCATAATGAGTTGGTGTATATACTCCAAAACAGAGTAGAATAAGGCATTGTATATTTTTTCTGACAGATTATATTGAGAGCAATTTTGCTTTTAACATTGGGGTGCCTAGATTATATTTAGATTTTTGTCGATTCGCTTAAATATAGAATTTCTGTATTTTACATGAGAGAGCATATGGAGTTGGTGTATATACTCCAAAACAGAGTAGAATAGGGTACTGTATATTTTTTCTGACAGATTATATTCAGAGCCATTTTGTTTTTAACATTGCGGTGCCTAGAGTATATTTAGATTTTTTCGATTTGGGTAGCATTAGAATCTGTATTTTACATGAGAGAGCATACTGAGTTGGTGTATATACTCCAAAACAGAGTAGAATAAGGCATTGTATATTTTTTCTAACAAACTATATTCAGAGCCATTTTCTTTTCACTTTGGGGCGCCTAGATATTATTTAGATTTTTTTCGATTCACGTAAATTTCGAATTTCGGTATTTTACATCAGAGAGTATACTGAGTTGGTATATATACTCCAAAACATTGTATAATAAGGCATTGTATATTTTTTCTGACAGCGTGTATTCAGAGCTATTTTGCTTTTAACATTAAGGTTCCTAGATAATATTTAGATTTTTTCGATTCGCTTAAATATAGAATTTCTGTATTTTACATGGGAGAGCATATGGAGGTGGTGTATATACTCCAACACAGAGTAGAATAAGTCATTGTATATTTTTTCTGACAGATTTTGTTCAGAGCAATTTTGTTTTTAATATTCAGGTGCCTAGATCATATTTAGATTTTTTCGATTCGGGTAAAATTAGAATTTCTGTATTTTACATGAGAGAGCATACAGAGTTGCTTTATATACTCCAAAACAGGGTAGAATAATGTATTGTATATTCTACCTAACAGACTATATTCAGAGCCATTTTCTTTTAGCTGTGTTACGCCTAGATATTATTTAGATTTTTTTCGATTCACGTAAAATTAGAATTTTGGTAGTTTACATGAGAGAGCATACTGAGTTGGGGTATATACTCCAAAAAAGAGTAGAAATAGGTATTGTATATTTTTTCTTACAGACTATATTCAGAGACGGTTTCTTTTAATTTTGGGGCACCTAGATAATACTTAGATATTTTTGATTCAAGTAAAATTAGAATTTCCCTATTTTACATGAGAGAACATATTGAGTTGGTGTATATACTCCAAAACAGAGTAGAAAAACACATTGTATATTTTTTCTGACAGATTATATTCAGAGAAATTTTACTTTTATTATTCGGTTGCCTAGATAATATTTAGATTTTTTTCGATTCACGTAAAATTACAATTTCGGTATTTTACATGAGAGAGCATATTGAGTTGGTGTATATACTCCAAAACAGAGTAGAGTAAGGCATTGTATATTTATTCTGACAGATTATATTTAGAATAATTTTGCTCTTAACATTAAGGTGCCTAGATAAAATGTAGATTTTTTTTGATTCGCTTAAATATAGAATTTCTGTATTTTACATGAGAGAGCATATGGAGGTGGTGTATATACTCCAACACAGAGTAGAATAGGGCATTGTATATTTTTTCTGACAGATTTGGTTCAGAGCAATTTTGTTTTTAATATTGGGTTGCCTAGATCTTATTTAGATTTTTTCGATTCTGGTAAAATTAGAATTTCTGTATTTTACATGAGAGAGCATATGGAGCTGTTGTATATACTCCAAAACAGAGTAGAATAAAGTATTGTATATTTTATCTAACAGACTATATTCAGAGCCATTTTCTTTTAGCTGTTGGACGCCTAGATATTATTTAGATTTTTTTTTATTCGCGTAAAATTAGAATTTCTGTATTTTACATGAGAGAGCATATTTAGTTGGTGTATATAATGCAAAACAGAGTAGAAAACGGCATTGTATATTTTTTATGACAGATTATATTCAGAGCAATTTTCCTTTTTACATTGGGGTGCCTAGATAATATTTAGATTTTTTTCGATTCGCATAAAATTAGAATTTTGGTAGTTGACATGAGAGAGCATATTGAATTGGTGTATATACTCCAAAACAGAGTAGAAAAGGGCATTGCATATTTTTTCTGACAGATTATATTCACAGCAATTTTGCTTTTATCATTGGGGTGCCTAGATAATATTTAGATTTTTTCCATTTGCATAAAATTAGAATTTCCGTATTTTCTCTGAGAGAGCATATTGAGTTGGTGTATATAATCCAAAACTAAGTAGAATAAGGCATTGTATATTTTTTCTAACAGTCTACATACAGAGCCATTTTTTTTTAACTTTGGGGTACCTAGATATTATTTAGATTTTTTTCGATTCACGTTAAAATAGAATTTCAGTATTTTACCTGAGAGAGCATAGTGAGTTGGTGTATATACTCCAAAACGGAGTAGAATAAGTCATTGTATATTTTTTCTAACAGACTATACTCAGAGCCATTTTCTTTTAACTTTGGGGCGCCTAGATATTATTTAGATTTTTTTCGATTTGCATAAAATTAGAATTTCGGTATTTTACATGAGAGAGCATATTTAGTTGGTGTATATACAACAAAACAGAGTAGAAAAGAGCATTGTATATTTTTGCTGACAGATTATATTCATAGCAGTTTTGCTTTTAACATTGGGGTGCCTAGATATTATTTAGATTTTTTTCAATTCACTTAAATGTAGAATATCTCTGTTTTACCTGAGAGAGCATAAAGAGTTGGTGTATATACTCCAAAACAGAGTAGAATAAGGCATTGTATATTTTTTCTTACAGACTATATTCAGAGCCATTTTCTTTTAACTTTGGGGCGCCTAGACATTTTTTAGATTTTTTTCGATTCGCATAAAATTAGAATCTCGGTATTTTACATGATAGAACATATTGAGTTGGTGTATATACACCAAAACAGAGTGGAAAAGGGCATTGTAAATTTTTTTTTCACAGATTATATTCTGAGCAATTTTGCTTTTAACATTGGAGTACCTGGATAATATTTAGATTTTTTCCATTCACTTAAATATAGAATTTCTGTATTTTATATGAGAGAGCATATTTTGTTCTTTTATATACTCTAAAAAAGAGTAGAATAGGCCATTGTATATTTTTTCAGACAGATTATATTGAGAGCAATTTTGTTTTTAACATTGGGGTGGCTAGATAATATTTAGATTTTTTAAATTTGGGTAAAATAAGAATTTCTGTATTTTACATGAGAGAGCATACTGAGTTGGTGTATATACTCCAAAATAGAGTAGAATAAGGCATTGTATATTTTTTCTAAGAGACTATATTAAGAGCCATTTTCTTTTAATTTTGGGGCGCCTAGATATTATTTAGTTATTTTTCGATTCATGTAAATGTAGAATTCCGTTATTTTTCATGAGAGAGCATATAGAGTTGGTGTATATACTCCAAACCAGAGTAAAAAAGGGCATTGTATATTTTTTCTGACAGATTGTATTCAGAGCAATTTTGCTTTTAACATTGGGGTGCCTAGATAGTATTTAGATTTTTTTCGATTCGCTTCATTATAGAATTTTTTTATTTTACATGAGAGAGCACATGGAGTTGGTGTATATACTGCAAAACAGAGTAGAATAGGGCATTGAATATTTTCTCTGACAGATTATATTCAGAGCAATTTTGCTTTTAACATTGAGGTGCCTATATATTATTTAATTTTTTTTCGATTTGCGTAAATTTAGAATTTTTGTATTTTACATGAGGGAGCATATTAAGTTGGTGTCTATACTTTACAACAGAGTAGAAAGAGCATTGTAGATTTTTTCTGAGAGATTATATTCAGAGCAATTTTGCTTTTAATATTGGAGTGCCTAGATAATATTTAGGTTATTTTTGATTCGCGTAAAATTAGAATTTCTGTATTTTACATCAGAGAGCATATTGAGTTGGTGTATATACTCCAAACAGAGTAGAAAAAGGCATTGTATATTTTTTGTGACAGATGCTATTCAGTGCAATTTTGCTTTTAAGATTGGGGTGCCTAGATAATATTTAGATTCTTTTATATTGGCGTAAATTTATAATTTCGTTACTTTGCATGAGAGAGCCTATTTATTTGGTGGATATACTCCAAGAAAGAGTAAAAAAGGGCATTGTATATTTTCTCTTACACACTATATTATGTGCAATTTTGCTTTTAACGGTGGTGTACGTAGGAAATATTTATATTTTTTGTAACCGCGTAAATTGAGAATTTAAATATTTTACATGAGAGAGCTTATTGATATGGTGTATATACTCCCAAACAGTGTAGAAAAGGGCATTGTATATTTTTTCTGACAGACTATATTCTGAGAAATTTTGCTTTTTTCCTTGGTGTACCTAGATAATATTTAGATTTCTTTCGATTTGCGTAAAGTTAGAATTTCGGCATTTTACATGAGAGAGCTTATTGAGTTGGTGTATATACTCCAAACAGAGTAGAAAAAAGCATTGTATATTTTTTCTGACAGATTATATTCAGAACAATTTTGCTTTTATCAATGGGGTGCCTAGATTATATTTACATTTTTTTCGATTTACGTAAATTTAGATTTTCTGTATTTTACATGAGAGAGCATATTGAGTTGGTGTATATACTCCAAAACAGAGTAGAAGAAGGCATTGTATATTTTTTCTGACAGATTTTATTCAGAGCAATTTTGATTTTAACATTGGGGTGCCTAGATAACATTTATATTTTTTTGATTCTCGTAATGTTAGAATTTCGGTATTTTACATGAGACAGCATATTGATTTGGTGTATATACTCCAAAACAGAGTAGAAAAGGGCATTGTGTATTTTTTCTGACAGATGATATTCAGTGCATTTGTTCTTTTAACACTGGGGTGCTTAGATAATATTTAGATTTTTTTCTATTTGCGTAAATTTAGAATTTCGGTATTTTGCATGAGAGAGCCTATTGATTTGGTGTATATACTCCAAGAAAGAGTAAAAAAGGGCATTGTATATTTTCTCTTACACATTATATTATGTGCAATTTTGCTTTTAACGTTGGTGTACATAGAAAATATTTATATTTTTTGTAACCACGTAAATTGAGAATTTATATATTTTACATGATTGAGCTTATTGATATGGTGTATATACTCCAAAACAGAGTAGAAAAGGGCATTGTATATTTTTTGGAACAGATTTTCTTTAGAGTAATTTTGCTTATAATATTGTGGTACATACCTAATATTTATATATTTTTTTATCCGGTAAATTTGGAATTTTAATATTTTACATGAGAGAGCATATTGATTTGGTGTATATACTCCAAAAGAGTGTAGAAAAGGGCATTGTATATTTTTTCATACAGATTATTATTACAGCAATTTTGCTTTCAGCATTTTGGTAAATATATAATATTTATATGTTTTTCTATTCACGCAAATTTAGAGTTTTGGTATTTTATATGACAAAGAATATTGAGATAGTGTATATACTCCAAAAGAATGTAGTAGAGGGCATTGTATATTTTTTCTAACAGATTATTTTTCGAGCAATTTTGCTTATACCATTCGGGGACATAGAGGATATTTATATTTATTTCTAACAGCATAAATTTAGATTTTCAGTATTTTACATGAGAGAGAATATTGAGATGGTATATATACACCATAAGAGAGTAGAAAAGAGCATTGTATTTTTTTTCTAACAGAGTATCTTCCACGCAATTTTGTTTTTTACATTGGGGTGCATAGAGAATATTTATATTTTTGTCTAACCACGTAAATTTAGAATTTTTTTATTTTACATGTGAGAGAATATTGAGATTGTGTATATACTAAGAAAGATAGTAAAAAAAAGCATTGTGTATTTTTTCTAACAGAGTGTCTTAGAGTAATTTGGTTTTTAACATTGAAGTCAAAGGAAATACTTACATTTTCTCTATCCACGTAATAATAGAATTTCCATGTTTTACAAGAGGGAATATGGAGATGGTGTATATACCTTAAAACAGAATAGAAAAGGGCATTGTATATTTTTTCTAACAGAGTATTGTCAGAACAATTTTGTTTTTAACGTTGGGGTAAAAAGAGAATATTTATATTTTTAGTAATTTTGTGTTTAACATTTGTGTTAAAATGAGTATGTATATATTCTGTAACCGCATAAAATTAGAATTTTCATATTTTACAAGATAGAGAATATTGAGTCGGTGCATATACTTTAAAACATAGTAGAAAATTGCATTGTATATTTTTTCTATCAGAGTGTCTTCAGAGTAATTTTTTTAAGGTTAAATTAGAGTATTTATATTTTCTGTAACTGCATAAAAATAGAATTTTTGTATTTTACAAGACAGCCAATATTGAGACGGTGTATATACTTTAAAATAGTGTAGAAAAGGGCCTTGTATATTTTTTCTAACACAGTATTTTCATAGTAATTTACATTGTGTGTGGGAGCAAATTTCTCAAATCCCTTTGAACATATTCTCCCTCTCCCCTGTTTTTCTCTTTGCTCACTATTGAATCATTTTCAGGTTTCTTGATTTCTTATCTTTTCCCGATGAGCATTTTAGCTTCTGTCCACTTCTACTTTCAGAATTCTTCAGCTACCAAGACCCACCTCCTCAGAGAGTTGCTGGAGATTTTAGTAACAAAAATTTTCTCTGTCACATTTAGGAGACGTGCTTCCTTATCTTAATTCTATCAAGCTGGGTGAATTTACACAAAACACTTTATATCTTAGAACCAGTTTCCTCTCTGTAGAATGTAGCTAACCTCTATTCTGTGGTCACAAGGATCATCAAAATAAAAAATAATCATAGTTAATATGTGTGGCTTACTAACCATGTTCTAGAAACCATGTCAAGTGCTTTCTGCAGATGGTTCCACTTTTATTATACTATTGGAACTATCGTCAACCCTACTTCGCAGACTACTAAATTGAGTGTCTGAGCTGCTAAGCCACTTGTCCAACGATATACAGCCAGTAAGTAACAGAATGAGGATCAGCATTTGAGATAGAAATATTCTAGACAAAATGTACTGTTAGAGTGAAACTAGAGTGGTATCATCTCAGATAAGCCTTCATGCCTGTTCGCTTATCAAATCGGCGGAATACATTAAATGCATTCAGGAGATTGGGAGACATTGTTTAAATTTTCTCCAAAACCCAGAAGAACTCAAAAGTACTCATTGTCTTGGCCTTATTGGTATTTGACTATGAATACGATAGATCCCACAGAAGCAAGTCTAGTAGAGTGGCCTTGGCAAAAGGCTAGGATTTAGGAGCAGGTTTAGGCAACTCAAGCCTTCTCGGCTTCCATTTTCTCATCTGTACTTTCATCATTCTGATTTTTAAGAGCACCTTTGTTGAAAGTAAAGGTTCAGTGAAACAGCACAGATGAAGTCCTTCCTATTTGGTCTGGCAGGTAGTAGTTGCTCAACACGTCTTGTCTATTAATGACGACCACAATGATCATAGTGGACTAATAATGAATTGATAAAATATAATTATGTAAGTTCAAATGAGTTTTGATCTCGCCCCTCTCCTCTGTTTCATATGGTTTTTATGTTCTACATTGTATGGCTTAACGTTGGCAGGTGGGGGATTTTGATAGACACATGATAAAATCAGAAGCCCCAAGACTTATATTTTCATCACAGAAATGTATTACTTCCTTGAGTTGTGACCTGGAGAGAGTTACTTTGTCTAAGTTAACCTTACTTGTAAAAATAATCATAAATATACCTGCTTTTCTCGTCATCTCAGCCTCTCCGCAGTCATTGTGAGGTACCATTGGTATAGTGTTTATGAAGGGGTTTGCAAGCTCTGGAGTGCTGTATGTATGCTATTTTGCCTCTTCAATTGTGAGTGGTGTTTTCCCATTCTCCTTAAATGACCCAACACTACGCTCTTGGTAAAATAAATGCATTTGTGCATGAACATTTGGCAAATAATAAGAGCTGCATTTGCAAGAATTTTTCCCTTGAACAGCCAAGTGAGCCACTATGAGCTGCACTGTAGCAGTGACGTTTACAATAATTTGTTCAGAAGAGCAATTGCCAACTTGCTTATTTGACTAGTATGGAGTACTATACGTTGTTTAGGGTGATGAGATCAGTAAACCAGCAATTTGGTAGAGCCATCAGAGAAGAGGATGAAAAGAAATGAATATCTGAGATCCTGAGTTTCCAATCAGATCAAGAAAAAGAAGCCTATAAGAATAGGTCCCATTTATTTGGGGGAGAAACATACACCGCTTTGTATGAAGGCTTCATTTTCTAGGAATATTTTCTAATGCTTTCAAAAACATTGTGATATATGTAGGACTATTCCCATTTTACAGATGAGAAAACTGAGGCTATGGGGTTTAAGTCACTAGTCTGCTCCTTCTTCCATTCTGGTTTTTAGAAAATGGTGCCACCACCTATCCAGTCACACAAGCCAAAGTCCTATGAGTGAGCTCTGGTTTATCCCTTTCTCTCTCACTTCTCATATCCAACTTACCATTCAGGCCTGCTGATTTTAGTCCTTAAATATCCCTTAGCTTCTGTTTTTTCTTTCCATTAAAATTCTCATTGCAGCCCTTCTGTGGATTACCTCCTGGCCTTCCACCTGTGTGTCTGTGTCCATGTTGTCTCCAGTCTGTCCTCCACATAAGTCAGACCATGCCCCATACCTCCCAGTCCTTCTTAGAATGAGGACAAACCTCCTCACCATGGCCACAGTCTTCTTTCCATTTCTCTGTCCTCATGGCGTGCCCCTCCTCTCTGCTCTGCACTGCAAAGACTCAGCATCTTGGACTGGCCAAGGTCCAGGTCCCCCTGCACCACATATTTGCCAGTAATGCCAGATCGTCCTTACTTTGCCCACTTACTGCCCACTCATGCTTCTGATCTCGGTCCCTCCCTAGGGGAAACCTTTCCTGACCTTTGTAACTAAAGCAAAGCCTTCTCCTGGGTGCTCTCATTGTTCCAGAGACCTGCCTGCACAGCACTTGTACCAGTTAAACCTTTACATTAACTGGAGTGACAGATATGTTAGTGTCCACTGCTGCCTCGCAGGAATAAAGCCAGAAAAGGTAAGGCCCTATCTGTGTGCATTTCTACAGTCTAGTGTGCTTAGTGAGATATTGTTTAAGAAGAATGAGTTGGACATGACAGCATGGCTGGAAAGTGATGGATTGAGGATTTAAACATACTTCTTTCTGGTTCTAGAGAGTTGGCTGCTAACACTATTCACTTTGGGACAGTGTCATTTTAGGACTGATAAGGGTACTTTTTGCTACAATCAAATATATTTTGGGTCCATCAGATGAAGTTTGATAAAAGTGGGTTATTCAGAACCCACTGATAAGCAGAGCTGCCTGACCAAGATTTTCATATTTTGCATCAAAGAGAAAAGTAATGAAAGTGGGCTGATGGGAGGGGAAGGAGGGCTGAAAAGTGAAGCAGGAACAGCTATTTCTATAGTGCCCTTGACCCTGCCTTTCTCTGTTCTTCACTCTGGCTGAAATTGACAACCCTGAGTGCGTTCAGATAATGATAAATTATCTCTGTCACACTGTGTGTGTGTGTGTGTGTGTTTGGCTATGTACAAAAGAGGCAGCTTCTGTGAATAAATGAAGCCTTGTAATTAAGGAATTTGTTGTAAATGGCAAGATGCATTGGTGCTTGGTCCTTAGTACTCCTCGCTGAGGCCACATTTCCTTGAACTGGCTTGTATTTGCCACTGACACTACTAGCAGCAGGATGGAGGGGAGGAAGGAAGACACCAGGTGTTGCAATGCTTAGCGCCTGCTTTCAGCTTTGCTGCAAACTAAAACACTGACTGACTTTGGTTAACCCCCTAACCTCTTTGAGCCTCAGTTTTTTCATCTGAAAAAATCAATGATGGTTTGAATTTCTTCCGAATATGACATTCAGTTATCTCTCTCTCCATTGTGGAAGCACTGGGAGCTATTGTTCTCCTGTGTCTGGTGGCCGTTATGACTTCTGCATTATCAAGGGGCCCACTCTAACCTAAATAACCCCCAAAAGAAATTAAGTTTGTAATCATTTCTGCCTGGTAAGCGAAATGACAAGAGAAAAGAGCTAGTTGTCAATAGCCCTGTGGATGGCCAATTAATGGGATCTGTGCAAACAGTTGCTTATAGAGCCATAATTTGCCTTTCGTTTTCCTTTGCAACTCAGATAAAAGTGAATAATTTTCAAAGAGCCTCTCATTGAACATATTTTTTAAAAACATGTCATTGGCAAAAGGGGCACTTGGTTGCTTGATTGCCATATATCTCTGAGTATGTGGAACAGTTATTTTTAGCTGGGGGTAACTAGCTGAGAAGAAAGCTGCAGCATCTTGGAGGCAGAAGAATCTTTGTATGTCTTATGCTGGCATGGAGAAAGCAAAGCGAAAGGGCAGAGTATAAAAGGTTGTTAACTAGATAAGGGGTCAGCTGCATTTCCTCTGGCTGCTCAGAGGTGAGGCCCTAAAGCAATGGAGACCACATTGTGGGTGGGAATGTGTTTGCAGGGTCTAATTAGTTTACCCAAGAAAAGCAAAAAAGAGAAAGGGCTAAAAATATGTAGATTGTAAAATTCATGGCTTCATTTGCTCTTCTTTGCCTTTGAAACCTTTTTAAAACCTTATAGTAGAAAAATTTGTAATCCTTGAAGCCTTTTTGCTACCACTCTTGTCAGCTTGTCTAAGGCCACCGTAACTTATCAGCTACTGGGGAAAGTTGTTTAAACTCTCTAAGCCTCCTTTTTTCCCAATGGTTCACTTAGGGGCACCAATTCCTAATGTTTCTGCCTGAGTTATTGTTTTTCAGATCCCATAATTGTTTGCATATGTGCTCTATAAGATGCGTCACCTAGCACATGTTGTGGGAAACCTCAGGTGTAGAAGTTAGGACATCTTTGTGCCTGGATTTGGCTGTTACTAACAAGACGGAACGGGGAGGAAGGGCAGAGTAGACTACTGTAGAATTTTTCTGGATTCTTTTGGTTTCTCCAGAAAATGATACTGTTCTTATATTTAAAGATAACTATCTGCCTAGGCGTATTGAAATTCTAAGGTTGACACCACTTTGCATTGATCCTAGGGCAGGGTTTCAGGATTGCTGGAACAGCATCATCCTTTTACAGTATAGATTTCAGTCAGCAGGCTGGTCATGGCCTCCTCAGTGTGCAATCTTCTTACTGATGGTGGGCGTCAGTGGGCTGGACTCACAGTTTCCATCTCTTAGGCTGGGCAGGCCCGTGGTGGCAATGGAAAAATTTCATGGGAACATACATCAGAAGTAATAAGAAATCCATCTTCTTAAAGCCTTCATAGGAGATTTCCTGAAGATTTATAAAAGGCACTTCATTGATCAAATGACTCTGATGTTTCCCCTCACTGGAAGAAATTCAGGTCACCAGCCCACTTAAAATCATTGTGTTCTCCTTTTGCAATAACCTCTGCTCATATAATTTCTTTATGGCATATTATATACTATTAACTTAATATCCTGATTAGTGGAGCTAGCAAACACTCAGTATCACTATACACTGCAGTATCATAACTGACTTCCTTTAAAAATCATCTAATGTTTCTTTAAAATCACTGGTGCTTTTGTAAAGTAGTTCATATTTAGGAATATGAACATTTTATCATGCTGGAAAATTATTTGAATTCCTTTTCATTTAAAACCTATAGCTTTCTATTTAATCTAGCTTTCACAAATATTTTATTTGCCCACTATAGAAAAATCGAGTTTAGAGATAAATGTAAAGTCACTCATAGCTCCATCCAAAAGTCAACAACTCTTAATATCATTATTTTTGTTCTTGTTCTCAGTATTTTTGCTGAATCTATGTTTCGTAGAGTTTCATCATATGTCAGATAAAACTGCATATATATGAGTTTTTAAACAATACATTTTTATTGTCATAAATGAAATACACATTTAATATGGTATGACTAGGACATATAGAGAGATATAACAAAGAAAATTAAAGTCATTTAAAATCTTACCAAATCTAATAACCATAAACCTTTCGATGTATTTTCTCAGAATACTTTTTCCTATGCCTTTTATATTTTCTTGATTATCAAGTACTTCAAGCGTATAGAAAAGACAGAAACTAATATAAGCAGCAATGGAAAATTTTAAAATATGGGTATCTTTCTGCATGTGTTTCAGATTGTTTAGTTTTTGTTGTCCTTTGCCCTCCCCACGTGTCCCTTTATTTTCCTGGCAAAACAAAGCATTACAGATATAGGTGCAGCTTCCTATACTCCATTTTATTTTTCTAAAACTTATTGATATTGAAATGTCTACCTCTGGTCTACGTACTTTCCCTGCCGAATAATACTTTACCATATGGAAATACCACGATGTACAATTACATGCATAGTGCCATATACATTTGTTTACAGGTTTCTTGGGAAGAATCTCTCTTACTGTGTTCCCAGAAGAGGGATTGGTAAGTTGTAGGGGAGGCTTGTCTTCATTTTTAATATGAATTTCCAATTGTTTAAAGTAGTTGTAACAATTTGTATTCCCACAGGAAATGTGGGGAAACTTGTTTTGTGTTTGGCTTCACTTGATATTCCTAGGCTTTTACTTTTTGTTTGTCAATCTTATGAATGTAAAATGGTATGTTTTAATTTATATTGTGCGCAGACTTTATTATTCGGGACACATGTAACCTTTCTCATGCACCACTGTCATGGAATTGTTTTCAATTTAACTCATTTATTACGCACGGAAAATTGTGAGGTTTCTCAAAGATGGCGATGAGAACTGCTGATGGATTTGCTGCATTAGATCCACCCTCTCCAGCTCTGGCCCTCTAGTGTCAGTATTTCTGCCTTCCATTTCTAGTGCTTCCTCTTTTCAGATTCTGGGAACATTCTGGCTGTAGAAATCAGTTGCAGTAATTGGAAGAACTTTTACTAAAGTGACTTACTTGTCTTCTTACCTAGTAATTATGCAGACTGTAAAATATATTTATGAAAAATTCAAGTTTTATACAAAACCAGACAGTACCAAAGCATATACAAGTTCATAATCCCTTTTATTTTTCTCTTCTTCCTCTTCCAATATA
Source organism: Callithrix jacchus (assembly GCF_049354715.1). Lineage (NCBI taxonomy): Eukaryota > Metazoa > Chordata > Mammalia > Primates > Cebidae > Callithrix > Callithrix jacchus. The sequence continues at coordinate 177,423,139 of NC_133505.1, forward strand.
TAACCACTTGTAGAGAGCCCCTACTATTTCCTTTGTATTTATGTTTATGTCCAAATGCAATAGATATTCTCTAACATATCTCCTTGGATCAATGAGAAGAAGGTGAATGTAATTTTTAAAAATGAATATGATATCTCTACATCAGCACAGTATTGCATTACACGGAAATAAGAGAAAGAATCTAACTCTTCCATGGACATTTAGGTGGCTTGTAGTTTTCTATTATTTTAAACAGTGTTGTGGAAAACGTTCTTGTAAATGTCTTTGAACATCGATGTGAAAATTGTCTTAGGAGATATTTGTAGAAATGCTATTTACATGGTCTTTTTTGCCTACTTTATTCATTTTTTTTAGAACATTTTATAGAACTTTAGGAATTGGTGACTTCTAAGTAGGTGTAAACACAGTACCGGGCCAGGCATGGTGGCTCACACCTGTAATCCCAGCACTTCGGGAGGCCGAGGCGGGTGGATCACGAGGTCAAGAGATCGAGACCATCCTGGTCAACATGGTGAAACCCCATCTCTACTAAAGATACAAAAAATTAGCTGGGCATGGTGGTGCGTTCCTGTAGTCCCAGCTACTTGGGAGGCTGAGGCACGAGAATTGCCTGAACCCAGAAGGCGGAGCTTGCAGTGAGCCGAGATCACGCCATTGCACTTCAGCCTGGGTGGCATGAGCAAAACTCCATCTCAAAAAAAAAACACAGTACCTGGATTCTCTGAGCTTTATGTTCTGTTTGAAGCAGGGGAAGTGACAGTAACTACCTGTTAGGGTGATTTTGAGGATTAAATGAGATACTGTGTACAAAGTTTATAGCATGGGTTTTGGATCACAGCAGAGACTAGAAAGTTCAGTTTTGCCTCCTCTTAGTCGGTCCCGAACCCAAATATACTTTTAAATATTCTTTCAGAACAGATTTTAAAGTTTGATAGAAATAAAATTATATTGTGATCACTCCATATGTAAAGTTTCTTTTAGTCAAGAAAATGTTTTTGATATTCAGCCATGTTGTTGCACATGTCAATAGTTCTTTCCATTTTTATCCTCCTATCTCAGGTCTTAAAAAAGGAATACTGCAAAAAAAAATGAAACAATATTTCCACTTGTATTCGGTTTTGGTCTACAGTTGACATTGTTCTCAAGTATCACTAACAGGTTCCCATGGAGAGAAAAATTTATTTTCTGTCCACAACATAACAGGAATTATAACAGATGCAGAAGGCCTACTAGCCCTGTGTGAAAATCATCATGGTGACTATATTTCTCAAAAGTTAAACTCAGGTGTAGGGGCAGCTGTCAGTCTGTTTCCTCACTATCAATCCCACCACTTTTATTTTTTCATTTGGGGAAAAATAATAATGACTGTAAGAACAATGAAAAAATAATAAAAGGACAGTAAAAAGGTTGAATGCACTGGCTGTGGCAGGGAGCAATCAGAAATAGTTTGTTATTTCCCTTCACTTTATCAAAGTTGCTACGTGGACTCATTCTTACCCACCTGTTGGGTAGAATCTTTGATATTTTCTATTTCACTGAGCAATTTAAGATATTAAGAAATTCTGTCTAGTTCAAAACAGGAGCAGAAAACCAAGCACCACACTTTCTCACTCATAATTGGGAGTCGAACAGTGAGAACACATGGACACAGGGAGGGAACAACACACATTGGGGCCAGTTGGGGGTCAGAGGAATGTGAGATGGGGAGACCATTAGGACAAATAGCTAGTGCATGTGAAGCTTAAAACCTAGATGAACGGTTGATAGGTGCAGCAAAGCACCATGGTACACATATACCTATATAATAAACCTACACATTCTGCACCTGTATCCTGGAACTTAAGAAAAATCCTGTTTAGTTTAATTTCCAAACTCAAAAATCTCATTCAGCTGAAAACTTAACCCTTTTTTACATATTTAACACATAAAATAATCAACAATGAAAACAGGTAGAGGTTGAGCATCTCTGATCCATAAACCCCAAAATCCAAAATATTCCAAGATCTGAAATTCATCCACATCGATGGCTGAGATAGCGATATGTGTGCTTTCTGATGGTTCAATGTATACAAACTTTGATTCGTGCACAAAATTGCTAAAAATATGTAAAATTTTATTTGCCTTATGTGTATGAGGTGTACGTAAACATAGGTGAATTTTGTGTTTAGACTTCAGTTATATCTTTAAGAGATCTCTTTATGTATATGTAAATGTTCCAAAATATGAAAAAAGTTTAAAATCCAAAACTCTTCTAGTCCCAAGGAATTCAGATAAGGAATATTCAACCACTACATCTAATAAGTCATGGATACTTTAAAATGAAATTTTAAAAGTATTTAAAGAGTCCAAAAGACATCAGGAGAAAAGGGACAGGACAAAAAGTGGGGAAGGGGATGCAAACAAAAACAAACAAAATAATGAAACAAACCATTCAATTGTAAGCTTGAATCCAATTACATCATTCAACCACTAATAAATCTATATTTAATAACGTTAAATGTTATTGAATCATACCACATACTCCAATTAAAGTGCCAGAATTGATTTAAAAAACCCACAAGACCCAGTGCTGTATATGAAATACACACTTTGAATAGAAAAAAAGAAGACAAATATACGTAGGTCTAAATAAGTACATTTGAATTTTTTTAAGACAGTGTCCTACTCTATCTCCTAGGCTGGAGTACAGTGGTGCAATCTCTGCTCACTGTAAACTCCGCCTCCTGGGTTCGAGCAATTCTCCTGCCTCAGCCTTTTGAGTAACCGGGAGTACAGAAACCTGCCACCATGCCTAGCTAAATGTTGGGGTATTTTTAATAAAGCTGGGGTTTCACTGCATGGGATAGGCTTGTCCTAAACTTCTGACCTCAAGTGATCTACCTGCCTCAGCCTCCCAAAGTGCTGGGATTGCAGGTGTGAGCCACTGTACCTGACCCTAAATGAGTACATTTAAAATGATATACTATGCAAACAGTCAGCAATGGAAGTGTGAAGAAGCTATATTAATACCAAATAAAATATGCTTAAGTCAAAACAGTATTTCCAAAGATAAAGAGGGATAGTTCATGATTACAGAAGAGCCATTTCATCAAAAAAAATGGATTAAAAATAATTTGTGCGTCAATTTGCACAAAACAAAATTGAACTAAAGGAATAAACAAACAATCCACAATTTTGATTGGTGATTTTAATACCCATCTCCCAAGCAATTGATAGATAAACTAGACAAAATCTTAGTCAAGATGCAGATGACCTGAACAACACTCTCCACCATCTTAAACAAACCAATGGAAGACGACACCCAATAACCACAGAATACTGTATGTTTCAAGTACATGTAGTGTTCACTAGGATAGGTCACATGCTAGGTCGTAAAACAAGACTGAATCGATTAAATCAAATTGAATTCATGCAGTGTATGTTACCTGACCACAATAGGATTAAAACAGAAATTAACAATAAGAGAACTAGGAAAGCTCCAAGTACTTGGAGATTAAATATAATACACAAGCCCAAGAAGAAATCAAAAGGTAGAATATAAAATATTTAATTCTATGGATAATCAAAATACAACATGCCAACACTTATGAATTACAGCTATGGGAGTTCCCAGAGGGAAGTATAGTTGTATATGCTTATACTGCAATAGAAGAAAAAGAGAAAGGTCTAAAATCAATGACGTAAATGTTCACCTAAAGAAGATTGAAAACACACACACACAGAGCAAAGAAAACTCCAACGAAGTAGTAAGAAGGAAACAATAAAGGTAAAAGTGCAGAGGTAACCCAAATTGAAGACAGACAAAATAATAGAGAAAACTAACAAAGCAAAGAAGCTGGTTGTTTTAAAATATCAACATTAATAAACCTTAAGCTACTCTGATCATGAAAAAAAGACAGGAAACACAAATGGTCAGTATCAATATCAGAAGTGAAAGCGAAGTGAAACTAACACTACAGATCCTGCAGACGTGAAAAGGATAATAAGAGACTATCATAAACAATGTCATGGTGACAAATTCTGCAACTTAGATGAAATGAACAAAGTATCTGAAAAATACAACAAAAACTAACACGAATTTTGCAGAAAATGTGTCTGGGAAAATTAAAAGATACATTAAACAAAAGAATATGCAAGCCACAGCCTGACAGAAAATGGTCATAAATCTATTTTCAGTAAAGAGCCTGATTTCCAGAATATAGAAAGCAGTTTTATAACCTGAAAATAAGGCTGGGCACAGTGGCTCACACCTGTAGTGCCAGTACTTTGGGAGGCCGAGGAGGATGAATGGCTTAAGGCCAGGAGTTTGAGACTAGTCTGGGCAACATGGTGAGACCCTGATACCTAGTATAAGTACAAAAAATTAGCCTTGTATGTTGGCTAATATCAATACAAAAAGTTAGCCTGGTATCAGCTAATTGGGAGACTGAGGTGGGAGGATCGCTTGAGCCCAGGAAGCAGAGGCTGTAGTGAGCCAAGATTGCACCATTGCCTTCCAGCCTGGATGAGAGAACAACTAAAATAAAAAAGAGAACAATTACTGTTTAGAAAGGGAAAAAATTTGGGGAGCCACTTTGCAAAGATAATATACAAGTGGGACAAAATGGTTAACATCAAGGAAATGCAGATTAAAACCACAGTGAGATACTACTACACACCCCACAAAATAACTAGGTTGGGAAAGACTAAACACCAAATGTTGGCAAGAATACAGCACAACTATAACTATTGCTAATGGGACTATAAAACAGTACAACTACTTTGTCAAATTTCTGGAATTTTCTTATCGAACGAATATACATCTCATCTATAATAAATGTCCGAGTTAGGAATCTACCCCAATTAGTGAAAATACATGTTAATAAAAATACTTATAGAAGACCACAATAGCTTTACTCATAATAATCAGAATTTGAAAATATTTCTGGTGACCACAAATAGAGGATCAGGTAGCGAACTACGTTATTTCATAGCATGAAATACTACTCAGCAATAAAAATGAAAGAGATACTGATATGTGTAACCTGACTGATAAATATAAAAATTATTTTGTGGACTGAAGGGAGCCTTATATATAGGGTTATCACAACATGATTCAAGTTATGTGGAATTTCTAAAGTTGGCAAACTTAGTCTACAATGAAAAAAATCCAAGGGTACAGAGCTGGAGACTGAGACAAGTCATGAGGAAACTTTCTGAGATTGTATTAGTCCGTTTTTTCACTGCTGATAAAGACATACCTGATACTGGGTACTTTATTCAAAAAAGGTTTAAGGGACTCACAGTTGCACCTGGCTGGGGAGGCCTCATCATCACGGCAGAAAGTCAAAGGGACATCTTACATGGTGGCAGACAAGAGAGAAATGAGAAACAAGCAAAAGGGCTTTCCTCTTATAGAAGCATCAGCTCTTGTGAGACTTATTCACTATCACAAGAACAGTATGGGGGAAACTGTCACCATGATTAAATTCTCTCCCACCAGGTCCCTCCCACAACACGTGGGAATTCTGGGAGCTACAATTCAAGAAGAGATTTGGGTGAGGACACAGCCAAACCATATCAGGGATTATAGTATTGTTCTTTATTTGATAGAGTTTTGGGTTACACATATGTATACTTTTGTCAAAATTCGGTAAATACATACTTAAAATTTTTGCATTTCATCATTTGTAAACTTTACACCAAAAGGAAAAAGAAAGGTACCAAATTGTAGTTAATGCACGTTGAGTTACTGATGTCTGCAATTTACTTTAAAATGCCTAAAAACTATAATGGATTACTGGATGGATAGAAAGATGGATCTATGGATGGACATGAGATAAAACAAGACTCCAAGTTGGTGAAGATACAGTTAAAGTGTTCACTGTGAAGTTTTTTCAACTTTGTTGTACGTTCATAAATGTTCATGATAAAATATCAACGAAAACAATTTTCATCCCTCCTCCTCTGTGACAGCCTCAGCCTGAGAAACCCACAGTGGGAAGGGAAAGGAGGGCAGTGTGTTTGTTTATGACCACCCACCCTCACTTCTTAGCAGTGCTTTCTGGCTCTTCTAGGGTTGGATAGGGGCAGGGAGAAAGAAGAGACAGAGGAACAGATAGGGCTTTATTGAATAGTTCAGCTGTATTATGGTGTCACATTTTAGGAGCAGTCATGCAGTTTTGGGCCCTTTCTCATGCGTTCCTGAGAAATTCTCCTGGTAGGGATCTCTGACAGCAGTTCACTACCTCAGGTAATACAGTTTCTAGGAAGCCACTAAGAGCCCTCCTACCACCTGCCTCTGGGGGTCCTGGGCAGCCTCTTCCTTACCCCTGGCAGGAAGCTTTTCAGGGCAGCGTCCTCCTTAAAATCAATGGTTTTCTCGATTATGGAATTCCTATTTGGCCCATATAAAACATGCAAACACCTTTGTTTGGCTTAACTTGAAGTATGGGCCACTCCCAGCTCCAGTCTTTATCGCTTTTTTCTGCCCCATTATTTCAACTTGGCCACAGCCTTTTGCTTTTGGATTGTATTCAGATGGGATAGCAGTTCCCGTGTTCTCCAGCCTTCAGGGACGTGAGCTAATCAGCTTGAATTGTTAATTAGAAGTTCCTGTTCAGGCATCTCATTAGCTTTAAAATGAAGCAGCAGCCTTTTCCCATCCATGAGAATTGGGTGAGGAGGGAGTTCATACAACACACAACCCTTTCAAAAGTCTTCAGTGTAATTAAAAAAAATGCCCAGCGTGGTGGCTCACATCTGTAATCCCAGTACTTTGGGCAGCTCAGGTAGGCAGATCATAAGGTCAGGCTTTGGAGACTACCCTGGCAAACATGGGGAGACCCTGTCTCTACTAAAAATTCAAAAATTAGCTGAGTGTAGTGGTGGGCCCCTGTAATTCCAGCTACTCAGGAGGCTTAAGCAGGAAAATCACTTCAACCTGAGAGGCAGAAGTTGTAGTGAGCCGAGATCATGCCACTGCACTCCAGCCTCGGGAACAGAGCAAGACTCTGTCTTAAAAAAGAGAATTTTTAGTCCTGTCCTATAAAGGTAAGAGGTAGATAATAACCTATTCTGGCAAAACTGGTTCTTGCCCACACCATTTGAAAAGTCTAGAACCTGATTGTAAATGAAAGGATTCTTGACAACTACTGTTTGGCGCTTGATCTTTGACTCCAATGCCAAACGTGGAGAAGACAGCATGTTTCCACTGTTCTGAAAACAGTAGCTAATCTGTGCTTCCCTTTGCTGTCTCGAGTATAGTAAAACATTTATGAGGTACAGAGGCTTGCAGAAAAGTATTTTAGAAGTGGAGTCAGAACTCCACTGTGGAAAGGGGGCTGAGAGAATCATGAATCCGATTCCTTCTCTTGCCAGAAGAGACTCAGATTTGTGATGTGGTTTCTCTGGGTAAACATGAGTCAGTAACAGAAGAGATCAGTAAAACTCTGGTCCACTGCTTAGAAATTAGTGTTTTATGACCTCCCCTCTGCCAGGGAAATAAGCATGAAGACAGCGCTTTTCCTCCCACTATTTTTAAAACCCAGATGAGGAGGTGTTCTATTGCTCCACGTGGTGCGCTTTTGAACTGAGAGGGACTGAGCACGGAGAAGCCAGAGTAGCACTGCCCCCACCCCGGGCCACCTGAAACTCATCATGCTGCTTTCTTTGGAGCGGCTGCCAATTTAAAAGAAGACTTAAGGGGTTTCATTTGGCTCTGTGATTCTGCTGGAAGGAGGCCTGAGTAAGGTTGAGCTGAGGTTGCAGAGGAAAGGAGCCGTTTGTCCCACAACCTGAACAAAACAGAACTATGATGAAGCAGCATTGTCCTTCTGAGGTAGTACCCAAGGTACATTGCCTCATGTCAAGAAAATCAAGGACGTGAATACACATGGAGTGAGGTTAAGAATGGAGGTTTTACAGGCAAAAGAAGAAAGGAGAACATCTCTCTTTTCTGCAGAGAGAGAGGGGGGCTTCTGAGTGTGTTTTATGGTTTTCTGGTGAACTGCACAAGGTTTTATAGACTTGTTGAGGAGGTGGTGTTTGATTTACATAGGGTCCAAATATGGGTTGGACCAGGTGAGAGCTTTACATAGCTCGTGAAGAAGCTGGCTATCCACCCGAATCTTCTTATGCATATAGGTTTTCTACTTGGCCAGTGCATGTTGTCTGTCCCTTACTGCACTTGTGGTTGATAAAGAAAAAGGAAGATGAAGCCGTCAGGTTGAGCATGCCTGGCACCCAAGTAGCCTCCTATTGTCACAGCTGCTGGCATTCGCCTGTGCAAGCTTCCAGCTCGCTTGTCTATATCTGCAGCTCGATTTTACAGGCCGCTCTTTGTTAGAAATGGTTTTGGGGCTGCTTTTTATTCAAAGGGAAACCTTATCAAAGAATTCCTTACTTTCAATCTCTGACGAAATAATTTCTTTAGAACTCCTGTATCAATGGGACTTCTGGATTACAGTTGAAGTAGTTTTGGCTGATCATCAACTCTGCCTCCACTTAATAGTGAATGCTTTTATTTTCTATGTTTCAAGGAGGGACTCTTTGCTTCTTGCCCTTCTTCAGAATAGCAGTGTGGAAATTGCATTTAAGAACACCTGTTGGGCACAGTGGCTCACACCTGTAATCCTAGAAATTTAGGAGGCTAATATGGGAAAATTGCTTCAGGCCAGGAATTTGAGAGCAGTCTGGGCAACATAGTGGTACCCCATCTCTCAAAAAAAAATTACTGGGTGTGGGGATGCATACCTGCTGCCCTGTTGGCCCAGCTTCTGTCAGGAGGCCATGGCAGAAAGGTCACTTGAGCTCAGGAGTTTGGGGCTGCAGTGAGCTATGGTCATGCCACTGTACTCCAGCCTGGGTGACTCCATCTCTCGAAAAACACAACAAAAACCAACAAAAGCCCACTTTCTATCTGGAATGGGAACCGGTAGAGCCTTATGACAGTGAGTGACTCAGAGGCAGAGCAAACGTTTGGCCACAGTTTTAATGGTGCAATTTGAACCTTGTGTTTGTCCTACTGACCAAGACTGTGGCTGTCTTAGGGTCCTCCATATTGTCTGGCCTTGGAGGAGAAGAAACTGTTCTTGTTCAACACTTTCTGTTTGTGGAGCCCAAGGTAAGAACTTTATGTTTGTTTCACAGATGAGAGGGTGCTAAATAGCTTGCTTAGAATCACACAAGTCAGAGGTAGGAGGGCCACGTTCTTTAACCAGTTTGTGAGTAGATGTCTTCCCAAGAACGTACAGCTGATGGCATAATGCTGACCTTAAGCCTAGGTTAATCCAATTGATGTTTAATGAAAAGCAATAGATTTCCTCCTGTAGCCCAAGAAAGAGCCACTTGACTACAGCTAATCGGTGAGAGAAATACCTCTATCAAAGGAATAGGTGATCAGAATTCATGGGCAGCAATGGGACATAGGAATGTGGAAATGAGAGGTGTGGGCTCCAGGGATGCTGGAGAAAACTCCTCCTCCAGTATTCCCTAACTCTCAAATGCTGCTGTCTTTTAAACACAAATACAAACCCACTCTGTTGTTTTGCACTGCCCCGTGCCCTGAATCTCTTGTTTGTGGACTGTATCCTCCAGTAACTTATTCAAGCAAGGATACACTGAAGCAAATTGTTCTGAAATATGACTTTATTTCTTCTTACACTTACATGACTGGTGGGGCATAGAATTTTTGATTGAAAATAATTTCCCATTCAAGTTTTAAAGATACTACTCCATTATTTCCCAGCTTCTGGTAGTGCTGTTGAGAAGCCTGAAATCATTCTGATTTCTGATTCTTTGTAAATACTGTTTTTTGAAAAACTTTTCTGAAAACTTAGGAGAGCTGTTTTCCTTTGTCATATATTGCAGATTTTCAAGACAATGTTTCTTGGTGTGAGTTTGTGTCCATGTGTTTAAACCTAGGAGGTTATGTTATTCAACTTGAGAAGTTGCCTTTTTTTTTAACTTTTATTTAAGTTCAAAGGTTCAAGCACAGGTTTGTTATTTAGGTAATGTCTGTCATGAGGTTTATTATACAGATCATTTCATTACTCCAGTATTAAGCCTAGTCCCATTTAGTTGTTTTTTCTGATCTTCTTCCTTCTCTCATTCTCCGCTCTCTGAAAGGCTCTAGTGTGTGTTGTTCTTCCGCCTGTTGTATGTTCCTGTGTTCTCATCATTTAGCTCCCACTTGCAAGTGAAAATATCTGGTATTTGGATTTTGTGTTCCTGCATTAGTTTGCTAAGAATAATAGTCTCCAGCTTCATCTATGTCCCTGAAGAGAACACAATCGCATTCTTTTGTGGCTGCCTAGTGTTTTTTGTTGTATATGTACCACATTTTCTTTATCCAGTCTACCATTGATGGGCATTTAGCTTGATTCCATATTTTTGCTATTGTGAACAGTGCTGCCATGGACATATGCCTGCACATGTCTCTATAACAGAAGGATTTATATTCCCTTGGGTACATACCTAGTAACCCATTACTAGGTTTGCTGAATCAAATGGTATTTCACTCTTTAGGTCTCTGAGGAATCATGACACTTTTTCACAATGGCAGAACTAATTTGCATTCCCGAATACAGTGTGTAAGTGTCGTTTTTCTCTCTAACCTTGCCAGTATGTGTTTTTGTTTTTTTTTTGCTTTAATAATTGCCATTATGACTGGTGTGAGATGGTATCTTCTTATAATTTTCATTTGCATTTCTCTAATAATCAGTGACGTTGAGCTTTTTTAATATGATTGCTTGTTGCATATATGTCTTGTTTTAAAAGTGTCTGTTTATATTCTTTGCCCACCTTTTTATGGGTTGTTTGTTTTCCTCTTGTAAATTAAATTTCCCTACCGATGTTTGATATTAGATTTTTGTGGAATGCATAGTTTACAAACATTTTCTCACATTCTGTAGGTTGTCAGTTTTCTCTGTTGATAGTTTATTTTGCTGTGTGAAAGTTTCTCATTTTAATTTGACCCGTTTTCAATTTTGCTTTTGTTACCTTTTCTTTTGGCATGTTCATGATGAAATCTTTGCCTGTGCTTATGTTTTGAATGGCATTGTCTCGTGTCTTGCAGAGCTTTTATAGTTTTTGGTTTTACATATCAGTGTTTGATCTATCTTGAGCAAATTTTTGTATGTAATGTAAAGAAGGGGTCTAGTTTCAGTCTTTTGCATATGGCTATCCAGTTATCCTGGCATCGTTTATTGAATAGGGAGAATCTTTTCCCCCTTGCTTGTTTTTGTTAAGTTTTCCAAAGATCAGATAGTTGTAGAAGCTTGGTTTTGTTTCTGGATTCTCTATTCTGTTCCATTAGTCTATGTGTTTGTTTTTGTACCAGTACTATGCCGTTGTTTCCTGTAGCCCTGTAATGCAGTTTGAAGTCTGGTAGCGTGTCGCTTCCAGCATTGCTCTTCTTGCTTAGGATTGCCTTGGCTGTTTTTGGTTCCACATAAATTTTTCAAAAGCTGGTTTTCTGAAAAAAATAATAAAACTCAACCTACTTCTTAATATTTTTCAAGAACCCAAATGAAATCATGACTGCTCTTGGAGATGGCACTCTGTATGTTTCAATTTACTACCCAGTAACTGGTCTATTAAAATCATACTGGTTAAAAAATAATAAACTTGAAGCTAGACCAATGAAGGAGAAAGGGAAGAGATTCAAATAACCACCATCAAAAACAATAAGGGCAATATTACCACTGACCCCACAGAAATACAAACCACCCTCAGAGAATATTATGTACAACTGTAGGCACATTTTTTTCTTTAATTTTGAGATGAAGTTTTGTGCTTGTTGCTCAGGCTGGAGGGCAATGGTGAGATCTCGGCTTAGTGCAACCTCTGCCTCCTGAGTTCAAGCTATTCTCCTGCCTCAGCTTCCTGAGTAGCTGGGATGACATGCATGTGCCACCATGTCTGGTTAATTGTGTATTTTTAGTAGACATGGGGTTTCTCCATGTTGATCCAGCTGGTCTTGAACTCCCAATCTCAGGTGATCAACCCACCTTGACCTCCCAAAGTTCTGGGATTGCAGATGTGAACCACTGAACCTGAAAAAATTGAGAAATCTAGAAGAAACTGATAAATTCCTGGTCACAACCACCCTCCCTGAGATGCAAGTTTGGTTTAACATATGCAAATTGATAAATGTCATCTTCACATAAACAGAACTAAAGAAAAAAATTACCCACATGATTATCTCAATGGATGCAAAAACAGCTTTTGATAAAATTCAACTTTCATGTGTGTTAAAAACTCTCAATAAACCAGGTATTGAAGGAACATACCTCAAAATAATAAGAGCCACATGTGACAAAACCACAGCCAGCATCATACTGAATGGACAAAAGCTGAAGGCATTCCCCTTAAAAATTGGCACAAGATAAAGATGCCCTCTCTCCCCACTCCCATTCAGCATAGCTTTGAGGGTGTTCTTTGCTCTTGGATTTCTAATTCTTTTAATTGTGATGTTGGGTAGTTAACTTGAGATCTCAATTTTGTTTTTGAGATGGAGTGTTGTTCTCTCAACCAGGCTGGAGTGCAGTGGTGTGATATGGGCTCACTGCAACATTTATCTCCTGGGTTCAAGCAGTTCTCCTGCCTCAGCCTCCTGAGTACCTGGGATTACAGGTATGTGCCACAACACCAGCTAATTTTTGTATTTTTAGTAGAATGGGGTTTCACCATGTTGGTCAGGCTGGTCTCAAACTCCTGACCTTGTAATCTGCCCGCCTTGGCCCCCAAAAGTGCTGAGATTACAAGAGTGAGTCACCGCAGCTGTCCCGAGTTCTCACTTCTTGATGTGAGCATTTAGTACTATAAATTTCTCTCCACACTACTTGACTAGCTGCATCCCAGAAACTCTGGTAAGTTGTACCTTTGTTCTCATTACTTTCAAAGAACTTCTTAAACTTCTTGATTTCTGCCTTAATGTCATTATTTACCCAGGAGTCATTCAGGAGCAAGTTACTCAGTTTCCATGTAAGTGTATGGTTTTGAATGAATTTCTTAGTCCTGATTTCAAATGTGATTGCATTTGCTTTGTGACCTAAGGTATCTTCTATACTTATGAATGATCTATGTGTTGAGTTGAAAAAATGTGTATTCTGCAGTCATTGGATGAAATGTTCCTTGAATATCGGTTCCATTTGGTCTGTAGTAAAGATTAAATTTCATGTTGATTGGTTGGTTTTCTGTCTGGAAGATCTGTCCAGTGCTGAAAGTTGGGTGTTGTAGTCTCCAGCAATTACTGTGTTAGGATTTATCTCTCTCTTTCTTATTTGCTGCGTGTGTCTGTTCTTTTTTCTCTCTCTCTGTCTGTCTCTATTTCTATCTTTGGAATTTTGATCATTTTAGTGTTGAACCTGTTCAAATTTTCTTCCGGATTTCAACTATTTTCTTATCGCTATTTCTGGAAGACATAAGGTTCATCTACTCAACTTTGTTGTCTTACTGTTCTAACAAGAATTTTTCACAAGTTCTGCTGTCATATTTTTAATTTCTAAGCGTTTACTTTTTCTTTAAATTTGGTTCTTGTTTCATGAAAATGGTAACACTTTTATCTCTTCGTGAACATTCATATGGGTTTCAGAAGGTCTTATCTCCTAGCACAGTCCTCATTCAGGCTGCATTTATGTGTCTTCTTGCTCTGGTGTCGGCCATTCATGTTAGAAGCTTTGCTCAGATGCCTGGTGAACCTTAGCTGTCTGTGTCTGTTAGAAAAAAATGGAGCAATGAAAAGCTAAAAGCTGATGGAAGTTCTGTGATTGTAAGATTTTGTGGGCGGTGGTCTTGCTGGGTCAGACCTTTTCTTCTTGAGCAAGAGGGATTCTCTCTAGGGAAAAATCATCTTAACTTCTGACCAAGTGTATCTGCCACCCTCATTGGAACTCAGTGGTAGGAAAACCTGGAGGATCTCAGTGTTCAGTGTGTGCATTTAAGCACTTGTGTCTAGAGAGCTCCTGACTAGATACACCAAATTTTACCCTATAGAGAGGAAACCTCCACCCTGCCACCACCGTGGGATGCAGTCACCGATTCTAGGGAGAGGATCTGGGATCTACTTACTACTGAAACATAAATTCCCTAGGTAAATTTAGCTGCCCACTCTTGAACCCTTGGGGATCCTGGTTGCCTTCCTGCCACTGGCTTGGGATTTAGCATCTCTGTGTCTACTGTGAGGTGTCACTGACAGCTTCTGCTTGCCAGTTTTCTATATGCTGAAGGGATTGTCTTTATTTTCTTTATATCTTTGTTGGTTTATTTATTTTTAATCATCCCATGTTAATGTGGTTTAATGATGGAGTGAAGGCATATGCAGGTATTCAACCAAACATCTTAGCTGAAGTCTGTGTATTTCTCTTGTAGTAAAATCTTGGTCATTCTATGTTTCAGTTAATCAAATTTTTATATATGCATTCTGATTTGGGGATGATGTGAGGAAAGAGAGAGAGAAAGAAAGAGAGACTCAGACGGACAGAGACAGGGTGAGAGAGAGAGGCTACTGTGACAAATCTGTGGGTCTGTGTATTTGGAAGTCAATAGGAATTTAGCCCTGTTTTCTGTCTAAAAAGCAGGAGTGTTTAGACAATGGATCTTGAACTAGGCTAAGAATCTTTGAGGCAATGGCGCAGATCCAGTTGTGTTCAATTTTTAGTCCTTAGGCTGAAAGGGAAAATAACGTAAAACACATTTTAAAAAATTTCTGGCTGGGCGCGGTGGCTCAAGCCTGTAATCCCAGCACTTTGGGAGGCCGAGGTGGGTGGATCACAAGATCAAGAGATCGAGACCATCCTGGTCAACATTGTGAAACCCTGTCTCTGCTAAAAATACAAAAAATTAGCTGGGCATGGTGGTGCGTGCCTGTAATCCCAGCTACTCGGGAGGCTGAGGAAGGAGAATTGCCTGAACCCAAAAGGCGGAGGCTGCGGTGAGCTGAGATTGTGCCATTGCACTTCAGCTTGGGCAACAAGAGCGAACCTTCATTTCTAAAAAAAAAAAAAAAATTTCTGAAAGTGGTGTTTTCTGATTTGCCCTCAGATAATTAGATATAGAAGGTAGCCATACATTTTTGGCTAACTCAGCATTCGTTGCTCCATTCAGCAAATTCATCTTTATATTCATGTTCTTTCTCTCCAGCTTAATATCCAAAATTTAAAAGTGAGGAATGCAGAATAGTTGAACTAAAAGAAACAGATCAACCACAACCTGCTTCTTCTTCCTCTCACCCAAAGAAAACCATTGTTAACATTTTGCTATATTCTCTTTATGTACTTTTCTCAGGTACTTTTATTCGAATATATTTTTGATCATAAAATTGTCTTAGACAATAAGTTGTCAGAGAAGAACACCCACTCTTTTTACACTCCAGGCTTCCAGCTTGAAGGTGACTGACTTGGGAATCCTGTATTTTAACAAGATATGATGTTGATATGGAATCTTTTATTGGACTGTTCTGAGGTGTTCTCTTTTTAGCATACTCTCCTTCATCCCCTTCTTCCCTGTTATACACACACATACACATTCACACATACACGCATTCTTTCTTTCTCTCTCACATGCACATACTCATACGCAAATACAAGCATGCTCATACACATGTGCACACACACAGGCACGTGCATGCACACACTCACACTCATGTGAACCAACATGCACATACACACTCTCCTTCATCTCTTTCCTCCCTGCTACACACACATACTCTAACACTCATATGCACATGTGCACACACACATATGTACAACATGCAATGTGTCAGAAGGCCATGTAGAACATGATTGTTACTCTCCAAAAGGAAGGACACCCACACTTTTGCAATGGAAAAAAACAGCTCTGTTTTTGTAAAAAAAAAAAAAAAGAATTTTCTATTAGGCCTAGAAAGAAACTTAAAAAGTGTTTCTTCTTTTATCTCATCGGAACTTGTGTATGTGCACACACCCGTGTGACAGAAAGAGCCAGGGAGAGAGGGAGGGAGAGGAGGTGAAGGCAAGAAGAGAGAGAGCGATTAAAAAGCAAGTGCACTGTGGCAAGCTCGTCTGGACTAAGTGAGAAGCAGGCGGTTGTGGTGATGAGATAGGAGCTTGGAATGCTTCCTGGTACCAAGACTGTCATAAGTGGAATTGGGGTCTGAAAAAGTGACAGCAAAATTCAGCGTTCCTTTGACAACCACTCAGAAAATAGAATGTGAGGAAGCAGGAGGAAGGTGTGGGGCCAGCCATGAGAATGCACCCCGCTGCTCCACGGATGCCTAGAAATGCTGGTCACTTATAGGGCACAGGTGAGGGGAAAATCTGGACTGGTGGCAGTAGTGCTGCCAAGCCATGTAGCCTGCTCTCTCAAGGGTGAATGTTCTTGCATAAGTAGTGGGGAAGATTATTCCCTAGTTTATATAGGCCCCATTTGTCCTAGACACAGATTTTAATGTTCTCAGGTGATCGCTTGCTTGATTGTCTGTGTAAAAGATCAGCAATCCTTTTTTTTTCTGGAAAGGTCTAGGCAGTAAATATTTTAGGCTTGGCAGCCCATATGGTCTCTGTCACAGCTACTCATCTCTGTGGTTGTGGTGTGAAAGCAGCCATAGAAATGGGTAATAAAGGAGTGGGCTGAGTTCCAAAGTACTTTTATGAGAACTGAAAATTGCATTTTATATAATTGTTGACATGTCCCAAGATATTGTTACTTTTTTGAATTCTTTCACATTCGTGGCTCATGAGCTGTCTGACAAGAGACGACAGGCAGGAATTGGTGGATGGGCCATGGTTGCCCAAACCCTGTGTCCAAATCATGGCATTGTACAAGCAGGAGGGATCTCTGACCCTCTCTTTTTTTCCTCTTTCCTTCTTTTCAGTTTCTCATTGTGCTGATTTGGAAACCAGAAATCGAAAGCTCTGGGAAGTTAACTCTTTCTGACTTAACCTGTTAGTGGCAGTGTTAGGATAACATTTCAGGTCTCAAGGAGCACTTCTTAGAGCCCAGATCAGACTGAATGCTGCTTTTGTGATTGCAGAAGGCATACCATCCTCTGGTACACTAGCTCCTTAGCGTCACCCTGAATCTGAAACTTAGTTCTTCATAATGTCTTTTGTTCTATGATTCCTCAGTGCATCATTTGCTAATTTGCGCCAGTTATTCTGTTTAACACAACTGAGATATAGACATAAACAGAGTTCCTACCCTTTAGGAACTCACTTCTTCAGGGCCTGGTTTTGATAATCCAGACAAAGCTACTTAAATGTAGTTTTATCCTTAAAAGCAAAATCGGCTGCACTTATGTAAGTTACAATAATAATTAGAATTTAGGAAAAATCCATTCTTAAAACAAGAAGGCAAAGAGAATAAAAAATAAACATCCAAGTCACCCTCTGACTGTGCGTTGGTTTTAAAACAACAAGACTATTATTTGAAGTGAACACAAGGAAAATTTTGCTACCAAGCGAGTACAATTTCTAACAGGTGATACATCGACTCCTCTAATTCCAGACATTTCCGAAAGTGCCCTTACTACCTACATTACTTCCTTCTGTAAAGCTCTACTGATTAAGACTTTATCTTTTGTGGTTGGATTTTTGCTTTTGGAATTACAACCTGCTTTTCAAGTCACATTTTGTAAATTAGTTGAGGTATCTTGCTGAGTGATAAAGTCTGAGTCAAAAACTTCCTGAAAAGTGCCTCGTGAACTCGTGAGGCATCATGGCAAAGATCCCAATTGTTGGACTGAGGCAGAGAGTTAGAAAGAAGAACACAGACTTTAAGGTCTGACAGATATAAGTATAGGTCCCACCTCCACCACGTATTAGATGTGTAATGTTAAATGAGCTACTATACCTCTTTGAGCCTCAGCTTTCCTCTCTGTAAAAAGAAGATGTTAAACCTTCCCTTGCACTATTGTTGTAGGGATTAGAGATGATGTCAATAAAAATGTTTCCAGCATGCTCGGTATTCAACGTACCTTGGATAGACTTATTTGGCCAGTTCACTGCAAAGGGTAATATACACGAGTAAGATTTTTTCTTTTCTTCAAAATAGACTTTTTGGGATTAAACTCTAAAAAAGAGTTAAATAAATGAATCAAGATCTATTTCATTTCTGTTGTTGAAGTATTTGCCTTCTTACGTTTGGTAATGTTAGGATTTTCCACAGAAGAAGTTGACACTTTCCTTCTTAATCATACTGGCAATACCATGTTTCAACACTAGTGACTATTTTCTTTTCGAAAAGTGTCATTTGTCTAGCTTCCCTTGAAAGATCAGCTAAGTGTCACATTATCCCTGCTTCTGCTAATCTTTCAAAATGCTCACCACCACAGTCATAACATTTTCTTCATGCTCAAGTTGATTTTAAAAATGTTCAAAAGACAGTGTTGCTGAATTTTTATTTCTTTAATAAAAATTAGGCTTTTAAATATAAAAATATAGATTTATTATAAAGCCTCTAGAAAGCAAAGAAAAATAGATTTGAAAAATACCTTGTTTAATCACATAAAGCTAGGCAGAGTTAAATCATTGTTTCGATTTTGGTACATTTTATTTTAATCTTTTCACTATTTTAATGTCCTTCTTTATATCCATAATGGTGATAACATGATGTATATATGAACATGTATATATTATATAAATATATAAAATACATAAATATATCTTTTAAAAATGGTATCTGTAGGCCGGGCGCGGTGGCTCAATCCTGTAATCCCAGCACTTTGGAAGGCCGAGGCGGGTGGATCACGAGGTCAAGAGATCGAGACCATCCTGGTCAACATGGTGAAACCCCGTCTCTACTAAAAATACAAAAAATTAGCTGGGCTTGGTGGCGCGTGCCTGTAATCCCAGCTACTCAGGAGGCTGAGGCAGGAGAATTGCCTGAACCCAGGAGGCGGAGGTTGCGGTGAGCCAGGATCGCGCCATTGCACTCCAGCCTGGGAAACAAGAGCGAAACTCCGTCTCAAAAAATAAATAAATAAATAATAAAAATGGTATCTGTTTATTTATTATATATAAATATATATCTAATGACTATATATCTACATATCTACTTCTATATTTATATATCTCCATGATAGAAGTTGGAAAATACTGAAAACTGTAGAGGAGTTCGGAGAAACAACCTATAATCTCATTATACAGAAATAATTTTCTTCCCTTTTGCTTCTCCACATTTTGGCTTAGATCAAATTTAGAAATGATTTTCTTAACGTTTTTGGTATTGTGTTTTTAGAGTATCAAGATGTTGCTGCATATTCTGATTTTTATGTATAGTTGTGACAGGAACACCCACAAAAATAATTGTTCTAGAAAAGAATTTGTTAACAAATATTTTCTTCCAGGAAGTGGTGTATTAGCGTTTTAAAAGAAACATTTCTGGACGTCAAAGTAGACATTGGGCTTATATCAACAGCTCAATCTTTTTTCAAATACGCTTTATTTTAAGGCAGTGTAAAGTGAAGAGTGAGGCATAGTGGAAAGTACAGAGAGTTCCTACATTCCCACCTCCCCAAATGCACAGCCTCCTCCACTATCAGCCTTCCTCACTAGAGAGGTACATTTGTTACAATGGATGAACCAACATTGACTTATCACTGTCACCCATAGTTTATAATTGACATTAGGGACCATTCTTGCCGTCGTATATTCAGTGAGTTTTGACAAGGGTGTAATGGCATGTGTCTACCATTATAGTAACACACAGAGTAGTTTCATTGCCCTAAACATCCTCTATGCTCTGCCCATTTATCCTTCCCCACTCTTCAACCCCCAGCAATCACTGAACGTTTGGATGTCTCTATAGTTTTGCCTTTTCCAGAATGTCATATAGTTGGATTCATATAGTCAGTGGTCATTTGAGATTGGTTTCTTTCACTGAGTAGTATGTATTTGAGTTTCCTCTATGTCTTTTAATGGCTTCATAGCTCACGTGCTTTTTTTCTGCAACAAAAGCCACATTCAAAGATGATTGCTTTCATTGCTGAATAATATTCCACTGTGTCGATGTAGAGGTTTGTTTATCCAGGCACTTACGAGTCTATAGTAACCAGTGTGGAGCCTGGGGAAGCCATAAATGGCCTGGTTGTGGCGAAGGCCTTGAGCCTATGTCGATAGGAGCCATGGAGGTTGGAGGCATTAGATCTTAGAGCCATAGGGGAAGGCCTGGAGCTTGGGTTGACAGGGTCTGTCCCATAGCCTGTGGCTATAGAAACCTGCCTGGTGTTGAGTTCACTGAATTGTGCCTGGCATTGGAGTTGATGTTGAAGTCAGGTGTTACATTTGCTCTCCTCTCTGCACATACATAGTATCTCTTTCCATGCTGCACTACCCAGGTTTAGGGGCGGGGTAATGCAGATAATATAAAACTCTCTTTTATACTCTATTTTATGCCGTTTTTCTTACTTTTCTACTCCACAAACGTGCTATAACCTCTCACCTGGATTCCTTGTCTCTTTTGAAGACACTTTGATGCACGGATGGCTGTTCAAATTGATGTTTCTGTGAAGGAATAAGTGCTGAAAAGTTCTGTTTTGCCATTTTGTCCATGGCATTCTTCTCTGTTAACTGAAAAAATATTTTTACTGAATAACATATTGTTAACAATTGTCAGACCCTTGGTTTAGCTCTGGAAGTTTCTCCTTTAGAGCAAGTTCCTTTCATAGTTCTCTATAGAAAGACTATAGTTGTAAAATGTTGGTAGAGATGATATTTTGTGTGTAGAATTAAGGACCGATTACACATAAATGTTTAGCGGACAGTAAACATTTGTGAGTAATCTGTTCTTACACACAAAAAGAAGGTCTATAGCTTTAGGAAAGGGAAAATTATCAAGGTTATTCAGACAATATAAAATGAGTTGAGAAAATTGAAGGGAATGTTTATACTTGAATGAGACCTCATGGAGAAAGACAAAATAAGGAAGCCATGGGAGAATATTTGCATTCTCGGAACCACAAAAGTGAGGAAAGCCAAGAGCACAGCTGGAGTTGCACCAGATCAAGTAGACATTCCATCAGAGCCTGAACTGAGAATGCACCATTCCTAGTCACCTTGATAACAGCCCCATTTTCTGTTAATAATACTCTATGAGAAAAATCTTGCAAAAATAGTCAGAAAAGGCAGAGTCACATGCGGTTCAGTGTGTTCCACCTTGGCAGACGGTCTTGGGAGGAGTTTTGGAAGGATCATGCTGCAGGCAATGGATGAGATAATGATGAGAAATTTTCCAGCTCTGTATAAAAAGGCAAGCGAAATATAGGCTTGTGAATTTTGGGCTGCTTTTTTATGCTGTATTTTCAGATCAATTTTATCCCAGTTAATGTGAATATAAACTCTGATTGTTATGGCTATCTCTCGTGGGGTGTCTATTATTTTGTCAGAAATTGTATCAGGAACTTTATATCAATCACTAAATTACACATTTCCAAGCTGCGTATGAATTAGGTATTACTATGATCATTTTACAGATGAAGAAGATGAGACTCAGAGCAATACATAAGTTGCCCAATGTCAGAGAGCAAGTAAGTACCAGAAAGAAAAGCCAGATAAATCTAATTCCCATATCCTTGCTCTTTCAATGATGTTTCAGAGTTGATTACAAAAAGAATTGTTCTGTGTGCTCAGGATAATTTACTACCTACTAAATTTAACCATAGGACAGTCTTATAAACAGGGTAGAGTATGCAGTTAAGATAAAATTTGAGAGGAAAAAATTAAATTAAAATAGTACATAACCAATGATCAGAATATTCTCTCAGTATTTTAGAAATTTATGTAAGAATAAACTAGATACTGATAAAAAAGTCACATTCTTTATGCACAAATCTTGTAAGTAGCTACTGTTAAAGAGAGGATACTATTTACCTAGAAGAAAGTGGGGTTGTCAATCACTATATAACCATTCGTGGGGTGAATGTCTTTTATATTTTAGGCCTCTGGCTGATGGATCCAAGAGGTAGATGCGTGATGTCAAAATATTCTCTTTTATAGGTAATTACAATTTACAATGGAAGATACAGAGGCCACAAGGTAGTAGAGTTGAGTTATATTAACAGAAAACCTTGTTAGAGAAAAGAACCACCTCTCACTATTATGTTCAATGGCAAAGATTAATAGAAGGTACAGCAAAATGGACACACATGCTAGTATACCCACATTGATATTGGAAGTAACTTTTTTCTTATATACTATAAATCATATCCCAGAATATACTCATAATGTGTACACTTATTGGGATATTACAATCAAAGTACAAAATATGTACCATATGTACATTGACTGTGATGTACATATGTGTACACAATACAGATGTACAAAAAATGTACATAATCTGTACAATATGTACATTTATATGTACATAATGTGTACACAGTAGGTATGTACATGTGTACAATATGTAAATATATTGTAATATTACAATGATTTCATATAATCACAACAGCATATATAATCACAATACACATATAATACATAATATCAATATAAATGTACATATTGCACACATTATATACATTTACATTTATTGTGATATGATATGTACACATGTACATCATGCACACGTGCAGATTTACGGTATATACACGTGTACATAAGTGTGCACAGTATGTACATATGTACACTACACATATGTTCATATAATGTAGATATGTACCTTCTGTACAGGAGTACACAGTATGTACAATATATACACGTATATACTAGGTACACATATAGGTGTATACCCACTTTGGTAACCGGAGAGATTTCTATCTAATATACTAAATATAAAATCCCAGAATGTAGTCATAGTGTGTACATTTATTGTCGTATTGTGATAAATGTATTAAATAAGCACAATCTGTACATGTACTCTGCTGTACATAGGTGTACACAATGCACATGTACAAAAATGTACATAATCTGTCAAATATGTACCTATATATTTCTATAATGTGTACACAATGCATAGGTACATAATGTGTACACTATGCACATTCCTTAAGATATCAGTGATAAAATATATATAATCACAGTAAGATATATAATCACACTAATACATATATGTCGTGTAATATCACCAAAAAGTACGTATTGTACACATTAGGTATGTATTAGGTACATATGTATAGTGCACATATTATGAAAATATATATGTATCATGATAACACCGTATGTACACATATACAAACATGTGCCTACTATTTAAACAATGTACACATGCAGAAATAGGTGCAAACTACATACCTATGCACAGCAGGCTATTACTAAAGTTCTGCTCTTAGCAGCCTCAATGCCCACCCTGGCTGCTTAAAGACCCCCGGCTAGGGGGCTGTACCCACAGCCCCCGCCAGAGGGCCCATAACAGCTACCAGGCCCACGCTGGCTGCTTAGAAACCCCCTGCCTAGGGCGCTGTGCCCACAGCTGCTGGGGCCCGGCTATTTTGAAAATGTGGTGTAATATGATACTGGCAACCATATCACACAGAAATGATAATGTTATTGTGGTTCTTTACATATTAGGCAATAGTTTGAGTTACACATTTGACATATTGACAAAAATGTCATCCTCACCCCATTGACATTAGAATTGAAAGCATAGGAGGGTTTCACCCCTTGCAATGTTTAATTCAATATATTTGTTTTCTTGTTTACATTAGTGACCATATCAGAGCACGGTGTACATCTCTTGCAGTATTCAGAATATTTCTCTACGGGCAGCAACATTTTTCTCTCCTTATCTGGATATTAGGAAGAATATCACAGGACCGGCTTACAGCGCCAGTCACATCGTGAGCAATGTCATCTGTAATCCCCTAGTTATTAAGAACAATGTAACGGGGGTCTCGTGTGCTTTTGGAGATATTTGGAGTAATATCCTTTTAGTTTCTGGATATTAGAAACAATACTACAGTGGTGGTGTACACTTCCTGCGATATTAAGAGTATACTCATCCTCTGTCCCTGGGATATTAGGAACTACATCGCAGAAGCGTTGCACTTTGCCTATAATATTGGAACAATCACAGAGTGTACACCTTCTTTCATTGTGAGAGAAATACCTACTTAGGATATGATGGATAATATCACAAAATGGACACACATGGGTATATACCCACTGTGATATTGGAAGTCATTTTTATCTAATATACTAAATGTCATAACCCAGAAAAAACTCATAATGTGTACACTTATTGGGATATTACACTCAATGTACAGAATATTTAACATATGTACATTGACTGTGATGTACATACATGTACACAATACAGATGTACAATAAATGTACATAAACTATAATTTGTACGAATATATGTACAAAATGTGCACACAATAGGTATGCACATAATGTGTACAATATGTACATTTATTGTAATATCAATGTTATATAATCACAACTGCATATAAAATCACAATACACATGTAATATGTAATATCAATATAAATGTACATATTGCAAACATTTACATTTACATTTATTGTGATATGATATGTAAACATGTACATCATGTACCCATTATGTACAGATGGACAATATATGCAAGTGTACATATGTGGGTACTGTATGTACATATGTACACTACACATGTGTACATATAATGTAGATATGTACCTTCGGTACCCGAGTACATTCTATGCACAATATGTACGCATATAAACTATGTACACACCTGGGTGTACAACCACTTTGGTAACCGGAGAAATTTCTATCTAATATACAAAATATAATAATTCAGAATGTAGTAATAGTGTGTACATTTATTGGCATAGTGCAATAAATGTATAAAATAGGTACAATCTGTACATTTACCCTGCTGTACATATGTGTACACAATGCACATGTACAAAAAATGTACATACTCTGTAAAATATGTACCTACGTATTTCTATAATGTGTAAACAATGTATAGGTACATAATGTGTACACTATGCACATTCCTTAAAATATCAGTGATAAAATATATATAATCAAAATAACGCATATAATCACAGTAATATATATATATCATGTAATATCACAAAAAAGTACATATTGTTCACAGTAGGTACGCATTAGGTCTATATGTATTGTGCACATATGTACATATATATTTATCATAACACCATGTGTACACTTATACAAATATGTGTTCATTATTAAAACTATGTACCTGTGCAGAACAGGCTATTACCACAGCCCCCCTCATAGCAGCCCCAAGGCCCACCCTGGCTGCTTAAAGACCCCCTGGCTAGGGAGCTGTAACCACATTCCCCACCATAGGGCCCGTAACAGCTCCCAGGCTGACGCTGGCTGCTTAGGGACCCCCTGGCTAGGGCGCTGTGCCCGGCTATTTTGAAAATGTGGTGTAATATGATGCTGGCGACCATATCATATGGAAATGATATTATTTTGGTTTTTGATAACTAGGCAATAGTTCTAGTTACACCTCTGCCATATTGACAGAAATGTCATCCTGACACCCCTGGACATTAGAATTGAAATCATAAGGGGGTTTCACCCCTTGCAATGTTAAATTCAATAGGATTGTTTTCTTGTTTACATTAGTGACCATATCAGAGCACAGTGTACTCCTCTTGCCATATTCAGAGGATTTGCCTATGGGCAGCAACATTATTCTCTCGTTCTCTGGATATTAGGAACAATATCACAGGACCGGCGGACAGCCCCAGTCATATCGTGAGTAATGTCATCTGTAATCCCTTAGTTATTAGAAAAAATATCACGGGGGTCTTGTGTGCTTTATCAGATACTTGGAGTAATATCTTTTCCGTTTTTGGATATTAGACACGATACTACAGTGGTGGTGTACACTTCCTGCGATATTCAGGGTATAATAATCTTTTTTCCCCAGGATATTAGGTAGTACATTAAAGAAGCCTTGTACTTTGCCTGTGATATTGGAACAATCACAGAGTGAACACTTGCTTTCAAAATGAGAGTAATACCTACTTAAAATATGATGGATAATATCAAAAAATGGACACACATGGGTGTATACCCACTTTGATATAGAAAGAAATTTTTATCTAATATACTAAAAATCATATATCACAATATACTCATAATGTGTACACTTATTGAGATGTTACAATCAATGTGCAGAATACATACCATATGTACATAGAGTGTTATGTACATATGTGTACACAATACAGATGTACCAAAAACGTACATAATCTGTACAATATGTGCAATTACAGGTACATAATGTGTACACAATAGGTATGTACGAAATGTGTGCAATATGTACATTTATTGTAATATTACAATGATATCATATCACAACAGCATATAAAATCACAATACACAAGTAATACATAATATAAATGTACATATTGCACACATCGTGTACATTTACATTTATTGTGGTATCACGGTGTGTACACATGCACATCATGTACCCATTATGTACACATGTACAAAATGCACATGTACATATGTGTGAACAGTATGTGCATGTGCACACTATGTACACATAAATACATATAATGTTGACATGTACATTTTGTACATGAGTACCTAATATGCACAATATGTACATGTATAAACTATGTACACACCTGGGTGTACACCCACTTTGGTCAATGGAGTAATTTCTAATATGGTAAAAATTATATTTTAGAATGTACTCATAATGTGTACATTTATTGGCATATCACAAGAAATGTATAAAATAGGTACAGTCTGTACATTTACTCTGCTGTGCATAGGTGTACACAATACACATGTAGAAAAAGTGTACATAATCTGTAAAATATGTACCTATATATTTCTATATTGTGTACACAATACATAGGTATATAATGTGTACACTATGCACATTCCTTAAGATATTAGTGATAAGGGCCAGTGGAAGGGGGAAGTGGGGAGGGATAGCCTGGGGAGAAAAGCCAAATGCGGGTGAAGGGGAGAAGAAAAGAAAGCACACTGCCATGTGTGTACCTACGCAACTGTCTTGCATGCTCTGCTCAAGTACCCCAAAACCTATAATCCAATAAAAAATTAAAAAAAAAATATTAGTGATATAATATATTTAATCACAATAAGATATATGATCACAGTAATATATATTGTCTAATATTACAAAAAAGTACATATTGTACACATTAGGTACATATGTATTTTGCACATATTATGTAAATATAAATTTATCGTGATAACTCCATATGTACACATGTACATATATATGCCTGATATTAAAACTATTTACACATGTAGTAATAGGTGCAAACTATGTACCAATGCACAGCACGCTATTACCAAAGCCCCCCTTATAGCAGCCCCCAGGCCCAGCCTGGCTGATTAGAGACCCCCTGGCAATTGGGCTGTGCCCACAAACACTGCTCGAATGCCTGTAGCAGCCCCCATGCCCACCCTGGCTGCTTAGGGACCCCCTGACTAGGTGTCTGTGCCCACAGCCCATGCCAGAGTGCCCGTAGCGGCCCCCAGGCCAACCATGGCTGCTCGGGGACCCCTGGCTGGGTCGATGTGCTCACAGACCCCACCAAAAAGCCCAGAGCAGCCCCCAGGCCCACCCTGGCTGCTTAGGGGTCCCCTCGCTTGTGGGCTCTGCCCACAGCTGCTGAGGCCCAGCTATTTTGCAAATCCGGTGTAATATGATACTGGCAACCGTATTATATAAAAATGATAATCTTATTCTATTTTTTTGTATATTAGGCAATAGCTCCAGTTACACCTCTGCCATATTGACAAAAATGTCATCCTCACCCCCATTGACATTAGAATGAAAATCATAGGGGAGTTTCATTCCTTGCAATGCTTAATTCAATGTAATTGTTTTCTCGCTTACATTAGTGACCATATCAAAGCATGGTGTACACCTCTTGCAGTATTAAGAGTATTTCCCTATGGGCAGCAACATTTTCCTCTCCTTCTCTGGATATTAGGAACAATATTCCAGGACCAGGGTACAGCCCCAGTCACGTCGTGGGTAATGTCATCTGTAATTCTCTAGTTATTAGAAACAATATCACGGGGGGCTTGTGTGCTTTCTGAGATATTTGGAGTAATATCCTTTCCGTTTTTGAACATTAGAAACAATACTACAGTGGTGGTGTACACATCCTGTGATATTCAGGGTATGGTCATCCTTTGTCCTCAGGATATTATTAACTACATCACAGACGAGTTTTAGTTTGCCTTGATATTGGAGCAATCCGAGAGTGTAAACCTGCTTTCACAATGAGAGAAACACCTACTCAGGATATGATGGATAATATCACAAAATGGACACACATAAGTGTATACCCACTTTGATATTGAAAGTAATTTTTATCTAACATACTAAAAATCATATCCCAGAATATACTTATAATGTGTACTCTTACTGAAATATTACAAACAATGCACAGAATATGTACCATATGTACGTTGACTGTGATGTACATATGTGTGCACCATACAGATGTACAATAAATACACATAATCAGTACAATATGTACATTTATGTGTACATAATATGTACACAATAGGTATGTCCATAATGTGTACAATATGTTCATTTGTAATATCACAATGATATCAGAACAGCATATACAATCACAATACACATGTAATGCATAATATAAATTTACGTATTTCACACATTATGTACATTACCATTTATTGTGGTATGACGATGTGTTTACATGTAGAGCATGGACCCATTATGTACAGATGTACAATAAATTCAGGTGTAGATATATGTACATAGTATGTACATATGTACACTCTGTACCCATACATACATATAATGTAGATATTTACCTTCTGTACACAAGTACATAATATGCACAGTATGTACATGTACAAAATATGTGCACACATAAGTTTACACCCACTTTGGTAACCAGAGTAATTTCTATCTTATATTCTAAATGTAATATCACAGAATGTACTCATAATGTGTACATTTATTTGCATATCACAATAAATGTATAAAGTAAGTAAGATCTGTACATTTACTCTGTGTACCCAATACACAAGTAAATAAAATGTACATAACCTGTAAAATATGTTTCTTTCTATTTCTATAATCTGTGCACAATGCATAGGTACATAATGTGTATAATATATACATTTGTAATATCACAATGATATATCACAACAGCATATATAATCACAATAAACGTAATACATAATATAAACGTACATATTGCAAACATTTATATTTACATTTATTGTGATCTGATGTGTACACATGTACATCATGTACCCATTATGTACAGATGTACAATATATTCACGTGTACATATGTGTGCACAGTATGTACCTATGTATGCTGCGCACACCTATGTATATATAATGTAGACATGTACATTCTGTACATGAGTACATAATAAGCACAACATGTACATGTATAAACTATGTGCGCACCTGGGTGTAAACCCACTTTGGTCACCGGTGTAATTCCTATCTAATCTGCTAAAAATTATATCCCAGAATGTACTCATGTGTACATTTATTGACATATCACAATAAATGTATAAAATAGGTATAGTCTGTACATTTACTCTGCTGTACATATGTGTACAAAATACACATGTAGAAAAAATGTACATCATCTGTAAAATATGTACCTATTTATTTCTATAATGTGTACACAATGCATAGGTACATAAAGTGTACTCTATGTACATTTCTAAAAATTTCAGTAGTAACATACATATTATCACAATAAGATATATAATCAATAATATGTAGATATCACATAATATCACCAAAAAGTACATATTGTTTATATTAGGTACGTATAAAGTACATATTTATTGTACACATATTATGTACATATATGTTTATTGTGATAATATTATATGTACATGTGTGCAAATATGTGCCCATTATGTAAACAATCTACACGTAGAAATAGGCGCAAACTGTGTACCTGTGAAGAGCAGGGTATCCCCACACCTCCCGCCAAAGGGCCTATAGCAGCTTCCAGCCCCACCCTGGCTACGTAGGGAACCCCTGGTTAGGTGGCTGTGCCCATAGCCCCTGCCAGAGTGACAGTAGCAGCCGCCAGGCACTCCCTGGATGCTGAGAGACCCTCTGGCTATGTGGCTGTTACCACAGCCACCACCAGAGGGCCCGAAGCAGCCCCCAGACAAATCACAAAGGGCCCGTAGCAGCTGCAATGCCCAACCTGGTTGCATAGGGACACCCTCGCTTGGCTGCCATGCCCACAGCTGCTGGGGCCCAGATATTTTGAAAATGTGGTGTAATATGATAATGGCAATCATATCATATGTAAATAATAATTTTATCCTTTTTTATTATATAGTAGACAATAGCTGAAGTTACACCTCCGCCATTTTGACAAAAATGTCCTCCTCAACCCCTTGAAATTACAAGGAAAATTATAGGGAAGGTTAACACCTTGCAATATTTAATTCAATATAATTGTTTTCTTGTTTACATTAGTGAAAATATCACAGCACGGTGTACTCATCTTGCCGTATTCAGAGGATTTGCCTATGGGCAGAAACATTCCCCTCTCCTTCTCTGGATATTAGAAACATTATCACAGGACCGGCAAACAGCCGCAGTCATATCGTGAGTAATGTCATCTGTAATCCCCTAGTTATAAAAAAAAACATCAAGGGGGTCTTGTGCACTTTATGAGATACTTAGAGTAATGTTAGGATTTGGGTAATTTACATGAGGGAGAATATTGAGTTGGTGTATACACTCCAAAACACAGTAGAAAAGGGCATTGTATATTTTTTCTGACAGATTATATTGAGAGCAATTTTGCTTTTAACATTGGGGTTCCTAAATAATATTTAGATTTTTTTTGATTAGCGTAAATTAAGAATTTCAGTATTTTACACAAGAGAGCATATTGAATTGGTGTATATACTCCAAAACAGAGTAGAATAGGGCATTGTATATTACTTCTGACAGATCATATTCAGAGCAAATTTGCTTTTAACATTGGGTTGCCTAGATAATATTTAGATTTTTTGCGATTCGCGTAAATTTAGAATTTCCATATTTTAAATAATAGAGCATATTGAGTTGGTGTATATACTCCAAAACAGAGTAGAGAATCGCATTTTATATGTTTTCTGACAGATAATATTCAGAGCAATGTTGCTGTTAACATTGGGGTGGGTAGATAATATTTAGATTTTTTTCGATTTGCATAAAATTAGAATTTCGGTATTTTACATGAGATAGCATATTGACCTGGTGTATATACTCCAAAACAAAGTAGAATAGCGCATTGTATATTTTTTCTGACAGATTATATTCAGAGAAATTTTGCTTTTAACAATGGTGTGCCTAGATAATATTTAGATTGTTTCGATTCACGTAAAATTAGAATCTCGGTATTCTACATGAGAGAGCATATTGAGTTGGTGTATATAATCCAAAACAGTGCAGAAAAGGGCATTGAATATTTTTTCTGACAGACTATATTCAGAGAAATTTTGCTTTTAACATTGGGGTGCCTAGATTATATTTACATTTTTTTCGATTCGTGTAAATTAGAATTTCGGTATTTTACATGTGAGAGCATATTGAGTTGGTGTATATACCCCAAAACAGAGTAGAATAGGGCATTGTATATTTTTTCTGACAGATTATATTCAGAGCAATTTTGCTTTTAACATTGCTGTGCCTAGGTAATATTTAGAGTTTGTTAGATTCACGTAAAATTAGAATTTCAGTATTTTACATGAGAGAGCATATTGAGTTGGTGTATATACTCCAAAACAGAGTGGAAAAGAGCATTGTATACTTTTTCTGACAGATTATATTCAGAGAAGTTTAGCTTTTTACATTGGGGTTCTTACATATTATTTAGATTTTTTTCGATTGGCGTAAAATCAGAATTTCGGTATTTTAAATGAGAGAGCATATTAAGTTGGTGTGTATACTCCAAAACAGAGTAGAATAAGGCATTGTATATTTTTTTTGACAGATTATATTTATAGCCATTTTCTTTTAACCTAGGGATGCCTAGATAATATTTAGAATTTCTTCGATTTGCATAAAATTAGAATTTCGGTGTTTTACATGAGAGAGCATATTTAGTTGGTGTATATACTACAAAGCAAAGTAGAAAAGGGCATTGTATATTTTCTCTGACAGACTATATTCAGAAAAATTTTGCTTTTAACATTGGGGTGCCTAGATAATATTTAGATATTTTTTGATTCGCGTAAATTTAGAATTTCGGTATTTTACATGAGAGAGTATATTGAGTTGGTTTATATACTCCAAAACAGAGTAGAAAAGGGCATTGTATTATTTTTGACAGAATATATTCAGAGACATTTTCTTTTAACTTTGGGGTGCCTAGATAATATTTACATTTTTTTCGATTCTCGTAAAATTAGAATTTCTGTATTTTACATGAGAGAGCATATTGAGTTGGTGTATATATTCCAAAACAGAGTAGAAAAGGGCATTGTATATTTTATCTGACGAAATACATGCAGAGCAATTTTGCTATTACCATTGGGGTGCCTAGATAATATTTAGATTTCATTTGATTAACGTAAATTTAGAATTTCGGTATTTTACATGAGAGAGCATATTGAGTTGGTCCATATACCCCAAAACCGAGGAGAAAAGGGCATTGTATATTTTTTCTGACAGATTATAATCAGAACCGTTTTCTTTCAATATTGGAGTGTCTAGATAATATTTAGATTTTTTTCAATTCGCGTATAATAAGAATTTCGGTATTTTATATGAGAGAGCATATTGGGTTTGTGTATATACTCCAAAACGAAGTAGAAAATGGTATTGTATATTTTTTCTGACAGACTATATTCAGAGCAATTTTGCTTTCAACATTGGGGTGCCTAGGTAATATTTAGATTTTTTTCGATTCGCGTAAATTTAGAATTTCGGTATTTTACATGAGAAAGCATATTGAATTGGTGTATATACTCCAAAACAGAGTAGAAAAGGGCATTGTGTATTTTTTCTGACAGATTATATTCAGAGCAATTTTGCTTTTAACAATGGGGTACCTAGATAATATTTTGATTTGTTTCCGTTCATGTGAAATTAAAATTTTTGTATTTTACATTAGAGAGCATATTGAGTTGGTGTATACACTCCAAAACAAAGTAGAAAAGGGCACTGTATATTTTCTCCCACAGACTTTGTTCCGAGAAATTTTGCTTTTTACATTGGGGTGCCTAGATAATATTTAGATATTTTTCGATTCGTGTATATTTACAATTTCGGTATTTTACATGAGAGAGCATATTGAATTGGTGTATATACTCCAAAATAGAGTAGAAAATAGTATTGTATATTTTTTCTGAAAGATTATATTCAGAGCCATTTTCTTTTAACTTTGGGTTGCCTAGATAATAGTTAGATCTTATTCAATTAGCGCAAATTTAGAATTTCGGTATTTTATATAAGAGAGCATTTTGAGATGGTGTATGTACTCCAAAACAGAGTAGAAAAAGTCATTGTATATTTTTTCTGACAGATTATATTCAGAGCTATTTTCTTTTAACATTGGTTTTCCTACATAATATTTAGATTTTTTTCAATATGCGTAAAATTAGAATTTCGGTATTTTACATGAGAGAGCATATTGATTTGGTGTATATACTCCAAACCAGAGACGAATAGGGCATTGTATGTTATATCTGAACAGATTACATTTAGAGCAATTTTGCTTTTAACATTGGGGTGCCTTGATAATACTTAGATTTTTTTCGATTCAAGTGAATTTAGATTTTCGGTATTTTACATGAAAGAGAATATTGAGTTGGTGTATATACTCCAAAACAGAGTAGAAAAGGCATTGTATATTTCTTCTGATACATTATATTAAGAGCAATTTTCCTATTAACATTGGGGAGCCTAGATAATATTTAGATCATTTGATTAGCGTAAATTTATAATTTTGATATTTTACATGAGAGAGCATATTGAGTTGGTGTATATACTCGAAAACAGAGTAGAAAAGGACGTAGTATATTTTCTCTGACAGATTTTGTTCCGAGAAATTTTGGTTTTTACATTGGGGTGCCTAGATAATAATTAGATTTCCTTCGATTCCCGTATATTTAGAATTTCTGTATTTTCCAAGAGAGCATATTGAATTGGTGTATATACTCCAAAATAAAGTAGAAAAGGGCATTGTATATTTTTTCTGACAGATTATATTCAGAGCCATTTTCTTTAAACATTGGGGTGCCTAAATAATATTTAGATTTTTTTCGATTTGCGTAAATTTACAATTTCAGTATTTTACATGAGAGAGCATATTGAGTTGGTGTATATACTCCAAAAAAGAGTAGAAAACGGCATTGTATATTTTTTCTGACAGATTATATTCAGAGCAATTTTGTTGTTAACATTGGGGTGCCTAGATAATATTCATATTTATTCGATTTGGGTAAAATCAGAATTTCGTTATTTTACATAAGAGAGCACACTGAGTTGGTGTATATACTCCAAAACAGAGTAGAAAAGGGCATTGTATATTTTCTCTGACAGATTATATACAGAGCAATTTTGCTTATAATATTGGGGTGCATAGATAATGTTGAGATTTTTTTCGATTCGCTTAAATATAGAATTTCTGTATTTTACATGAGAGAGCATATAAAGTTGGTGCAAATACTCCAAAACAGAGTAGAATAGGGCATTGTTTATTTTTTCTGACAGATTATATTCAGAGCAATTTTTTTTTAACATTGGGGAGCCTAGATATTATTTAGATTTTTTTCGATTCACGTAAATTTAGAATTTCTGTATTATACATGAGAGAGAATACTGAGTTGGTGTATAGACTCCAAAACAAAGTAGAATAAGGCATTTTATGTTTTTTCTAACAGACTATATTCAGAGGCATTTTCGTTTAACTTTGGGGCGCCTAGTTATTATTTAGATTTTTTTCGATTCATGTAAAATTATAATATTTGTATTTTCCACGAGAGAGAATATTGAGTTGGTGTATATACAACAAAATAGAGTAGAGAAGGGCATTGTATATTTTTTCTGAGAGATAATATTCAGAGCAATTTTGCTTTTAACATTGGGGTGCCTAGATAATATTTAAATTTTTTTCGAATCACGTCAAATTAGAATTTCTGTAATTCACAAGAGAGAGCATACAGAGTTGGTGTATATACTCCAAAACACAGTAGAATAAGCTATTGTATATTTTTTCTAACAGACTATATTCAGAGCCATTTTCTTTTAACTTTGGGGTGCCTAGATATTATTTAGGTTTTTTTCGATTCGCGTAAAATTAGAATTTCGGTATTTTACCCGAGAGAGCATATGCAGTTTGTGTATATACTCCAAAACAGAGTAGAATAGGGCATTGTATATTTTTTATGACTGACTATATTCAGAGCAATTTTGTTTTTAACATTGGGGTGCCTAGATAATATTTAGATTTTTTCGATTCGAGTAAAATTAGAATTTCTGTGTTTTATAGGAGAGAGCATATTGAGTTGGTTTATATACTCCAAAAAATAGTAGAATAGGGCATTGTATATTTTATCTGACAGATTATATTCAGAGCAGTTTTGTTTTTAACATTGGGGTGCCTACAGAATATTTAGATTTTTTCGATTCGGGTAATATTAGAATTTCTGTATTTTACATGAGAGCGCAAACTGAGTTATGGTATATACTCCAAAAGAGAGTAGAAAAGGGCGTTGTATATTTTTTGTGACACATTAAATTAAGAGCAATTTTGTTTTTAACATTGGGGTGCCTAGATCATATTGAGATTTTTATGATTCGGGTAAAATTAGAATTTCTGTATTTTACATGATAGAGCATACTGAGTTGGTGTATATACTCGAAAACATAGTAGAATAAGGCATTGTATATTTGTCCTAACAGAATATATTCAGAGCCATTTTCTTTTAACTTTTGGGTGCCTACATATTATTTGGATATTTTTCGATTCGCGTAAAATTAGAATTTCGGTATTTTACCTTAGAGAGCATATTGAGTTGGTTTATATAATCCAAAACAGAGTAGAAAAGGGAATTGTATATTTTTTCTCACAGATTATATTCAGAGCAATTTTGATTTTAACATTGGCGTGCCTAGATAATATTTAGATTTTTTTCGATTCACTTAAATATAGAATTTCTGTATTTTACATGAGAGAGCATATGGAGTTTGTGTATATACTCCAAAACAGAGTAGAATAGGGCATTGTATATTTTTTCTGACTGATTCTATTAAGAGCCATTTTGTTTTTAACATTGGGGTTCCTAGATAATATTCACATTTTTTTGATTCGAGTAAAATTAGAATTTATGTATTTTACATGAGAGAGCATATGGAGTTGGTGTATATACTCAAAAAAAGAGTAGAATAGGGCATTGTATATTTTTTATGACAGATTATATTCAAAGCAGTTTTGTTTTTAACATTGGGGTGCCTAAAGAATATTTATATTTTTTTGCTTAGGGTAAAATTAGAATTTCTCTCTTTTACTTGAGAGCGCAAACTGAGTTGGTGAATATACTCCAAAACAAATTAGAAAAGGGCTTTGTATATTTTTTCTGACAGACTATATTCAGAGCAATTTTGTTTTTAACATTGGGGCGCCTAGATAATATTTAGATTTTTTTCGATTCACTTAAATATAGAATTACAGTATTTTATATGAGAGAGCATATTGAGTTGGTGAAAATACTACAAAACACAGTAGAAAAGAGCATTGTATATTTTTTCTGACATACTATATTCAGAGAAATTTTCTTTTTAACATTGGGACGCCTAGATATTATTTAGATTTGTTTCGATTCGCTTAAATATTCAATTTCTGTATTTTACATGAGAGAGCATACTGAGTTGGTGTATATACTTTAAAACAGATTAGAATAAGGCATTGTATATTTTCTGTAACAGACTATATTAAGAGCCATTTTCTTTAAATTTTGGGGCGCCTAGATATTTAGATTTTTTTCGATTCGCGTAAAATTAGAATTTCGGAATTTTACATGAGAGAGCATATTGAGTTGGTGTATATACTACACAACAAAGTAGAAAATGCAATTGTGTATTTTTTCTGACAGATTATGTTCATATAAATTTTGCTATTTACATTGGGGTGCCTAGATAATATTTAGATAGTTTTTGTTTTCCTTAAATATAATATTTCTTTATTTTACATGATAGAGCATACTGAGTTGGTGTATATACTCCAAAACAGAGTAGAATAAGGCATTGTATATTTTTTCTAACAGACTATATTCAGAGCCATTTTCTTTTAACATTGGGGCGCCTAGATATTATTTAGATTACTTTTGATTCACCTTAAATTTGAACTTCTGTATTTTACATGAGAGAGCATACTGAGTTGGTGTATATACTCCAAAACAGATTAGAAAAGGGCATTGTATATTTTTTCTGACAGATTATATTCAGAGCTATTTTTCTTTTAACATTGGGGTGCCTAGATAATGTTTAGATTCTTTTCGATTCGCTTAAATTTAGAATTTCTGTATTTTACATGAGAGAGCATATTGAGTTGGTGTATATACTGCAATACAGAGTAGAAAGGTGCATTGTATATTTCTTCTTACAGATTATATTCAGAACAATTTTTCTTTTAACATTGGGGTGCCTAGATAATATTTAGCTTTTTTTCGATTCACGTAAAATTAGAATTTCTGTATTTTACATGAGAGAGCATGCTGAGTTGGGGTATATACTCCAAAACAGAGTTGAATAAGGCATTTTATATTTTTTCTAACAGACTATATTTAGAGCCATTTTCTTTTAACTTTGGGGCGCCTAGATATTACTTAAATTGTTTTCGATTCGCGTAAAATTATAATTTCAGTATTTTACATGATAGAGCATATTGATTTGGTGTATATACTACAAAACAGAGTAAAAAAGGGCACTGTATATTTTTTCTGTCAGATTATATTCAGAGCAATTTTGCTTTTAACATTGGGGTGCCTAGATAATATTTAGATTTGTTTAGATTCAATTAAATATAGAATTTTTGTATTTTAAATGAGAGAGCATGTGGAGTTGGTGTATATACTCCAAAACAGAATAGAATAAGTCATTGTATATTTTTTCTGACAGATGATATTCAGAGCAATTTTGTTTTTAACATTGGGGTGCCTAGATAATATTCATATTTTTTGGATTCGGGTAAAATTAGAATTTCGTTATTTTACATGAGACAGCACGCTGAATTGGTGTATATACAACAAAACCAAGTAGAATAAGGCATTGTATATTTTTTCTAACACACTATATTCAGAGCCATTTTCTTTTAACTTTGGGGTGCCTAGATATTATTTAGATTTTTTTCGATTCGCGTGAAATTAGAATTTCAGTATTTTACATGAGAGAGCATATTGAGTTGGTGTATATATTCTTAAACAGAGTAGAAAAGGGCATTGTATAATTTTTATGACAGATTATATTCAGAGCAATTTTCTTTTAACATTGGGGTGCATAGATTATACATAGAGTTTTTCGATTCGGGTAAAATTAGAATTTCTGTAGTTTACATGAGAGAGCATATTGAGTTGGTGTATATACTACAAAACAGAGTAGAAAAGGGCATTGTATATTTTTTATGACCGAATATATTCACAGCACTTTTCCTTTTACGTTGGGGTGCGTAGATAATATTTAGATTTTTTTCGATTCGCTTAAATATAGAATTTCTGTATTTTATATGTTCGAGCATATTGAGTTCGTGTATATACTGCAAAAAAGAGTAGAATAAGGCATTGTATATTTTTTCAAACAGACTATATTCAGAACCATTTTCTTTTAACTTTGGTGCGCCTAGATATTATTTAGTTTTTTTTCGATTAGCTAAAATATAGAATTTCGGTATTTTACATGAGAGAGCATATAGAGTTGGTGTATATACTTCCAAAACAGAGTAGAATAGGGCATTGTATATTTTTTCTGACAGATTATATTCAGAGCAATTTTGCTTTTAACACTGGGGTGCCTAGATAATATTTAGATTTTTTTCGATTCGATAAATATAGAATTTCTGAATTTTATATGAGAGAGCATACGGATTTGGTGAATATACTCCAAATCAAAGTAGAATAGGGCATTGTATATTTTCTCTGACAGATTATATTCAGAGCAATTTTGTTTTTAAGATTGGGATGCCTAGATAATATTTAGATTTTTTCAATTCGGGTAAGATAGGAATTTCGGTATTTTACATGAGAGAGCATAATTAGTTGGTGTATATACTCCAAAACAGAGTAGAATAAGGCATTGTACATTTTTTCTAACAGACTATATTAATAGCCATTTTCTGTTAACTTTGAGGCACCTAGATAATATTTAGAAATTTTATTCGCATAAAAGTATAATTACGGTATTTTACGTGAGAGAGCATATTGAGTTGGTGTATATACTCCAAAACAGAGTAGAATAAGGCATTGTACATTTTTTCTAACAGACTATATTAATAGCCATTTTCTGTTAACTTTGAGGCACCTAGATATTATTTAGAATTTTTTTTCGCATAAAATTATAATTACGGTATTTTACGTGAGAGAGCATATTGAGTTGGTGTATATACTCCAAAACAGAGTAGAAAAGGGCATTGTGTATTTTTTCTGACAAATTATATTCACAGCAATTTTGTTTTTAACATTGGGAGGCATAGATAGTATTTAGATTTTTTCGATTCGGGTAAAATAATAATTTCGGTATTTTATATGAGAGAGCATAATTAGTTGGTGTATATACTCCAAAACAGAGTAGAATAAGGCATTGTACAATTTTTGTAACTGACTATATTCATAGCCATTTTCTTTTAACTTTGAGGTACCTAGATATTATTTAGAATTTTTGATTTGCATAAAATTATAATTACGGTAATTTATGTGAGAGAGCATATTGAGTTGGTGTATATACTCCAAAACAGAGTATAAAACGGCATTGTATATTTTTTTGACAAATTATATTCAGAGAAATTTTGCTTTTAACATTGTGGTGCCTGTATAATATTTAGAATTTTTTTGATTCACGTAAAATTAGAATTTCGGTATTTTACATGAGAGAGCATACAGAATTTGTGTATATACTCCAAAAGAGAGTAGAATAAGGCATTGTATATTTTCTCTAACAGACTATATTAAGAGCCATTTTCTTTTAACTTTGGGGCGCCTAGATATTATTTAGATTTTTTTCGATTAGCTAAAATATAAAATTTCGGTATTTTATATGAGAGAGCATATTGAGTTGCAATATATACTCCAAAAGAGAGTAAAAAAGGGCATTGTATATTTTTTCTGACCGATTATATTCAGAGCAATTTTGCTTTTAACATTGGGGAGCCTAGATAATATTTAGAATTTTTTCGATTCGCTTAAATATAGAATTTCTGTATTTTACATGAGAGAGCATATTGTGTTGGTGTATATAGTCCAAAACAGGATAGAATAGGGCATTGTATATTTCTTCTGAGAGATTATATTCAGAGCAATTTTGTTTTTAACATTTGGGTGCCTAGATAATAGTTAGATTT
This sequence comes from Callithrix jacchus, assembly GCF_049354715.1. Lineage (NCBI taxonomy): Eukaryota > Metazoa > Chordata > Mammalia > Primates > Cebidae > Callithrix > Callithrix jacchus. Next base: position 177,463,564 of record NC_133505.1, read on the forward strand.
TTTCTATTTGTTAAAATTAGAATTTCGGTATTTTATATGAGAGAGCATACTGAGTTGTTGTATATACTTTAAAACAGATTAGAATAAGGCATTGTATATTTTTTCTAGCACACTATATTCAGAGCCATTTTCTTTTAACTTTGGGGCGCCTAGATATTATTTAGAATTTTTTCGATTTGCGTAAAATTAGAAATTCCTTATTTTACATGACAGAACATATTGAGTTTGTGTATATACTCCAAAACAAAGTGGAAAAAAGCATTGTATATTATTTCTGACAGATTATATTCAGATCAATTTTGCTATTAACATTGGGGTGCCTAGATAATATTTAGAATTTTTTCGGATCCCTTAAATATAGAATTTCTGTATTTTACATGAGAGAGCATATGGAGTTGGTGTATATACTTTAAAAAAGAGTAGAATATGGCGTTGTATATTTTTTCTGAGAGATTATATTCAGAGAAATTTTGTTTTTAACATTTGGGTGCCTAGATAATATTTAGATTTTTTCGATTTTGTTAAAATTAGGATTTCGGTATTTCACATGAGAGAGCATACTGAGTTTGTTTCTATACTTTAAGAGAGAGTAGAATAAGGCATTGTATATTTTTTCTAACACTCTATATTCAAAGCCATTTTCTTTTAACTTTAGGGCGCCTAGATATTATTTAGATTTTTTTCGATTCGCTTAAATATACAATTTCTGTATTTTACATGAGAGAGCATACTGAGTTTGTCTATATATTCCAATACAGAGTAGAATAAGGCATTGTATAATTTTCCTAACAGACTATATTCAGAGCCATTTTCTTTTAACTTTGGGGCGCCTAGATATTATTTAGATTTTTTTCGATTCGCGTAAAATTAGAATTTCGGTATTTTACATGAGAAAGCATATTGAGTTGGTGTAGATACTCCAAAACAGAGTAGAAAAGGGCGTTTTATATTTTTTCTGACAGACTATACTCAGAGCAAATTTGCTTTTAACATTGGGGTGCCTAGATAATATTTAGATTTTTTTTATACACCTAAAATTAGAATTGCTTTATTTTACATGAGAGAGCATATTGAGTTGGTGTATCTACTCCAAACCTGAGTAGAAAGGGGCATTGTATATTTTTTATGACACATTATATTCAGAGCAACTGTACTGTTAACATTCCGGTGCCTAGATAATATTTAGATTTTTTTTGATTCACGTAAAATTTGAATTTCGTTATTTTACATAAGAGAGCATACTGAGTTGGTGTATATACTCTAAAACAGAGAAGAATAACAAATTGTATATTGTTTATACCAGACTATTTTCAGAGACATTTTCTTTTAACTTTGGGGCGCCTAGATATTATTTAGATTTTTTTTGATTCGCGTAAAATTAGAATTTCTGTAATTGACAGGAGAGAGCGTATTGAGTTGGTGTATATACTACAAAACAGAGTAGAAAAGGGCATTGTATTTTTTTACTGACAGATTACATTCAGAGCAATTTTGCTTTTAACATTGGGGTGCCTAGATTATATTGAGTTTTTTTCGATTCGCTCAAATGTAGAATTTCTGTATTTTACATGAGAGAGCATATGGAGTTGGTGTATATACTCAAAAACAGAGTAGAATACGGCATTGTATATTTTTTTGACAAATTATATTCAGAGCAATTTTGTCTTTAACATTGGGGTGCCCAGATAATTTTTAGATATTTTCGATTCGGGTAAAATTAGAATGTCGGAATTTAACATGAGAGAGCATATGGAGTTGATGTATACACTCCAAAACATAGTAGAATAAGCCATTGTATGTTTTTCTAACAGACTATATTTAGAGCCATTTTCTTTTAACTTTTGGTCACCTAGATATTATTCAGATTTTTTTCGATTCGCATAAAATTAGATTTCGGAATTTTACATGAGAGAACATATTGAGTTGGTGTATATACTGCAAAGCAGAGTAGTAAAGAGCATTGTATATTTTTTTTGAAGGATTATATTCAGAGAAATTTTGCTTTTAACATTGGGTTGCCTAGATAATATTTAGATTTTTTTCGATTTGCTTAAATATAGAATTTCTGTATATTACATGAGAGAGCATATGGAGTTGGTGTATATAATCCAAAACAGAATAGAATAGGGCATTGTATAATTTTTCTGACAGATTATATTCAGAGAAATTTTGTTTTTAACATTGGGGTGCCTAGATAATATTTAGATTTATTTCGATTCGCTTATATATAGAATTTCTGTATTTTACATTAGAGAGCATATGGAGTTGGTGTATATACTCCAAAACAGAGTAGAATAAGGCATTGTATATTTTTTCTAACAGACTATATTCAGAGCCATTTTCTTTTACCTTCAGAACGCCTAGATATTATTTAGATTTTTTTCAATACAGGTAAAATTAGAATTTCCATATTTTACATGAGAGAGCATATTGAGTTGGTGTATATACTCCAAAACAGAGTAGAAAAGGGCATTGCATATTTTTTCTGACAGATTTTATTCAGAGCAATTGTACTTTTAAAATTCGGATGCCTAGATAATATTTAGATTTTTTTCGATTCACGTAAAATTAGAATTTCGGTATTTTACATCAGAGAGCATATTGAGCTGGTGTATATTCTCCAAAACAGAGTAGAATAAGGAATTGTATATTTTAATAACAGAGTATTTTCAGAGACATTTTCTTCAACTTTGGGGTACCTAGATATTATTTAGATTTTTTTCGATTCGCGTAACATTAGAATTTCAGTAATTTACCTGACAGAACGTATGGAGTTGGTGTATATACTCCAAAACAGAGTAGAAAAGGGCATTGCATATTTTCTCTGACAGATTATATTCACAGCAATTTTCCTTTATCATTGGGGTGCATAGATAATATGGAGATTTTTTTCGATTCGCTCAAATATAGAATTCCTGTATTTTACATGAGAGAGCATATGGAGTTGGTGTATATACTCAAAAACAGAGTAGAATAGGGCATTGTATATTTTTTCTGACAGATTATATTCAGAGCAGTTTTGTTTTTAACTTTGGGGTGCCTAGATAATTTTTAGATATTTTCGATTCATGTAAAATTAGAATTTCTATATTTTACATGAGAGAGCATACTGAGTTGGTGTATATACTCCAAAACAGAGTACAATGAGGCATTGTATATTTTGTCTAACAGACTATATTTAGAGCCATTTTCTTTTAAATTTGTGGCGCCTAGATATTATTTAGATTTTTTTCGATTCACGTAAAATTAGAATTTCGGTATTTTATATGAGAGAGCATATTGAGTTGGTGTATATACTCCACAACAGGGTAGAATAGGGCATTGTATATTTTTTCTGACAGATTATATTCAGTGCAATTTTGTTTTTACATTGGGGTGTCAAGATAATATTTAGATTTTTTCGATTTGGTAAAATTAGAATTTCGATATTTCACATGAGAGAGAATATGGAGTTGGTTTATACACTCCAAAACAGAGTAGAATAAGGCATTTTATATTTTTTCTAACAGACTATATTCAGGGCCATTTTCTTTTAACTTTGGGGCGCCTAGATATTATTTAGATTTTATACAATTGACGTAAAATTAGAATTTTTGTATTTTACATGAGAGACAATGTTGAGTTGGTGTATATACTCCAAAACAGATTAGAAAAGAACATTGTATATTTTTTCTCATAGATTATATTCAGAGCAATTTTGCTTTTCATATTCGGGTGCCAAATAATATTTAGATTTTTTTCGATTCACGTAAAATTAGAATTTCTGTATTTTACATGAGAGAGCATACTGAGTTGGTGTATATACTCCAAAATAGAGTAGAATAGGGCATTGTATATTAATTTTGACAGATTATATTCAGAGCAATATTGTTTTTAACGTTGGGGTGCCTAGATAATATTTAGAATTATTTCCATTCATGTAAAATGAGAATTTTGGTATTTCACAGGAGAGAGAATACTGAGTTGGTGTATATGCTCCAAAACAGAGTAGAATAGGGCTGTATATTTTTTCTGACAGATTATATTCAGAGCAATTTTGTTTTTAACATTCGGGTGGCTAGATAATATTTAGATTTTTTTCGATTTACGTAAAATTAGAATTTCGATAATTTATATGAGAGAGCATACTGAGTTGCCTTATATACTTAAAATCAGAGTAGAATAGGGCATTGTATATTTTTTCTGACAGACTATATTTAGAGAAATTTTGTTTTTAACATTGGGGTGCCTAGATAATATTTAGATTTTTTCGATTCGGGTAAAATTAGAATTTCTGTATTTTACATGAGAGAGCATATGGAGTTGGTGTATATAGTCCAAAAAAGAGTAGAATAGGGTATTGTATATTTTTTCTTATAGACTATATTCAGAGCAATTTTGTTTTTGACATTGGGTTACCTTCACAATATTTATATTTTTTTGATACGTGTAAAATTAGAATTTCTGTATTTTACATGAGAGAGCATACTGAGTTGGTGTATATACTACAAAACAAAGTAGAAAAGGGCATTGTATTTTTTATCTGACAGATTATATTCAGAGCAATTATTCTTTTAACATTGGGGTGCCTACATAAAATTTAGATTTTTTTTGATTCGCTTAAATATAGAATTTCTGTATTTTACATGAGAGAGAATACACAGTTGGTGTATATACTCAAAAACAGTGTAGAATTGGGCATTGTATATTTTTTCTGACAGACTACATTCAGAGTAATTTTGTTTTTAACATTGGGGTGCCTTGATAATATTTAGATTTTTTTCGATACACGTAAAATTAGAATTTCAGTATTTTACATGAGAGACCATACTGAGTTGCTGTATATACTCCAAAACAGAGTAGAATAAGGCATTGTATATTTCTCCTAACAGACTATATTCCAAGCCATTTTCTTTTAACTTTCGAGCTCCTACATATAATTTAGATTTGTTTGTATTTGCGTAAAATTACAATTTCGGTATTTTAAAAGAGACAGCATATTGAGTTGGTGTATATACTGAAAACAGAGTAGAAAAGGGCATTGTATATTTTTTCTGACAGATTATTTTCAGAGCAATTTTTCTTTTAAACTTCAGTTCCCTAGATCATATTTAGATTTTTTTCGATTTGGGTAAAATTAGAATTTTGGCATTTTACATGAAACAGCATACTGAGTTGGTGTATATACTCCAAAACATAGTAGAATAAGGCATTGTATATTTTTTCTAACATAGTATTTTCAGAGCCATTTTCTTTTAATTTTGGGGCACCTAGATATTATTTAGATGTTTTTTGATTCGCTTAAATATAGAATTTCGGTATTTTACATGAGAGAGCATATAGAGTTGGTGTATATACTCAAAAAAAGAGTAGAATAGGGCATTGTATATTTTTTCTGAGAGTTTATATTCAGAGAAATTTTGTTTTTAACATTGGGGTGCCTTGATAATATTTAGATTTTTTCGATTCGGGTAAAATTAGAATTTCTGTATTTTACACGAGAGAGCATATTGAGTTGGTGTATATACTCCAAAACATAGTAGAATAAGGCATTGTATATTTTTTCTAAAATACTATATTCAGGGCCATTTTCTTTTAACTTTGGGGCGCCTAGATATTATTAAGATTGTTTTAGATATGCCTAAATATAAAATTTCTGTATTTTACATGAGAGAGCATATGGTGTTGGTGCATATACTTTAAAACAGTAGAAAAGGGCATTGTATATTTTTTTTTACAGATTATTTTCAGAGCAATTTTGCTTATATCATAGGCGTGCCTAGATAATATTTATATTTTTTCGATTCGGGTAAAATTAGAATTTCTGTATTTTACATGATAGAGCATACTGAGTTGGTGTATATACTCCAAAACAGAGTAGAATAAGGCATTGTATATTTTCTCTAACACACTATATTCAGTGCCATTTTCTTTTAACTTTGGGGCGCCTAGATATTATTTAGATATTTTTGATTCGCGTAAAATCAGAATTTCGGTATTTTACATGTGAGAGCATAATTACTTGGTGTATATACTACAAAACAGAGTAGAAAAAGGCATTGTATATTTTTTCTGACAGACTATATTCAGAGCAATTTTGCTTTTAACATTGGGGTGGCTAGATAATATTTAGAATTTTTTCGATTCACTTAAATATAGAATTTCTGTATTTTATATGAGAGAGCATATGGCGTTAATTTATATACTACAAAAAAAGTAGAATAGGGCATTGCATATTTTTTCTGACATATTATATTCTGAGCAATGTTGTTTTTAACATTGGGGTACCTAGACAATATTTATATTTTTTCGAGTCGGGTAAAATTATAATTTCTGTATTTTACATGAGAGAGCATAATGTGTTGGTGTATATACTCCAATACAGAGTAGAATAGGTCATTGTATATTTTTTCTGACAGATTATATTCCGAGAAGTTTTGTTTTTAACATTGTGGTGCCTTGATAATATTTTGATTTTTTCGATTCGGGTGAAATAAGAGTTTTTGTATTTTGCATGAAATAGCATATTGAGTTGGTGTATATACTACAAAACGAAGTAGAAAAGGGCATTGTATATTTTCTCTGACCGATTATACCCAGAACAATATTGTTTTCAACATTGGGGTGCCTATATCATATTTAGATTTTTTTCGATTCGCTTAAATATAGAATTTCTGTATTTTACATGATTGAGCATATGGAGTTAATGTATATACTCCAAAACAGAGTAAAATAAGGCATTGTATATTTTTCTAACAGACTATATTTACAGCCATTTTCTTTTGCCTTTGGGTCACCTAGATATTATTTAGATTTTTTTTCGATTCGCATATAATTAGAATTTTCGTATTTTACATGAAAGGGCATATTGAGTTGGTGTATATACTTCAAAACAGAGCAGAAAAAGGCATTGTATATTTTTTCTGAGAGATTATATTCAGAGCAATTTTGCTTTAGACATTGGAGTGCCTAGATAATATTTAGATTTTTTACGATTCGATTAAATATAGAATTTCTGTAGTTTACATAAGAGAGCGTATCGAGTTGGTGTATATACTCCAAAACAAAGTAGAATAGGGCATTGTATATTTTTTCTGACAGATTATATTCACAGTAATTCTGTTTTTAACATTGGGGTGCCTAGATAATATTTAGATTTTTTCGATTCGTTTAAATATAGAATTTCTGTATTTTACATGAGAGAGCATATTAAGTTGGTTTATGTAATTTAAAACAGAGTAGAAAAGGGCATTGTATATTTTTTCTGACATATTATATTCAGAGCAATTTTGCTTTTAATATTCGGGTGCCTAGATAATATTTAGATTTTTTTCGAATCATGTAAAATTAAAATTTCTGTATTTTACATGAGAGAGCATACTGAGTTGCTGTATATACTCCAAAACAGAGTAGAAAAAGGCATTGTATATTTTCTCTAACACACTATATTCAGAACCATTTTCTTTTAACTTTGGGGGGCCTAGATATTATTTAGATATTTTTTGATTCGCATAAAATCAGAATTTCGGTATTTTACATGAGAGAGCATAATAACTTGGTGTATATACTACAAAACAGAGTCGAAAAAGGCATTGTATATTTTTCTGACAGATTATATTCAGAGCAATTTTGCTTTTAACATTGGTGTGCCTAGATAAATTTTAGATTTTTTTCCTTTGGCTTAAATACAGAATTTTTGTATTTTACATGAGAGAGCATATGGAATAGGTGTATACACTCCAAAACAGAGTAGAATAGGGCATTGTATATTTTTTCTGACAGATTATATTCAGAGAAATGTTGCTTTTAACATTGGGGTGCCTAGATAATATTTAGATTTCTTTCGATTCGCTTAAATATAGAATTTCTGTATTTTACATGAGAGAGCATATGGAGTTGGTGTATATACTCCAAAACAGAGTAGAATAGGGCATTCTATATTTTTTCTGACAGACTATATTCAACGAATTTTGTTTTTAACATTGGGGTGCCTAGATAATATTTAGATTATTTCGATTCAGGTAAAATTATAATTTCTTTATTTTACATGTGATAGCATATTGAGTTGATTTATATACTACAAAACAGAGTAGAAAATGGCATTGTGTATTTTTTCTGACAGACTATATTCAGAGCAATTTTGATTTTAACAATGGGGTGCCTAGATAATATTTAGATTTCTTTCGATTCACTTAAATATAGAATTTTTGTATTTTACATGAGAGAGCATACTGAACTGGTGTATATACTCCAAAACAGAGTAGAATAAGGCATTGTATATTTTTTCTAACATACTATATTCAGACCCATTTTTGATATTATTCAGACTTTTTTCGATTCGCGTAAAATTATAATTTCGGTATTTTACATGTGAGAGCATATTGAGTTGGTGAATATACTCCAAAAGAGAATAGAAAAGGGCATTGTATATTTTTTCTGAGAGATTATATTCAGAGCAATTTTGCTTTTAACATAGGGATGCCTAGATAATATTTAGATTTTCTTGGATTCGCTTAAATATTGAATTTATGTATTTTTTATTTGTGAGCATATGAAGTTGGTGTATATACACCAAAACAGAGTAGAATAGGGCATTGTATATTTCGTCTGACAGATTATATTCAGAGCAATTTTGTTTTTAACAATGGGGTGCCTAGATCATATTTAGATTTTTTTAATTCAAGTAAAATTAGAATTTCTGTGTTTTACATGAGAGAGCATACTGAGTTGGTGCATATACTCCAAAAAAGATTAGAATAAGGCATTGTATATTTTTTCTAACAGACTATATTCAGAGTCATTGTCTTTTAACTTTGAGGAGCCTACATATTATTTAGAATTTTCGATTCGCGTAGAATTAGAATTATGATATTTACATGAGAGCATATTGAGTTGGTGTATATACTCAAAAACAGAGTAGAAGAGGACATTGTATATTATTTCTGACAGATTATATTCAGAGGAATTTTGCTTTTAACATTGTGGTGCTTGGAAAATATTTAGAATTTTTTTTGATTCACGTAAAATTAGTATTTTGGTATTTTACATGAGAGAGCATACTGAGTTGGTGTATATACTCCAAAACAGAGTAGAATAGGGCATTGTATATTTTTCCTGACAGACTATATTCAGAGCCATTTTCTTTTAACTTTGGGGAGCCTAGATATTATTTAGATTTTTTTCGATTCGTGTAAAATTCGAATTTCGGTATTTTACATGAGAGAGCATATTGAGTTGGTGTAGATGCTCCAAAACAGAGTAGAAAAAAGCATTGTATATTTTTTCAGACAGATTATATTTAGAGCAATTTTCCTTTTAACATTGGAGTACCTAGATTATATTTAGATTTTTTGTATTTACGTAAAATTAGAATTTCGGTATTTTACATAAGAGAGCATACTGAGTTGGTGTATATACTCCAAAACAGAGTAGAATAGGGCATTGTATATTTTTTTTAACAGACTATATTCAGAGCCATTTTCATTTAACTTTGTGGTGCCTATATATTATTTAGATTATTTTCGATTCATGTAAAATTAGAATTTCGGTATTTTACATGAGAGTGCATATTGAGTTGGTGTATATACCCCAAAAATAGTAGAAATGGGCATTGTATATTTTGTCTGAGAGATTATATTAAGAGCAATTTTGCTTTTAACATAGTGGTGCCTAGATTACATTTCTTTCAATTCGCTTAAATATAGAATTTTGGTATTTTACATGAGAGAGCATACTGAGTTGGTGTATATACTGTAAAACCGAGTAGAATAAGCCATTGTATATTTTTTCTGACAGATTATATTCAGAGCAATTTTGCTTTTAACATTCGTGTGCCTAGATAATATTTAGATTTTTTTCGATTCGCTTAAATACAGAATTTCTGTATTTTACACAAGAGAACATATGGAGTGGGTGTATGTACTCCAAAACAGAGTAGAATAAGGCATTGTATACTTTTTCTGAGAGATTATATTCAGTGCACTTTTGTTTTTAACAATGGGGTGTCAAGATAACATTTAAATTTTTTCGATTCGGGTAAAATTAGAATTTCGGTATTTTACATGAGAGAGCATATGGAGTGGGTGTATATACTCCAAAACAGAGTAGAATAAGGCATTATGTATTTCTTCAGACATACTATATTTAGAGCCATTTTCTCTTAACTTTGTGGTGCCTAGATATTATTTAGATTTTTTTCGATTCGCGTAAAATTAGAATTTCGGTATTTTACATGAGAGAGCATATTGAGTTAGTGTATATAGTCCAAAACAGAGTATAAAAGGGCATTGTATATTTTCCCTGACAGATTATATTCAGAGCAATTTTACTTTTAACATTCGGGTGCCTACATAATATTTAGATTTTTATCGATTCACTTAAAATTAGAATTTCCTTATTTTACATAAGAGAGCATAGTGAGTTGGTGTATATACTCCAAAACAGAGTAGAATAAGGCATTGTATATTTTTTCTGACAGATTATATTCAGAGCAATTTTGCTTTTAACATTAAGGTGCCTAGAAAATATGTAGATTTTTTTCGATTCACTTAAATATAGAATTTCTGTATTTTACATGAGAGAGAATACCCAGTTGGTATATATACTCCAAAACCGAGTAGAATAAGGCATTGTATATTTTTTCTGACAGATTATATTCAGAGCAATTTTGTTTTTAACATTGGGGTGCCTAGATAATATTTAGATATTTTTGATTCTGGTAAAATTAGAATTTTGGTATTTTACATGAGAGAGCAAACTGACTTGGTGTATATACTCCTAAAAAGAGTGAAAAAGAACATTGTATATTTTTTCTGACAGATTATTTTTAGAGCAATTTTGGTTTTATCATTGGGGTGCCTAGATAATATTTAGATTTTATTCAATTCACGTAAAAATATAATTTCGGTATTTTACATGAGAAAACACACTGAGTTGGTGTATATACTCCAAAACAGAGTAGAATAAAGCATTGAATATTTTTTCTGACAGATTATATTCAGAGCAATTTTGCTATTAACATTGGGGACCCTAGATTATATTTAGACTTTTTGTGATTCGCATAAATATATAATTTCTCTATTTTACATGAGAGTGCATATTTAGTTGGTGTCTATACTACAAAACAGAGTAGAATAGGGCATTGTATATTTTACAGACCGAGTATATTCAGACCCATTTTCTTTTAGCTTTGGGGCACCTAGATATTGTTTAGATTATTTTCGATTCGCGTAAAGTTAGAATTTCGGTATTTTACATGAGAGATCATGTTGAGTTGGTGTATATACTCCAAAACAGAGTAAAAAAGGCCATTGTATATATTTTCTGACAGATTATATTCAGAGCAATTTTGCTTTAAACATTGGGGTGCCTAGATAATATTTAGATATTTTTCGATTCGCTTAAATATAGAATTTCTGTATTTTAAATGACAGAGCATATGGATTTGGTGCATATACTCCAAAACAGAGTAGAATAGAGCATTGTTTATTTTGTCTGACAAATTATATTCAGAGCAATTTAGTTTTTAACATTGGGGTCCCTAGATATTCTTTAGATTTTTTTCAATTCACGTAAAATTAGAATTTCGGTATTTTACATGAGAGAGCATACTGAGTTGGTGTATATACTCCAAAACAGAGTAGAATAGGGCATTGTATATTTTTTCTGACAGATTATATTCAGAGCAATTTTGTTTTTAACTTTGGGGCACCTAAATAATTTTTAGATTTTCTCGAGTCGTGTAAAATTAGAATTTCTACATTTTACATGTGAGAGCATACTGAGTTGGTGTATATACTACAAAACAGGGTAGAATTAGGCATTGTATATTTTTTCTAACAGACTATATTCAGAGCCATTTTCTTTTAAATTTTTTGCGCCTAGATATTATTTAGATTTTTTTAGATTCGCGTAAAATTAAAATTTCGGTATTTTACATGAGAGAGCATATTGAGTTGGTGTATATACTCCAAAACAGGGTAGAATAGGTCATTGTATATTTTTTCTGACAGATTATATTCAGAGCAATCTTGTTTTTAACATTGGGTTGCCTAGATAATATTTAGATTTTTTTCGATTCGCTTAAATATAGAATTTCTGTATTTAACATGAGAGGGCATATGAAGTTGGTGTATATAGTCCAAAACCGAGTAGAATAAGGCATTGTATATTTTTTCTGAGAGATTATATTCAGAGAAATTTAGTTTTTAACATTGGCGTGTCAAGATAATATTTAGATTTTTTCGATTCGGGTAAAATTAGAATTTCGATATTTTACATGATAGAGCATATGGAGTTGGTGTATATACTCCAAAACAGAGTAGAATAAGTCATTGTATATTTTCTCTGACACACTATGTTTAGTGCCATCTTCTTTTAACTTTGTGGCGCCTAGATATTATTTAGATTTTTTTTGATTCCCATAAAATTAGAATTTCAGTATTTTAAAAGAGAGCATATTGAGTTGTTGTATATAGTCCAAAACAGAGTAGAAAAAAGCATTATATATTTTTTATGACAGACTGTATTCAGAGTAAGTTTGCTGTTAACATTGGGGTGCCTAGATAATATTTAGATTTTTATCGATTCACCTAAAATTAGAATTTCGGTATTTTACATGAGAGAGCATATAAAGTTTGTGTAAATACTCCAAAAAAGAGTAGAATAGGGCATTGTATATTTTTTTGACAGATTATATTCAGAGCAATTTTGTTTTTAACATTGTGGTGCCTAGATAATATTTAGATTATTTCGATTTTGTTAAAATTAGAATTTTGCTATTTTACATGAGAAAGCATACTGAGTTGGTGTATATACTTTAAAACAGAGTAGAATAAGGAATTGTATATTTTTTCAAACACACTATATTCAGAGCCATTTTCTTTTAACTTTGGGGCGCCTAGATATTATTTAGATTTTTTTTGATTCACGTAAAATTCAAATTTAGAATTTTATATCAGAGAGCATACTGAGTTGGTGTATATACTGCAAAACAGAGTAGAATAAGGCATTGTATAGTTTTTCTAACAGACTATATTCAGAGCTATTTTGTTTTAACTTTCGAGCGCCTAGATATTATTTAGATTTTTTTCGATTCACGTAGAATTAGAATTTCAATATTATACATGAGAGAGCATATGGAGTTGGCGTATATACTCCAAAAGAGAGTAGAATAGGGCATTGTATATTTTTTATGACAGATTATATTCAGAGCAATTTTGTTTTTACATTGGGGTGCCTAGATAATATTTAAATTTTTTCGATTTGGGTAGAATTAGAATTTCGGTATTTTACATGAGAGAGCATATTGAGTTGGTGTATATACTACAAAACTGAGAAGTAAAGGGCATTGTATATTTTATCTGATAGATTATATTAAGAGCAATTTTGCTTTTCACATTGGGGTGCCTAGATAATATCTACAATTTTTTCGATTCACTTAAATATTGAATTTCTGTATTTTACATGATAGATCATATTGAGTTGGTGTATATACTCCAAAACAAAGTAGAATAGGGCATTATATATTTTTTCTGACAGATTATATTCAGAGCTATTTTGCTTTTAACTTTGGGGTGCCTAGATAATATTTAGATTTTCTTCGATTCACTTAAATATAGAATTTTTGTATTTTACATGAGATAGCATGTGGAGTTGGTGTATATACTCTAAAACGGAGTAGAATAGGGCATTGTATATTTTTTCTGACAGATTATATTCAGAGCGATTTTGTTTTTAATATTGCGGTGCCTAGATAATATTTAGATTTTTTTCGATTCGCTTCAATATAGAATTTCAGTAATTTACATGAGAGAGCATATGGAGTTGATGTATATACTCCAAATCAGAGTAGAATAGGGCATTGTATATTTTTTCTGACGGATTATATTTAGAGCAGTTTTTTTTTTTTAACACTGGGGTACCTAGATAATATTTAGATTTTTTCGATTTGGGTAAAATTAGAATTCCTGTATATTACATGAGAGAGCACCCTGAGTTGGTGTATATACTCCAAAACAGGGTAGAATAAGGCATTGTATATTTTTTCTAACAGACTATATTCAGAGCCATTATATTTTAACTTTGGTGCGCCTAGATATTATTTTGAGTTTTTTTGATTCGCCTAAAATTAGAATTTCGGTTTTTTACATGAGAGAGCATATTGAGTTGGTGTATGTACTCCAAAACAGAGTCGAAAAGGGCATTGTATATTTTCCTTTACAGATTATATTCAGAGCAATTTTGCTTTTAACATTGGGATGCCTAGATAATATTTAGATTTCTTCGATTTGGGTAGAATTAGAATTTCTGTATTTTAGATGACAGAGCTTATTGATTTGGTGTATATACTACCTAACAGAGTAGATAAAGGCATTGTATATATTTTCTGACAGATTATATTCAGAGCAATTTGCTTTAATATTGGGGTGCCTAGATAATATTTAGATTATTTTCGATTCGCTTAAATATTGAATTTCTGTATTTTACATGAGAGAATATATGGAGTTGGTTTATATACTCCAAAACAGAGTATAATAGGGCATTGTATTTTTTTTTGCCAGAATATATTCTGAAAAATTTTGTTTTTAACATTGGGGTGCCTAGATAATATTTAGATTATTTTGATTCGGGTAGAATTAGAATTTCTTTATTTTACATGAGAGAGCATATGGAGTTGGTGTATATACTTTAAAACAGAGTAGAATAGGGCATTGTATATTTTTTCTGACAGATTATATTCAAAGCAATTTAGTTTTTAACATTGGTGTTCCTAGATAATATTTAGATTTTTTGGATTCACGTAAAATTAGAATTTCTGTATTTTACATGAGAGAGCATACTGAGTTATTGTATATACTCCAAAACAGAGTAGAATAAGGCATTGTATGTTTTTTCTAACAGACTATATTCAGAGCCATTTTTTTTTAACTTTGGGGTGCCTAGATAGTATTTAGATGTTTTTCGATTCGCTTAAAATTAGAATTTCGGTATTTTACTTGAGAGAGCATATGGAGTCGGTGTATATACTCCAAAACAGAGTAGAATAGGGCATTGTATATTTTTTCTGACAGATTATATTCAGAGCAATTTTATTTTTAACATTGGGGTGCCTAGATAATATTTAGATTTTTTCGATTTGGGTAGAATTAGAATTTTTGTATTTTACATGAGAGAGCATATTGAGTTGGTGTATATACTAAAAAACAGAGAAGTAAAGGGCATTGTATATTTTATCTGACAGATTATATTAAGAGCAACTTTGCTTCTTACATTGGGGTGCCGAGATTATATCTACAATTTTGTCGATTCACTTAAATATTGAATTTCTGTATTTTACATGAGAGATCATATGGAGTTTGTGTATATACTCCAAAACAATGTAGAATAGGGCACCGTATATTTTTTCTGACAGATTATATTCAGAGCGATTTTGCTTTTAACTTTGGGGTGACTAGATAATATTTAGATTTACTTCGATTCGATTAAATATAGAATTTCTGTATTTTACATGAGAGAGCAAATTGAGTTGATGTATATACTGCAAAACAGAGTAGAATAGGGCATTGTATATTTATTCTGACAGATTATATTCAGAGGAATTTTTTTTTATCATTGAAGTGCCTAGATAATATTTATATTTTTTTCTATTCACGTAAAATTAGAATTTTGGTATTTAACATTAGAGATCATACTGAGTTGGTGTACATACTCCAAAACAGAGTAGAATAGGGCATTGTACATTTTTTCTAACAGATTATATTCATAGAAATTTTGTTTTTAACCTTGGGGTGCCTACATAATATTTAGATTTTTTGATTCGGGTAAAATTAGAATTTCTGTATTTTACATGAGAGAGAATATTGAGTTGGTGTATAAACTACAAAACAGAGTACAAAATGGCATTTATATTTTTCTGACAGATTATTTTCAGAGCAATTTTGCTTTTAACATTGGGGTGCCTATATAATATTTAGATTATTTTCGATTCCCTTAAATATAGAATTTCTGTATTTTACCGGAGAGAGCATATGGAGTTGGTCTATATGCTCCAAAGCAGAGTAAAATAGGGCATTGTATATTTTTTCTGACAGATTATATTCACAGCAATTTTGTTTTTAAAATTCAGGTGCCTAGAAATTATTTATATTTTTTCGATTAAGGTAGAATTAGAATTTCTGTATTTTACATGAGAGAGCATATCGAGTTGTATATACTATAAAACAAAGTAGAATAAGGCATTGTATATTTGTTCTAACAGACTATATTCAGAGCCATTTTTTTTGATCATTGGGGCGCCTAGATATTATTTAGTTTTTTTTCGATTCGCCTAAATATAGAATTTCTGTATTTTACATGAGAGGGCATACTGAGTTTGTGTATATATTCCAAAACAGAGTAGAGTAGGGCATTGTATATTTTTTTCTGAAAGATTATATTCAGAGCAATTTTGCTTTAACATTGGGGTGCCTAGATAATATTTAGATTTTTTTTGATTCGCTTAAATATTGAATTTCTGTATTTTATATGAGAGAGCATATGGAGTTAATGTATATACTCCAAAACAGAGTATAATAGGGCATTGTATATTTTTTCTGTCAAAATATATTCAGAGCAATTTTGTTTTAAACATTGGGGTGCCTAGATAATATTTAGATTATTTCGTTTCGGGTAGAATTAGAATTTCTGTATTTTACATGAGAGAGCATACTGAGTTTGTGTATATACTCCAAAGCAGAGTAGAGTAGGGCATTGTATATTTTTTCTGAAATATTATATTCAGATCAATTTTGTTTTTTTCATTGGGGTGCCTAGATAATATTTAGATATTTTTTGATTCGCTTAAATATAGAATTTCTGTGTTTTAGATGAGAGAGCATATGGAGTAGGTGTATATACTCCAAAACAGAGTAGAATCGGGCATAGTATATTCTTTCTGACAGATTATATTCAGAGCAATTTTGTTTTTAACATTGGGTTGCTTAAATAATATTTAGAAATTTTCTATTCGGGTAAAATTAGAATTTTAGTATTTTACATGAGAGAGCATACTGAGTTGGTGTATATACTCCAAAACAAAGTAGAATAAGGCATTCTATATTTTTTCTAACAGAGTATATTAAGAGCCAATTTATTTTAACTTCGAGGTGCCTGGATATTATATAGATTTTTTTCGATTCCCATAATATTAGATTTTCTGTATTTTACATGAGAGAGCATATGGAGTTGGTGTATATACTCCAAAACAGAGTAGAAAAGGACACTATATATTTTTTCTGACAGATTATATTCGGAGCAATTTTGTTTTTAACATTGTGTTGCCTAGGTGATATTTAGATTTTTTCGAATCGGGTAAAATTAGAATTTCTCTATTTTACATGAAAGAGCATCCTGAGTTGGTGTATATACACCAAAACAAAGTAGAATAGGGCATTGTATAATTTTCCTGACACATTATATTCAGAGCAGTTTTGTTTTTAACATTGGGGTGCGTAGATAATATTTAGATTTTTTTCGATTCACGTAAAATTTGAATTACGGTATTTTACATGAGAAAGCATATTGAGTTGGTGTATATATACAAAACAGAGTAGAAAAGAGCATTGTATATTTTTTCTGACAGATTATATTCAGAGCAATTCTATTAATATTGGTGTTCATAGATAATATTTAGATTTTTTTCGATTCGCTTAAATAGAGAATTTCTGTATTTTACATTATAGACCGTATGTAGTTTGTGTATATTCCAAAACAGAGTAGAATAGGGCATTGTATATTTTTTTGAGGGATTATATTCAGAGCAATTTTGTTTTTAACATTGGGGTGCCTAGATAATATTTAGATTTTTGTCGATTCGGGAAAAATTAGAATTTCAGTATTTTACATGAGGGAGCACACTGAGTTGGTGTATATACTCCAAAACAGAGTAGAATAAAGCATTGTATATTTTCTGAAAAAGACTATATTCAGAGCCATTTTCTCTTAACTTCGGGGCGCCTAGATATTATTTCGACTTTTTTCGATTCATGTAAAATTAGAATTTCTGTATTTTACTTGAGAGAGCTTATTGAGTTGGTGTATTTACTGCAAAACAGAGTAGAAAAGGGCATCGTATATTTTTTCTGACAGATCATATTCAGAGCAATTTTGTTTTTAACATTGGGGTGCCTAGATAATATTTAGATTTTTTAGATTCGGGTAAAATTAGAATTTCTGTATTTTACATGAGAGAGCATACTGAGTTGTTGTATATACTCCAAAACAGAGTAGAATAGGGCATTGTTTATTTTTTCTGACAAATTATATTCAGAGCAATTTTGTTTTTAACATTGGGGTGCCTAGGCAATATTTAGATATTTTCGATTCGGGTAGAATTTGAATTTCTGTAATTTACATAAGAGAGCATATTGATTTGGTGTATATAGTACAAAACAGAGTAGAAAAGGGCATTATATATTTTTTTCTCACAGATTATATTCAGAGCAATTTTGCTTTTAACCTTGTGGTGCCTAGATACTATTTAGATTTTTTTCGATTCGCTTAAATATGGAATTTCTGTATTTTACATGAGAGAGCGTATGGAGTTTGTGTATATTCTCCCAAACAGAGTAGAATATGGCATTTTATATTTTTCCTGACAGATTATATTCAGAGCAATTTTGTTTTAAACATTGGGGTGCCTACATAATATTTTGATCCTTTCGATACGGGTAGAATTAGGATTTCTGTATTTTACATGAGAGAGCATATTGAATTGGTGTATATACTAAAAACAGGGTAGAAAAGGCCATTGTATATTTTTTCTGACAGATTATATTCAGAGCAATTTTACTTTTAACATTCGCGTGCCTAGATAATATTTTAATTTTTTTCGATTCGCTTAAATATAGAATTTCTGTATTTTATATGAGAGAGCATATGGAGTTAATGTATATACTCCAAAACATAGTAGTAAAGGGCATTGTATTTTTTTTCTGAAAGATTACATTCAGAGAAATTTTCTTTTTAACATTGACGTGCCTACATAATATTTAGATTTATTCGATTATTATAAAATTAGAATTTCTGTATTTTACATATCATAGCATATTGAGTTGGTGTATATACTACAAAACAGAGTAGAAAATGGTATTGTGTATTTTCTCTGACAGATTATATTCAGAGCCATTTTGCTTTTAACATTGGGGTGCCTAGATAATATTTAGATATTTATCGATTCGCTTAAATATAGAATTTCTGTATTTTAGATGAGAGAGCATATGGAGTCGGTGTATATACTCCAAAACAGAGTAGAATAGGGATTGTATATTTTCTCTGACAGATTATATTCAGAGCAATTTTGTTTTTAACATTGGGTTGACTAAATAATATTTAGATTTTTTCGATTCGGGTAAAATTAGAATTTCTGTATTTTACATGAGAGATCATACTGAGTTGGTGTATATACTCCAAAACAGAGTAGAATAAGGCATTGTATATTTTGTCTAACAGACTATATTCAGAGCCATTTTCTTTTAACTTTGGGGCGCCTAGATATTATTTAGATTTTTTTCGATTCGTGTAAAATAAGAATTTCGGTATTTTACACAAGAGAGCATATTGAGTTGGTGTATATACTCCAAAACAGAGTAGAATAACGCATTGTATATTTTTTATGACAGATTATAGTCAGAGCAATTTTGTTTTTAACATTGGGTTGACTAAATAATATTTAGATTTTTTTGATTCGGGTAGAATTAGAATTTCTGTATTTTACATGACAGAGCATATTGTGTTGGTGTATAAACTACAAAACAAAGTAGAAAAGGGCATTATATATTTTTTCGGACATTTTATATTCAGAGAAATTTTTCTTTTAACATTGGGGTGCCTAGATAATATTTAGATTTTTCTTGATTCATGGAAAATTAGAATTTCTTTATTTTACATGAGAGAGCATATGGAGTTGGTGTATATCCTACAAAACCGATTAGAAAAGGGCATTGTATATTTTGTCTGACAGATTGTATTCAGAGCAATTTTTTTTTAACATTGGGGTGCCCAGATAATATTTAGATTTTTTTCGATTTGCTTAGATACAGAATTTCTGTATTTTACATGAGAGAGCATACTGAGTTGGTGTATATATACCAAAACCGAGTCGAATAGGGCATTTTATAATTATTGTGACAGATTATATTCAGAGCAATTTTGTTTTTAACATTGGGTTGCCTAGATAACATTTAGATTTTTTTCGATTCACGTAAAATTAGAATTTCGGTATTTTACATGAGAGAGCATACTGAGCTGGTGTATATACTCCAAAACAGAGTAGAATAAGACATTGTATATTTTTTCTAACAGACTATATTCAGAGCCATTTTCTTTCAACGTGGGGGCGCCTAGATATTATTTAGATTTTTTTTGATTCACCTAGAATTAGAATTTCGATACTTTACATGAGAGAGCATATTGAGTTGGTGTATATACTCCAAAACAGAGTAGAAAGGGGCATATTATATTTTTTCTAACAGATTATATTCAGAACAATTTTGCCTTGAACATTGGGGTGCCTAGATGATATTTACATTTTTTCCGTTCGTGTAAAATTAGAATTTCTGTATTTTACATGAGAGAGCATATTGAGTTGGTGTATATACTACAAAACAGGGTAGAAAAGGGCATTGTATATTTTTTCTGACAGATTATATTCAGAGCAATTTTGCTTTCATCATTGGGGTTCCTAGATAATATGTAGATTTTTTTCGAATTACTTAAATATAGAATTTCTTTATTTTATATGAGATAGCATACTGAGTCGTGTATATACTCCAAAACCGAGTAGAATAGGGCATTGTATAATTCTTGTGACAGATTATATTCAGAACAATTTTGTTTTTAACATTGGGGTGCCTAGATAATATTTAGATTTTTTTCGATTCACGTAAAAATAGAAATTCGGTATTTTACATGAGAGAGCATGCTGAGTTGGTGTATATACTCCAAAACAGAGTAGAATAGGGCATTGTATATTTTCTCTAACAGAATATATTCAGAGCCATTATCTTTTAACTTTGGGGCGCCTAGATACTATTTAGATTTTTTTCGATTCACGTAAATTTACAATTTCGGTATTTTAAATGAGAGTGCATATTGAGTTGGTGTATATACTCCAAAACAAAGAAGGAAAGGGCATCGTATATTTTTTATGACAGATTACATTTAGAGAAATTTTGCTTTTAACATTCGGGTGCCTAGGTAATATTTAGATTTTTTTGATTCCCGTAAAATTAGAATTTCGGTATTTTACATGAGAGAGCATACTCAGTTGGTGTATATACTTTAAAACAGAGTAGAATAAGGCATTGTATATTTTTTCTGACAGATTATATTCAGAGCAATTTTGCTTTTAACATTGGGGTGCCTAGATAATATTTAGATTTTTTTCGATTCGCTTAAATATAGAATTTCTGTATTTTAAATGAAAGAGCATATGGAGTTGGTGCATATACTCCAATACAGAGTAGAATAAGACATTGTATATTTTTCCTAACAGACTATATTCAGAGCCATTTTCTTTTAACTCTTGAGTGCCAAGATATTATTTAGATTTTTTTCGATTCGCGTAAAATTAGAATTTCGGTATTTTACATGAGAGATCATATTGGGTTGGTGTAGATAACTCCAAAACAGGGTAGAAAAGGGCATTGTGTATTTTTTCAGGCAGATTATATTCAGAGCAATTTTGCTTTTAACATTGGAGTGCCGAGATAATATTTAGATTTTTTGGATTCACGTAAAATTAGAATTTCGGTATTTTACATAAGAGAGCATACTGAGTTGGTCTATATACTTTAAAACAGAGTAGAATAGGGCATTGTATTTTTTTTTAACAGACTATATTCAGAGCCATTTTCATTTAACTTTGTGGCACCTATATATTATTTAAATTTTTTTTGATTCACGTAAAATTAGAATTTCGGTGTTTTACATGAGATTGCATATTGAGTTGGTGTATATACGCCAAAAGAGAGTAGAAAAGGGCATTGGATATTTTGTCTGAAAGATTATATTCAGAGTAATTTTGCTTTTAACATAGTGGTGTCTATATTTATATTTTTTTCAATTCGCTTAAATATAGAATTTTGATATTTTACATGAGAGAGCATTTGGAGTTCGTGTATATATTCCAAAACAGAGGAGAATAGGGCATTGTATATATTTTCTGACAGACTATATTCAGAGCAATTTTGTTTTTAACATTGGGTTGCCTAGAAAATATTTAGATTTATTCGAATTGGGTAAAATTAGAATTTCTGTATTTTACATGAGAGAGCATACTGAGTTGGTGTATATACTCCAAAAATGAGTAGAATAAGGCATTGTATATTTTTTCTAACAGACTATATTCAGTGGCATTTTCTATTAACTTTGGGGCACCTAGATATTGTTTAGATTTTGTTCGATTCATGTAAAACTAGAATTTCAGTATTTTACATGAGAGAGCATATGGGGTTGGTGTATATACTCCAAAACAGAGTAGAATAGGGCATTGTATATTTTCTCTGACAGATTATATACAGAGTAATTTTGTTTTTAACATTTGGGTGCCTAGGTGATATTTAGATTTTTTCGATTCACGTAAAATTAGAATTTCTGTATTTTACATGAGGGAGCATACTGAGTT
Organism: Callithrix jacchus; assembly: GCF_049354715.1. NCBI lineage: Eukaryota > Metazoa > Chordata > Mammalia > Primates > Cebidae > Callithrix > Callithrix jacchus. The sequence goes on from NC_133505.1 coordinate 177,486,206, forward strand.
GGTGTTTATACCCCAAAACAGAGTAGAATAAGCCACTGTATATTTTTTCTGACAGATTATATTCAGAGCAATTTTGCTTTTAACATTCAGGTGCCTAGATAATATTTAGATTTTTTTCGATTCGCTTAAATATAGAATTTCTGTATTTTACATAAGAGAACATATGGAGTTGGTGTATGTACTCAAAAACAGAGTAGAATAAGGCATTGTATATTTTTTCTGGCAGATTATATTCAGTGCAATTTTGATCTTAACATTGGGGTGTCAAGAGAATATTTAGATTTTTTCTATTCAGGTAAAATTAGAATTTCGGTATTTTACATGAGAGAGCATACTGACTTGGTGTATATACTCCAAAACAGAGTAGAATAAGGCATTGTCTATTTTCTCTAACAGACTATATTTAGAGTCATTTTCTTTTAACATTGGGACGCCTGGATATTATTTAGATTTTTTTCCATTCTCGTAAAATTTGAATTTTGGTCTTTTACATGAGAGAGCATACTGAGTTGGTGTATATACTCCAAAAAAGGGTGGAAAAGGGCATTGTATATTTTTTCTGACAGATTATTTTCAGAGCAATTTTGGTTTTATCATTGGGGTGCCTAGATAATATTTAGAATTTTTTCGATTCACGTAAATATATAATTTCGGTATTTTATATGAGAGAGCACACTGAGTTGGTGTATATACTCCAAAAGAGAGTAGAATAAGGCATTGTATATTTTTTTCTGACAGATTATATTCAGAGCAATTTTGCTATTAACATTGGGGACCCTAGATTATATTTAGATTTTTTTTGATTCACATAAATATAGAATTTCTCTATTTTACATGAGAGAGCATATGAAGTTGGTGTCTATACTACAAAACAGAGTAGAATAGGGCATTGTATATTTTTCTGACAGATTATATTCACACCCATTTTCTTTTAGCTTTGGGGCACCTAGATATTATTTAGATTTTTTTCTATTCACCTAAAGTTAGAATATCGGTATATTACATGAGAGATCATATTTAGTTGGTGTATATACTCCAAAACAGAGTAGAAAAGACCATTGTGTATATTTTCTGACAGATTATATTCAGAGCAATTTTGCTTTTAACATTCGGGTGCCTAGATAATATTAAGATTTTCGTTGATTCATGTAAAATTAGAATTTCGGTATTTTACATGAGGGAGCATATTGACTTGGTGTACATACTCCAAAACAAAGTAGAATAAGGAATTGTATATTTTTTATGACAGATTATATTCAGAGCAATTTTGCTTTTTACATAGGGGTGCCTAGATAATATTTAGATTTTTTTCAATTTGTTTAAATACAGAATTTCTGTAGTTTACAAAAGAGAGCATATGGAGTTGGTGTATATACTCCAAAACAGAGTAGAATAGGGCATTGTATATTTTGTCTGACAGATTATATTCAGAGCAATTTTGTTTTTAACATTGGGGTGGCTAGATAATATTTAGATTCTTTCGATTTGGGTAAAATTAGAATTTCTCTATTTTACATGAGAGAGCAAACTGAGTTGGTGTATATACTCAAAAACAGAGTAGAATAAGGTATTGTATATTTTTTCTAACAGACTATATTCAGAGCCATTTCCTTTTAATTTTGGGGCGCCTAGATATTATTTAGATTTTTTTCAATTCGTGTAAAATTAGAATTTCCGTATTTTACATGAGAGAGCATATTGAGTTGGTGTATATACTCCAAAACAGAGTTGAAAAGGGCATTGTATATTTTCTCTGACACATTATATACAGAGAAATTTTCCTTATAATATTAAGGTGCCTAGATAATATTTAGATTTTTTTTGATTCGCATAAATATAGAATTTCTGTATTTTACATGAGAGAGCATATGGAGTTGGTGCATATACTCCAAAACAGAGTAGAATAGGGCATTGTTTATTTGTTCTGACAAACTATATTCAGAACAATTTTGTTTTTAACATTGGGGTGCCTAGATATTATTTAGATTTTTTTCAATTCACGTAAAATTAGAATTTCGGTATTTTACATGAGAGAGAATACTGAGTTTGTGTATAGAATCCAAAACAAAGTAGAATAAGGCATTGTATATTTTTTCTAACAGACTATATTCAGAGCCATTTTATTTTA